>NC_136505.1:86986249-87061249 GCF_053919585.1 Euprymna scolopes
AAATTAAAACTTCCATGTACAAAGTTTTTTTTCTAGAACATTCTGTCTGTGAAACAAGCTGCCACGAGTCTACTGCCCAACCGACTATAAAATGGTAGTCTTCAAGTTTAATGTGAACAAATACCTGTCGAGCTGTTCTCTTGGAAAATCAAGTCCTACTGTTTAAAATTCTCTTTTAGAATTGAAAAGAAAAGTCTATTTTAATTCTTCTGATTCGCTGTAATTTGTAATGTCTTAAAAGAATGAAGCAGCGGGTGAAGCTCAGTCAAGCACCTTCCACAGAAAACAAACGAGAGCAGAGAAAGACTAATACAGTCTCTTCTGTGAGAAAGGAGCTGAATAGAAGAGTTAATTTTCTTTAGATCACAAAGTCAAAGTAAAAGGATAACAAGGAAGTAGTATTATCATTTGTCTTGCAAGAATAATGTCAAGAGTTTATGAATTTTGTAATGAAGTCAAAGAGGAAAAATAGTTGTAGCGGTTGAGACCCAACGGGTCACGAGTACGTGTAGTTATTTTCTGAACAGTTGTTGACCGTGGTCTTCTCCTGTGAACTGGACCTACTACCTCAACTTCTATATCTATTGACTCAAGATCTCTCATCCATTCTTTCAATGTGACCATACCATCAAAGTCTCCTGTTGTAACGTGGTCTATTCATTTTAACACAAAGACCCACACGTTGTATCTGAGACAGTCGCAAAGGAAAATAAAAAGGAAAGAAATTCCACTCAGCTTTTTTAGTTGAAATAAAATTCATTTACTTATTGTTCTTCCAAAATAACGCATTGCTTCCTCTTTTAAAAGTCCTTTAGTTTATGTCAACTGCCATGTAGTTAAGTCTCACGCCACCACGGGTCAAATGTTCATTTTCCCCGGCACACAATTTCTTCTCTGGTCCTCACCACGTGGTGCATTTTTTATCCTTTTTCTTTCCCTTCTCTTCCTCCACTGTGACGTCACCTCACACACTGGCTCGGTCATTTGTATATGTGTTATGCAGCTGCTGCTACCAGCTCTGTGATACTGTTCTGCACAAATTTCTTTATACTGTCCAGATTTAATCTTCCTCTGAGGTCATCAGATCTAAACCTTTCTTTAAGACTTACATTATACATCCATCGTATCATTTTCATATCATTTTTCTCCAAGCAATGCATGTCCTCAACATAGATACGTTTTACTTTCATACATCATCACGCTGCATACATATACATATCTGCTGGTCAGTAATTGCAGAATCTACCACCTCAACTGTTCTATATCTACTAACCAAAGAATTTTCATCCATTCTTTCAATGTGGCCATACCATGTAAGCCTCCTGCTCTGCATGCATCTCGTTATGATATCTAGATTTAATCTTCATCTGTGTTTATCAGATCTGAAACTTGAAGAATTGCTTACACTTTCACTATAACATTCTTATAACATTTCTCTCCATGCAACGCATGTCCACAACCTTTACTAGTTTCATGCCCTTTTCTCTTCTCTGCAACCTCTTTCCCACAGAAGAGACCTTATGAGTTTGTCTCTGCTTTATCATTACTTTCATGGCAAGTGCTCGTCTGAGCTCCAATCTATGGTCTCTCCTGTCCTGTCTTTCATGAAAAACACTCGTCTAGCTGAAACCCCTATCAATAATTTCCCCCACTCTTTATCTGTGCCTAAACCTAAACGTATATTCCGTGAACAAAACTTCTTTCTTAGAACTGTATGCTTGTAGAACTCTGTTCCGTTTACCTGCTTTCCAACTGACTACAATATGGTTGTCTTCAAGTCCAATGTGAACAAATTCTTGATGAGCCACCCCCTTTAGAATCCAATTTCCCAACTTTCCACAAATAACGATTACTACGACATGTTCCCTTTGACCAATGTACACTCATTAACCTTTATCCTCGAGTGGCTTCCGGGCATTGATAAGTGATTCTTTTGTACAAAAAAAAAAACAGTTCCTTACATCATCATATTTCTTACAGATACTTGATAGACTCTTCCCTTGAATAACAGTGGTAACGCTCTGCTGGTTGGTAATGCTAGAAGTTCCCAGAACTTACTCTATTCACTCCTAACTCTTGTAATCACACTAGCACCTCCTCCACCCTGTACTCCAATGATATCACCAAGGTTACAAAACTTCTAAATAACATTTCTCTTCATGCAACGCATGTCCACAACCTCAATAGCTTTGCAATCCAAACATGCTTTCTCCACATCTGAGTTTTCATCCTCATCTGTTGTCTTACACTTTTTGAATACAAACTTGTTATCATCTCTCAACCTACCAGTATTTCCACTGCATTTTTTAATTACATTTTTTAATTACATTTTTTAATAACATTTTTTAATTACATTTTTTAATTACATTTTTTAATTACATTTTTTAATTACACTTTTTTAATTACATTTTTTAATTACATTTTTTTAATTACATTTTTTAATTACATTTTTTAATAACATTTTTTAATTACATTTTTTTAATTACATTTTTTTAATTACATTTTTTAATTACATTTTTTTAATTACATTTTTTTAATTACATTTTTTAATTACATTTTCACTCCAAACAAAGCACAGTGCCACTTTGATGTATCGAGGATATAAGTTGCAGGGATACTATGTAGCAGCAAGATGTCTGTTCACATTACACTTGAACTTCTGCATGTCAGTACAGTTGGTAAAGCAGGAACTCGGAAGGGAGTTCCAAAGTCTAGCAGTTCTGAGGTAGAAACTATAGAGTAGAAGGCTTCCTTACGTGCAATAGCCATAAAACTTTAGAATCGCTGTGGATTACAATAACAAATAATTAACAATAATTCTTAACTGACAAAAATATGAATCTATTTAAAGTGTGTTTGCTGTGTTTTTGCTGTGTTTGTCTGTGATGCTGTCTTCAAAAGAAATGGGGGTCCTTATTTTACTCGTCTCATTTTTGCTTCTTTTTCAGAAGAGGAGGTTCACTCTCCAAATCAATAAACATGTCACAGCATCCCAAATAATTTTGTTCTTATTTAACAGTTAAGTCCCATATTAACTCATTTTATACATGAAAGAGGTTTTAAAAATAGAAACAAATTTCTTCCAGGTTTGTGTCCCAACTATTGTCTTTAATTGTTTTCGTTCATATTTTCTTTCATCATTCCGGTTTTCCTGCATTGCGATCAGCCTTCATAAATACCCACATAAATAAATAGCCTTTTTTTTAAATTTAAATTCAAAATTTTTCTTAATGTCTTATAACATTATGAGTTCATATCTTGAGTCATATTGTAATATATATGCAATTCTCTATCTATATAAAAGCCAAGTATGTTCAAGGATGGAATACTGCTGCCATATCTGGGCAGGAGCTACTAAAAACAGCCTATCCTGCCTTGACAGAGTACAAAATAGACTTTGTGGCTTAGTGGGGGATGCCCTTTTCTCTACCCTGCAACCTCTCTCCCACAGAAGAGACGTTGCTAGCCTATCCTTGTTTTATCGTTATTTCCATGGCAGGTGCTCATCTGAACTCCAATATCTGGTTCCCCCTCGCCAATCTTTCACGAAAAACACCCATTTAGCTGAATCCATTGTGAAAAATTTCCCCCCTCTTTATCTGTGCCTAAATCAAAACGTAGATTCTATGAACAAAGCTTCTTTCTTTGAACTGCACGCCTGTGGAACTCCGTCTGCCTGCTTCCCACCTGACTACAACACGTACATCAAGTCTGTTGCCAAGGTCACTGAAAAGATGGTGGGGTCCTTCTACCGCTCCAGAAGATATCTCACTACTGATGCAATTCTCTATCTATATAAAAGCCAAGTACGTCTAAGGATGGAATACTGTTGCCATATCTGGGCAGGAGCTGCTAAAAACAGCCTATCCTGCCTTGACAGAGTACAAAATAGACTTCGTGGCTTAGTGGGGGATGCCCTTTTCTCTACCCTGCAACCTCTCTCTCACAGAAGAGACGTTGCGAGCCTGTCTTTGTTTTATCGTTATTTCCATGGCAGGTGCTCGTCTGAACTCCAATCTCTGGCCCCCCCTCGCTAATCTTTCACGAAAAACACCCGTCTAGCTGAATCCACTGTGAAAAATCTCCCCCATTCTATATCTGTGCCTAACTCAAAACGCGGATTCCATGAACAAAGCTTCTTTCTTAGAACTGCACGCCTGTGGAACTCTGTTCCATCTGCCTGCTTCCAACCGAACTACAACTTGGATGTCTTCAAGTCCAACATTAACAAATTCCTAATGAACCGCCCTCTTAAGTAAACACTTCATTAAATCTCCACATTAACGTACTGTACTTGCAATAACCCTTATCCCTGAGTGGCTTCCGGGCCTTGATAAGTGGTGACCACCGTGTAAAAAAAAAAAAATGTTTGAAAATTATTTACCATTAAATGAAATGCAACATTATTTTAAAACATTTCATCGTACACTCATGATTTATCTTATTTACTTGAATAAAAAAAAAAAAAACTTTAAAAATTATCCGGCATTAATCGTATTTAAATAAAGAATTAAAATTAAACTAAAAATGGTAAAAGATTTTCTCCAGAAAATTGTACAAGGGTGGATAACTCCGTGCATCGTTTTCAGAAAATTGTTATCTGCCCCTGCACAATTTTCTGAAGCATGACGGAAATTTTATTTCAAACTAAAGTATGATAGATCAATGGGAATTTTATTTCAAACTTAAGCATAACAGACTGGCAAAAAATGTTTCTTGCTTGGATGTCCATTTCCTATATATAGTAAAAAGGAGTTTCCTCTGTGATACTAATGTCTCTAATTATTTTCTTTTCAGAGTGTGGACCCGGTTTCTTTGGGCATGACTGTGTCTTGACGTGCAGCAACTGCATGAATGGGGGAAAATGCAACAGTAATGGAGATGGTTGCGTTTGTGCACCTGGATATCATGGACTTTTATGCAACAGTACTTGTCCAGTTGTAAGTGATCATTCAGACACCCTTGAGGCAGAATTAATGTGACCTAATTCTATAGCAATATTGAATATGTATGTAAAAAGAAATGTTAAAAACTGAAACTTCCATGTAAGTAAGAAAAAGGAATTTTCCATCAGAAAGTAGAATCAAAATTGCATCATGGGAAAAATATGTCAGCCAAGTGATATCGATCCTGGATTTTGAAAGTCAAGTCAACCAAACGTTAGTTTTCGAGGCTTCCACTCCCCCTAAGGGTATTGAAAAGGAAAGATGCAGTTCATCTGGATGTACTTATTGTAAATTGATGTAAAAAGTAAAACAACTCTCGCAGCAAATAATGGAGTTATTTACTGTTCTTTTAATTCACAAAAGGTTTTTCATATTTTTAAAAAATTTATGCTAATATGAATTTTTCTCTGATTTTTATTTTCTGATGAACAGAAAATATCTTTGAAAATGCATGGGTTAAAGATTATTCTTTGTTTAATTCCTTATTTGAATATTTGATGGATTAATAAATATTGTAATTAATTCAATTTTTATTTTCATCGATTTTCTTGTTTGTTAATTGCTCTATCTATCATAATGAACTTTTTTTGCTCTTGGCCCTCGTGACAAGATCAAAGTGTAGTATCTGTTCCGGCAGATACTGCAAGCTATGACTAGCTATGACTAGCAAAGACCAGATGTGGGGGCAACCCCACATGCCTGACCTTTAACCAGCTCCCATTTCCCACCTCTCGGGAGCTGGTCCCCTTTTTCCCTTCCCCCTCCCTTCACTCCTCACATTAAAAATTGGCCTTGTGCCTAATTTGCTCGGTGGGGGAGCAAATAAATACCATCTGTTCCGGCAGATACTGCACTTAAGATAATTTGTACCAGTCAATGGAGGGGAAACCCTCTATACTGGGACAATTATTATTTTTGGTAACCAGAGTGACCCCTTTTAGGGGAGCTGGTTTTTACCTCACATTAAAAACGGCCTTGTGCCTAATTTGCTCAGTGGGGGAGCAAATAAATACCATCATAATGAACTTTTTATTATCTCAATAATTTCTAATATAAAGATAATATTCAGCTCTATAATTCTATTTAGATTTTATTTATATTAGTTTTATTTACACACACACACACACACACACACACACACACACACATATATATGTGTGTGTGTGTGTGTGTGTGTGCAGTCAGCACCAACCCTATTCAGGGTTTAACCGGCTTCCTCTGGAGGAGGAAGTTTCATGGGAGTATGAAATTCACAAGCGGTCCCCAGTTGCATGTATATCCCCATTAGGGGAGATGATGACGTTAGGTTTTTGCAACTTTTTTGCAGGGAGGTTGTCGACATCCTCCTACATACAATACCTGGACTTCCCAAATTGGTCACCCATTTTAGTAATGACCAGGCTCAACGTTGCTTAACTTCGGTGATCTGATGGGAACCGGTGTGTCAACATAATTATGCCGTATATATGTATATATATATATAAAGGGTGTCCCAAAATGATCTGATACATTTGTAATCAAAAGAAAATTAATAACAATTAACTAAAGAAAATATTATTTTATTTTTTTAAAATGTACGTAGAATGCCATTTTATTTTAATAAGTCAAAATTCATTTATATCTGTATTTATACATTTTTTAAAGAAATGTTTCTACATCATTTGATTTCCTTGCGTGATGACTATGGTTAGCCCGCAAGATCACCTGACCTAAACTCTGCAATTTTTTCTTGTGGGGATATTTGAAGTCAAAAGTATTCTGCCACCGCCCTCGATCTCTCGAAGAATTAAAATGAGCAGAGGAAAGCCAAGGAAGTGGATAGAAAATGTTTTTGATTGGACATCTCTCAACAGTTGGGCGTCCATCAACTAACTTGCCCTGGATCGGTGGGAATGGCAAAAAATAATTCACGTGGGTTTGCAATCTGCACCAAACGGAAAATGTGACATGATGATTCGTTCCGAAATTGTTGCTATTCCATCTGAAATGATTTATCGAGTTATTATATATATATATATATATATATATATATATATATATATATATATATATAATTTAAAAAAATACCAGAATTATTTTTATTGCATTTTTTTGTTTTAAGTATTTATTTGTTACCTGATTTTTGTAATTTTCTCTTCCAGGGTACATACGGTCTTGGATGCAACAGTCTTTGCACCTGTCAAAATGGTGGCACCTGTAGCCCTGTCAATGGAGAATGTTCATGCCCCCCAGGCATTAAGGGTAGAAATTGTGAGGATGGATGCCCCCCAGGGTATTACGGCCAATCCTGCAACAAAACCTGTCCCCAAACTTGTTCTGAAGGTTATTGCAATCGTATGTTTGGAAATTGCGAGTGCCGACCTGGGTTGTTCGGACCATCTTGCAACCTGAAGTGTCCGGAATTTTCATTTGGGCTTAATTGTGCCCAGAAATGCCATTGTCATGAGGAATTCTCGACAGGGTGTGATCCAGAGGTATGTTAAAAGAATTTTTATTGCTTCTCCAAGCACTTACAAAATTGTAGCAAGACTATCATGATATGAAGGTGTTAATAAAATTTATCTATAAAAGTGAAATTATCTGTGTGTGTGTGTGTGTGTGTGTGTGTGTGTGTGTGTGTGTGTGTGTGTGTGTGTATTTTCCTACCAAACAACTCTGCCAGTTTTCAGTCTACGGACTCGAAATTTGACATAAGGGGTATTGAGATTGGGAAAATCTTTTTAATCGGTTTTTGGCCAGAAATTTGGCTGTCAAGGGTCAAAGTTCAACGATTCGACCTTTGAAACTCTACCAAACTCCTCCGCCAACTGAACACTTAAAATTTTAGATGTCGATTACTTGGACATGGATCCAACATTTTAATTTGATTTGAGCCAAAAACAATAAATGGTAAGGGGTCAAAATTGGGGTCAAAGTAAAAAAGAATTTGACCTCAGTGGTCTCCATCAAATTACTCAGCCAACTTTGGGTCTAAACATTTGAAATTTTACATAAAGTGTATTTAGACATAGGGAAAGCTTTTTAATCGGCTTTTGACAAAAAATTTGACTGCCAAGGGGTCAACGTTCGAAAGATTTTACCTTTGCGGTCTCTAACAAACTATTAAGCCAATTTTGGGTCTACATATTTGAAATTTTACATAAAGGGTATTCAAATATGCAGCAAGTCTTTTTAATCAGTTTTTGACCGGAAATTTGATTGCCAAGAGATCAAAATTGAAATAATTGACCTTTGCAGACTCTACCAAACTCCTCCACCAATTTGGGGTCTAAACACTTGAAATTTTACATGTAGGCTACTTGGACATGAATCAAACTTTTTAATATATATATATACATACACACATAAAGTTATGAACAGTACATAGGGCCCAAACAAAACCGGGCTGAACTGCTTGTAGAAAATAAATGTGCATTTCGAAAGTAAGGTTACGAATTTAGCAAACATGTCAGAGAAGTTAAGTTGTGAGTGAGATATGGTGAAAAAAGTGCGATTTCTCTTGGCTTTGATCTGTTGAAGGGAACAGATATGTTTTCAGATATTCTATCTTCCATGGGAACTGGGGTCTGGGGGTGTATGTAATATCTGTATTCATATAATGTTTGCATATATTTATATACTTTTATATATAAGATTCACTCCTAAACTAATTAACCGATCCTTATGAATTTTCTAACATAGCTGCTAGAGATAAGTGTGGATAACGTGGGTTATATTAGGTTTAATTTAGTTTATTTCTAAAGTGGAAGAGGAAGCCATTTTTGAAAATTGCAATTGAGGCACATGTTCCCACACGGAAATTCTATAGCAAACCCCATTCTCCTCAAGTGTTTACCTCTGCTTGTGCAGCTGCTATTGTTCAAAGGCAGCATGCGTTCTGCAGATTCAACCGACATAAGTCCAATTCAAACAGACAGAAGTATATAGAAGCCAGAAATAATTGTAAGAAAGAAATAGTGACAGCTAAGACAGATTACACTGAAACCACCAGGAAACGCATTGAAGCACAGAAATTAGGAACCCGTGATTTTTGGAAAATCTACAACAGTGTAGTAAATAATGGCCAGTCAACGATTCCCCCACTATCAAACAATCATGAGGTTGCTTGCACGGTAACTGACAAGGCAAATCTGCTTGCCAGTCAGTTTGCCTCAAACTCCACACTGGACCCGGCACACCATTTCCCCCCTGACTTTCCTTTGCAGACAAACGCCACACTAGACGATTTGAAAATCACCTATTCTCAGGTGCATGGTATTATAAAAAACTTAGACACCTCAAAAGCATGTGGACCAGATCTCATCCCGGCTGTGCTATTAAAAAAATGCTCTGCCGAGGTTGCTCCAGTTCTCTCCAAACTTTATAATAAATGCTTTAACGAATCTTGCTTTCCTGACTGCTGGAAAACCGCTTCTGTGGTACCAGTCTTCAAGAATTCTGGTGAAAGAACTGACCCACTAAATTATCGCCCCATTAGCCTCCTCCCACTTTTCACTAAAATATTTGAGTCCTTAGTTAATCAAGCCCTAGTCCAACACCTACCAGCTGCTAAACTCCTGACCGACAAACGGTATGGATTAAGGCAAGCAAGTTCCACAGCAGATATCTTAACTGTAGTCTCTGAACGTATATACCATTCACTGAACAAAACAGAAGAAGGTAGAGCGGTATCCCTTGATGTATCTAAGGCTTTTGACAGGGTATGGCATGATGGTCTTTTAAGGAAAATTAGATCATATGGTACCACTGGAAGAATACACAATATAATTAAATCCTTCTTAAGTAAGAGAAAAATTCAAGTTGTCCTCGACGGTCGTACATCTAAACAATATGATATAAATGCGGGAGTACCCAGGGGTCTATCCTTGAACCTTTATTGTTCCTGATGTTCATAAATGACCTCCCTGATAAAATTGTCTCGGAGATGGGTATATTTGCTCATGACACCACCCTCTATAACAGGTATGAGGGGAAAACAAATGAATACATATCTAAGAAAATGGCAGAATCACTAGAAGATGACCTCCAATCTGTAGTAGAATGGGGGCAAAAATGGATGGTCACATTCAATGCTGCCAAGACTAAGCTTGTTTCCTTCGATAACTACAAGAAACCTTTTCTACCACCAATAGCAATGGCTAAAATACACTGCCTGAAAGTACTTCCTTTAAACTCCTTAGCCTAACGTTTACAGGGAACATGAACTGGAATATATGCATTGAGAGCATTGCCAAGGCTGCTGCAAAGAAGGTGGGCTCTCTCCACCGTGCCAGAAAATTACTTATGCCTAAAAGTATCCTGTACCTCTATAAGGCCACCATTCGCCCATGTATGGAGTATTACTGTCACATTTGGGCTGCTTGGGTCTCACTCCTGGACAGGGTTCAAAAGAGAGTCGCCAACCTGATCGGTCCTGAACTGTCATCCAAGCTTCAGCCTCTGTCCCATCGACGAAATGTTGCATCCCTCTGCTTGTTTTACAAATACTTTAATGGTGGCTGCTCTGACGAACTGCAAGCACTTGTACCTCCTTGGCGTGATTACTCTCGACGGACCCGAAAAGCAGCTAAGTCACACCCTTTTACAGTAGAGATCCCTAGGTGTAAGAAAGCCTTTTACTCCAATAGTTTCTTCCCCAGAACTGCAAGTCTTTGGAACTCCCTTCCGGGATACTGCTTTCCCAACTGTACTGATATGAAGAAGTTCAAGTGTAATGTGAACAAATATCTTTCTACTCATGTCCCTTTATAATGCCCCTGCAAATTGCCCCGACAGTAGCCCCCTAGTTCAAAGTGGCACTTGCCTTGTTTGGGGTGAAGATTGAATAAAAAAAAAAAAATTAAAAAATTCTGATACCTCAGCTTTTTGTGAATTTCTACAATGGATATCAGGCATTAATTAATAAATATTCCTCAAATTTCAGTTCATTCGGATGTTTTTTTTAAATAGATTTTAAGAGATATAACAGGAACGTAAACTTCAAAATTCAAATATTTCAGACGTTCATTGGATTTGATCTATTGTCATTCAACACAATTTAAAATGAAATTATTTGAATTGCAATTTTTTCAAAAGACACCTTAAATTTTATAATTTTCTAAAATCAATATTATCTACCAGATATTGAATTGAAATTCGGATTCTAGAGATAAGGATTAGTAGCATGACATTTTGCTTTTAATGGTTACGAAATATAAAAGTGATGCAAAACTGCTTTGTTTGAGGAGTTCGTTTTACCCATCCTGGGACGGGTATTCTTCTCGTTACTTTATGCGTCTCAATAAACATTATTGTGTGCATTATGGTGATGAGAGGAATTCAAAGGAAACGAAACAAAAAACATTGTATAAAAAACATCTTCTCTTCTCTTCTCTTCTCTTCTTCTCTTCTCTTCTCTCTCTATATAAATAAAATGAACTCATTTTTTCCTGTCTGATTTTGACATTAATAGGATTAAAAATCAAGATATTTCATGCAAATATAATATGCACAAACGGCAGAACAATATCTGAGGTGTGTTATAGGCTTATTATTTCTCAAATTCCTCGATAATCTTAGATTTCTATACTTTTTCTGCTGAGAAGTCACGGCCAAAATCGGTTAAGATCAATGGAAGTGGTAAAATATTTTCTCTCTAATAAATTCCTCCTCCCCCTGCCACCACTTAACACCGTTTGGGGATCGTTCACAAGAAACAGTTGAGAAGAGAACACCGGTTTGGCTTCGTAGTTCTTTCATGTGAAGTTATTTAAAATCACTAAACTAAGCTGCAGTGCTCTGTGGCGTAGTGGTTAGCGTGCTGGACAATTCACATTATATTTTCACGTTCGCGCCGACCTACCGTAGTCGTTTTTTTTTGTTTTTTTTTTCCTAAACAACTGGAATGGACTTTTCTTGGTGGCCGAACTGTTAACGTTGCAGATGGTTTTTTTGTTTTTTTTTTCACACGTTATTTTCCTACTTTTACTCATGACTCCGGGTTTGATCCTTCCTACTTACCTACCATAACATTTTTTAAAACTCCCCCCCCGGCCCGGAAACAAACACTCGGGCAACGCCGAGTACCCCCGCTAGTTGTATAATAAGGTTGTGTGGGATGTATGATGTAGAAATGAAATTTCTACTAGAAATTAAGATTCGATATTAAGCAAAAGTGTACAAATAAAATGACTAATAAACAGGAAGTCGTGGGAGTGAGGTATGATAGGAAAGAGGGTGTGTTCTGCCTCTTGGCTTTTGTCTGTAAGAGTTGTGGTTCAGATATTTTCCCCTCCAATGACTAACAATACTTCAAGTGATATATATATATATATATATATATATATATATATATATATATTATTTTTAAAATATAATTATCCACTGACATGTGTTTCGTCGTCCACGACTCATCAGAGTGGCTGAATCTAGCAAGATTTGAAAACGGCACCGCGTGATAAGAAGCCTAAACCTCTACCACGGTGCTAACCTCGCCGGACTACTAAATGTATCACTTTTACGTAGATGTTTTTATTTGTTTTTGTTAGCGATACTTTCTTGAATGAATTATATATATATATATATATATATATATATATATATATATATATATATATATATATATACAGTAGTGGCCAAAACTAAAGGACAAAATTTTAAAACCTTATATTTGTCAGAAATAACAACTGTGAAAAGCTGACATTTTGACAACTGGTAGTCGTTATCATCCATAACAACATACTAAAATTTAAAACATTTGCAAAGGATAGAAAAAGAATTATAACAATTATTTATTTAGTTTCAAAATAGGAACGTCCAAAAGTAAGGGACAAAATTGAGAAAAACAATGTAAGCAGTATTCTATATTCAAATTTTTTCGTTTAAAGAATAAGTCTTACTTAGTCATTTGTAAACGTTGGTTAGCAGTCTCAGGTCTGTAAGAGAAGAAGAAAAAGTGGGGGTCAACCAAATTTCAGATCTTTTTCTGCATCTTATTAAGAACCGTCAAATGGGATGGAGATTTACCAACTAAAAAATGACAACAATTATCTATACATGATCAGAGAATAGATTTATTGACAGAGAACAGCCTTGGGCGTGAGAAAGTGTATGAAACGATAAAGAGAATCAACTTTACGAGAATCAGAAAAAGCAATGGAAAGAGAAATTGAATAAATTAATAAACAAACCTTCAGTTGGATTATTTAGATTATTCTACTATTCTCGTGTCAGGTGTTATATTCACAACGTTTAGGCCGATGTAACCTTCGACTTCTTCCAGGTGTGCCTTGACAATGGCCTTATTCTTGAAAGGAGAAAAGAATGTTTTTGTTCTTTTTTTACAACAAAACACAATTGTAAGAATTCAAAATGTGCGATGCGTTTATGAAATGGAAAAAAAATGTGTCGTTTCATTCTATCATTCACCAATAAGATCCATTGTCAAGATACACCTGAAGAAAGTTGAAGGTTATATCTGCCGAAACGTTGTGAGAATAACTCCCAATATATGAACAGTGGTCTGAACAGCACGCATTATCAATTCTCATCTTAAAAATTCAGAAACAATCCTTTAATTGTTTGTTACAAATACAATCGAGTTATCTCCCTTAGATCATCAATATCAATTGAAATTATGTCAGATGTTCTTTTGATTTTATTGCAAACTCGTTTTTTGTTTGTTTTGTTTGTTTGTTTGTTGCTGTTGTTGTTGTTGTTGTTGTTTTTTGGGTTTTTTTTGTTTTTGTTTTTTTTGTTTGTTGTTGTTTGTTTGTTTGTTTTTGTTTTTTGTTGTTTTTTTTACTGTTCTTCATTGAATTTGCTTTCCAAAACTGTAAATGTTTTCTTTTTCAAAATCCAGACTGGAAAATGTCATTGTCTGCCCGGTTATTACGAAGATAATTGTCGGCAGAAATGTCCCCGTAGCCAATACGGCAAAGACTGTAAGGGTCGTTGTATCTGCCCCATCGAAACATGGTGTGATCACATAACTGGAGAATGTAAGAGAGACTGTCCGGCTGGTCGAACTGGAATGAAATGCGAGAAAGGTGAGTCACTATCTGCATCTATACATTTATAAATTTAAGCCATTTGTTGTACAGGATGGAACAATATAATTGTCGCTCTAGAAAAGACAACATGATTCCATTTCCGTTTGATGAAAATCGGTTTTCTTTTCTTTTTTTTTTTTTTGTTGATTAACAAAAATACTAGTTGGCCGGTTGTGTACAAATCTCAAGAGCGATAGGAGCCTTCTATCATATCTGAAAGTGACACAATGTTCAACGAGCTAGATCGGAGATGTGCTGCTGTATAACTCATGCTTCCTACCGATCCAAGTTATGACAACAGGACCATTGCCAGCACCCTCAAAATGCATCGCTGGATTGCTACAAATAATATGGACGTGCCCAGGGTGATGAAAACAAAGTTTCCAGCCACGGTTATGGTTTTTGGTGTGGTTTCAAGTGAGCACCACATCATGCCACCTCACATCTTTGAAATCGGCTTGAAAGTCAACACCAAAGTGTACCTGGATGTGCTGAATAATGTGGTGATCACCTGGTGCAATCAGGTGGCCGCTGGCAAACTCTAGGTTTGGCAGCAGGACTCTGTGCCAGCCCACAAGTCCAAAGAGATGTAGGCTTGACTTCAGAAAGAGTGCTACGACTTTGAACCCTTCTCTCACTGCCCCCCTCCTCCCCCGACCTAAACCTGCTGGACTATTTCGTTTCGTCATACCTTGAGAGCATCACCAGCATGACCTCCCATAACACCAAAGCCAGCCATCTGCCGAATATTCGCTGAGCTCTCACCAGCACTTGAGGAAAAGGCATGCTCCCAGTTCCGGATCCATATCAAGGCGGTCATTGAGGCTGAAGGCCGCATTTATTGAATAGATGTCAGCTCTACTACAAATCAAGTTACCTAAATTGATTTTTTTCAATAAATTTAAAAAAATAAAGTTGTACTATTGTTTTCTTTATGACAACAATTTTATCGTTCCACCCTGCACTGTCAATGAGATTAAAACATTAACTTCAAATCCATGCATGTTACATGCTTATATACTAATATTCACTGACAGGATGGGAGTTCAATCCTCGGTCAAGTCATACCAAAGACTGAAAAAAATGTACTTGATGCTTTCTTGCTAACCACTCAGGAATCAAGAGCAAATGGAGTAATCCTGAGAAAAAAGTAATACCCTCCCTTACATCTCGATGTAGATGCTAATGAAAAGAGAGCCCTTGGGTTGTCTTCGACTATATTTGGCCACTTGTTTTAATATACCCACTTTTGTCTCTGACATCGACATCCAAAGGTTAATTAATTTCTTTTTTCTTGTTTTCATTTTAATATCTCATAGTTCTCCGTATGAATATTTTCTATATCTTTACATAGCATTTCAGGTGAAGAGTCTTTCTAGTTAATTAATTTCTGCGAGTTGTGATAATTGATTTCCTCAATTTTCCTAAGCAACATCAGTTTGATAAGTGACATAAAAAGAAAATAATAATTCATTAATAATCAATAATAATTAATAATAATTAATAATTCATGTTAAAGACTTTCAAGTCCTATTCTGTTGATGGCTAACTGGATCCACTTTACTAACAGTTAAATAATCAAAATAAATTTTAACCAGTAAAAATTAAAAGTTACCAAACGAAACTATCACACACACACACACACACACACGAAGGTTTGTTCAAAAAAAATAGAACAAAGATAATTTAACACAAAATCGTGCTTCTTTGATTCAATATTTTATTTCAGTTATGAAGAAATCCTTTATGGCATTTAAATGAAGTGTGAAATTAAAAAATGTAGTTTATAAACGATAACTTTCTTGCAAGTCTCTGCTCTGGTAATTGGGATAACATCGACCGTTCTACATCGTGAATTAATTTTAGAAATGTGTGGCTTATCTCATGAGTCACATAAATGACTGGTAATGTTTAAATGATGCACACATCAACCTATCTTCTAGTAATTGTCTGTATTTTCCTAGTCCTAGTGACATATGGCTGAGTAGTCCTAGACGTTGTATCAAAGTTTACAGTTACCCAAAGGTGCTGAGTTCAATCCTGAACGAAGGCAGTGAAAAAGTAACATTGAAAACAGAAAATCAGCAACGATGTCCCAAAGCCTAGCTGGAGTCCGAACACGGTACCCCCGTAATAATAATAAAGGGTTGGGTTCGAGACTCCTAACAAACGGTTCCCCAGTTCGATACAAAACACTTGACGAAGACCAGAGGGCAAAACGGCCGAAACGTTGTGACAATAACAACCAAGATGAGGAAGTCAGTCCGACAATCTCAATCAATGAACCTATCTTCTAGTTGAATCTAACGGAAAATTCCATTTTCTGGCTTCTTTTAATCTTATGTGGAATTTTCTATTTACTATCTTTACTCGTGCAGCAACTAATCTTGCAGCAAGAAAATGTTGCAGTACAGAAGTGATTTTTCCTCTTATTCATTATTGTTCATAGTTGAACGACCTGAAACAAAAAAGTGTAAACAAAACTAAACAAATAAAATGCATACAGAAAGCTGACATGGTTGTGCTTCTGTTGTATTTTAAAGAATAATGACACATTGATATATATATATATATATAATTTATTTTGAAATTCAGAAATCGAATTAAATTATAACGAAAGAACAATACTCAGGGATATATGAGTGAAAAAAAAACGAAAGAGAATTCGGGTAGAATTATATATATACAAGAATAAAAAAGCATTGGAAATGCAAAAGGATATAGGGATGGTATGTCAAAATGTATACAAACAAGATAGCTATGAATGGCTAGGCACATGGAAATAGAATTGCATCCAAAGTATAGCCCTATAGCTTTTCTCCAATCTTCATTCCGTGCCATCATTACGGTTGTAAAAAGCTATAGGGCTATACTTCGGATGCAATTCTATTTCCATGTGCCTAGCCATTCATTGCTATCTTGTTTGTATACTTTTTGGCATACCATCCCTATATCCTTTTGCATTTCCAATGCTTTTTTATTCTTGTTAATTAGTATTTTTACTTACAGTCTTATTTTTAAACTTACATTCATGATAGTATTGTCTTTTTTAGGAGGCGGCTCATTGCCGCCTCCATTAGTAGCAGGTTGCTTCCTGCTGGGTTTTAGGTCTTTGGGTTTTGGGCCTTAGGAGTTGCCTCTTGGTCCTCCATCGGTTCTATATTACATAGAGAGTGCTACCGCCTCTCTGATAAAACAGTTAGAGTATTATAAAGTTCTAAAATGTTCATACCTTCACTATTAAATTTTTCTTGGTTCATTCTTTGGCGTTTTGGCAAAGATTTGGCAGTTTTTGATATTTATATTTATAATAGTTTGTGCATGAGGCAACTTTTTTCCCCTTGGGATCCCTGTTATACCGTGCTTTTGAGTCAGCACGTGAGGCAGCCTTCTTTTTTTCTGGTTCTTTGTTATAAAGAGCACGTGAGGCAGCTTTTTTTCCCTCGGAATCCCTGTTATACCGTGCTTTTGAGTCAGCACGTGAGGCAGCCTTCTTTTTTTCTGGTTCTTTGTTATAAAGAGCACGTGAGGCAGCCTTCTTTTTTTCTGGTTCTTTGTTATAAAGAGCACGTGAGGCAGTTTTTTTCCCCTCGGGATCCCTGTTATACCGTGCTTTTGAGTCAGCACGTGAGGCAGCCTTCTTTGCCTCAGGATTTGCATGATACTTAATTTTTATTATTTCAGCATTTTTCTGATAGTATTCTTTTTGCTCAGATAATACCTTGACTTTGTTTTTTTCATAGTCTGTATTTCTCTGAGCTTTTTTACTACGTGCTGACTTTTTTATTAAATGTAAACATATAACACTTATGTGTATCTTACTATAATATCACTTATCTTATAGCAAGACAACTCTCGTAGAATTGATATACTGCCCCGTCACCAATAGTTAAAGTGTGGAACGGTATATACACCAATAGTGTAGTTGTTATCTTTATATGAAGTCCTAATCAGTGACAGTGTGAGGTTACTTGGTTAATTTATTGTAGTTTATTTAAGAAAACTTACTTGTTTTTATTAGTAGATTGTGTATAGTAGCCACAATATCTAGTTATTTTTGTGGCTAGGGCTTGGATTTTGATTCTTTTTGGTCAGCTTCCAGTGAGTTCTTAGAAGATGACTTTCTTGCAGTTTCTTTTGCGGTTAATTTAACTTATTTCCTTTGGCGTTTGGTGAGTTCTTAGAAGAACTGGTCTGATCTACTTTTCTTAGCGAGCGAAGAGATTCAGCTGCATTTAACAATGGTTGCTATAGTGTATTTTTGCGCATGCGTGAGAATTTCAAGTTTCCTCCTTATTTTTCAATAGTTTGACAGTAGTCATGTGTCTTTCTGCCAAGAGCGACAGACGTCAGTGTTAGCCGTGATCGTCTAGAGGTTAGGACCCCACGTTGTGGCCGTGCTAACCTAGGTTCGAATCCTGGTCACAGCATTGACATTTTGTACATATTTTACAGTCCAAAGTCTGAAGAATTATTTGTTTTTATAACATTGTTTTTTGACGTCGTACTTGCTGATAGGTTACTCTTATAACAATTTTGATCAACTGAGATAAAGATTTCGTGGTTTCATTAACGCTGGTGGGTTACTGTTTAAAGAAAAAACCTTAACGTTCACCTCAAATATTCAGCGTCCAAGAAATATAGGCCACTGGCAAACTGAAACGTCTGTGAGCATCCGGTGTATTATTTGGAGCTGTCCCTTTTGAGAGAAGTTCCGTGTTCAAAGTGATCTGTCTATATTGGGTATATAGTGTTTAAAACTTGTTATTACACGTAATCTTATTTAATTATGGAGTTAGCTAAAAAGCGATGGGTCACTGCACTTCTCCATGTAAAGAGCAGTCGATTGATGCTTGCACTGTTGTCAGAGACCGTTCATACACCGAGATACATCGTCTCAAAAGAAAGAAGAAAGCAGAAGAAGAAAGAAGAAAGAAGAACAATTGGCCATTTTTGTACCCTTTTTTTTTTTTTTTTGCTCTCTTTTGACATTTTAACCGACGTTCTGACACTCGCTGGATTCGTAAGACGCTTCTCTGTAAGAATATGTGCTTTTTGAAACTTATAAGTTGATTTTAGTTGAGATTTGGATAGTTTTGTTTTGTAGGCGTATATAGGCGTGTACGGGCCATCCCTATATAGAGAGTGCAACCGCCTCTCTGATATATATATATATATATATATATATATATATATATAAAAAAAAATTATGTTCAAATGAGATGGGGGCGGTATGGGAATTATTAATATACCTCTGAGCAAGTCAAATGATTTAATAAATTCCCTCTGTCAACAGAGAGAGGGCCTGCGATATTTAAAACCCATGGATTAAGGAAATTAATATAATCCCTTCTATATATTCCTTTGTCAAACAATAAATTCTTAACTCGAATATATGTGCCTATATTTTGAATTTCAGAATATATATATATATATATATATATATATATATATATATATATATATATATATATATTCTGAAAATCAAAATATAGAAACATATATCCATTCTGAAAATCAAAATATAGACACATATATTCGAGTTAAGAATTTATTGTTTGACAAAACTAATTTATAGAAGGGTTATATTAATTTCCTTAATCCATGGATTTTAAACCTCGCAGGCCCTCTCTCTGTCGACAGAAGGAATTTATTAAATCATTTGACTTGCTCAGAGGTATATTAATAATTCCCATACCGCCCCCATCTCATTTGAACATAAATTTTATATATATATATATATATATATATATATATATATATATATATATATATATATATATATATATATATATATATATATATATTATTTTACACGAATTCTAATTCGTTTTTGTTTTTTTTTTCACTTATATATCCCTGAGTATTGTTCTTCGTCATAATTTAATTCGATTTCGGAATTTCAGAGTTACACCAACGATTAACTGCTAATGAGTTTGTTGGCGAATGGGATCCTGGGATTTTCTGTGTATTATTTTTAAAGTGAAGCATATCATTATATATCATTAATATATAAACATATAATTATATATCATTAATATATAAACATAATTATATATCATTATTATTATATAAACATATAATCATATATCATTATTAATATATAAACATATAATTATATATAATTATTAATATATAAACATATAATTATATATCATTAATATATAAACATATAATTATATATCATTATTAATATATAAACATATAATTATATATTATTATAATATATAAACATATAATTATATATTATTATAATATATAAACATATAATTATATATCATCATTATTATATAAACATATAATTATATATCATCATTATTATATAAACATATAATTATATATCATCATTATTATATAAACATATAATTATATATCATTATTATTATATAAGCATATAATTATATATCATTATTATTATATAAACATATAGTTATATATCATTATTATTATATAAACATATAGTTATATATCATTAATATATAAACATATAATTATATATCATTAATATATAAACATATAATTATATATCATTATTATTATATAAACATATAATTATATATCATTATTATTATATAAACATATAATTATATATCATTATTAATATATAAACATATAATTATATATCATTATTAATATATAAACATATAATTATATATCATTATTAATATATAAACATATAATTATAGATCATTATTAATATATAAACATATAATTATATATCATTATTATTATATAAACATATAATTATATATCATTATTATTATATAAACATATAATTATATATCATTATTATTATATAAACATATAATTATATATCATTATTATTATATAAACATATAACTATATATCATTATTATTATATAAACATATAATTATATATCACCATTATTATATAAACATATAATTATATATCATTATTATTATATAAACATATAATTATATATCATTATTATTATATAAACATATAATTATATATCACCATTATTATATAAACATATAATTATATATCATTATTATTATATAAACATATAATTATATATCATCATTAATATATAAACATATAATTATATATCACCATTATTACATAAACATATGATTATATATCATTATTATTATATAAACATATAATTATATATCATTATTATTATATAAACATATAATTATATATAATTATTATATAAACATATAATTATATATAATTATATATAATTATTATATAAACATATAATTATATATCATTATTAATATACAAACATAAAATTATATATCATTATTAATATACAAACATATAATTATATATCATTATTATTATATAAACATATAATTATATATCATTATTATTATATGAATATATAATTATATATCATTATTAATATATAAACATATAATTATATATCATTATTATTATATAAACATATAATTATATATCAAATATTAATATACAAACATATAATTATTATTAATATACAAACATATAATTATATATCATTATTAATATACAAACATATAATTATTATTAATATACAAACATATAATTATATATCATTATTATTATATAAACATATAATTATATATCAAATATTAATATACAAACATATAATTATTATTAATATACAAACATATAATTATTTATCATTATTAATATACAAACATATAATTATTATTAATATACAAACATATAATTATATATCATTATTATTATATAAACATACAATTATATATCATTATTATTATATAAACATATAATTATATATCATTATTATTATATGAACATATAATTATATATCATTATTAATATATAAACATATAATTATATATCATTGTCACTGAAGTAGTTAGCGATAAATATGCATACAGAAAAATTTAACAAAGTCGTTTGTCTTGAGCCCAGATGAGAATGGTATTCCAAATAATTCAAATCCTCAATCGTCATCTAAAAAATTCAAAAACTAAATTTTATTGCATTTGGTAGCAGTTCTTTGTTGCATATTTCTGCACTGTTCACCATTGACCAGGTTTCAAAATTTGATAATTGTATGTGCCTTTTTTTTTTCTACTTTCTGTCTCATTTCCAAATTATTTAATTCCCCAGCTTGTGAGAAAGGAAAATACGGCCGCAACTGTGTGAAGGTTTGTGAATGCGGCAACAGCGGATGTAATCCTGAGACGGGTGCTTGTCTTTGTGAAGCTGGACGACACGGAAGACATTGCTTAAAAGGTAAGAATTATTTCCACCAATGATCACACCTATGTTTGACTAGCAGGGAGACTCGTCTTTGTCCAGGATTGAATGATGATTAACGAATGTTTCACACTCCCATGTCTCTGTTGTCATCAAAATCAGTGAAGTCGCTCATTTTTCAATCAAATTGATTAATTACCTGCTCTAGCTTGGCATTCGTCGTAGTTCACTGAGAGGAAGCTTCACATGCCTCATACAATGATTTAGCCCACAATACATTTTAGTCTACATTGCACTGTAGCAAATCATACTGTTGATTTTATAAAGTTATTTCTTATATACATAATACATATACATATACATGTATAATGGCTTGTATTCAAAAGTCAAGTATCATGGTTCAGTTGTGCTCTAAGAAACTTGCATTTTGAATGTGCGCCTGTCATATCAAAGAATCTATTGTT
This sequence comes from Euprymna scolopes, assembly GCF_053919585.1. Classification (NCBI taxonomy): domain Eukaryota; kingdom Metazoa; phylum Mollusca; class Cephalopoda; order Sepiida; family Sepiolidae; genus Euprymna; species Euprymna scolopes. The sequence goes on from NC_136505.1 coordinate 87,008,871, forward strand.
GATTTATATAATGTCGGGCCTTTTCGCTTGTGTGGTAATAAAACTTCTCAGATGCATTTGTGATGTTAGGTTGTGTAAGGTGGTTGACTTTAGTCAAAATCGCATATTCTATCTTTTATCAGATTATTTTGATTATTGATTCTTATTGAAGACATTCTGGAACAATACCTATCTAAGAACACTGTTAGGCATATAAAGTACCTTCGTGTGAAATTTCATAAAAATCTGCCCAGCTGTTTTCGAGTCCATAAAGCACAAAATCATACACCCAGACACACACACACACACACATTTTCTTTTATAAATACTAGTGATACTAATTATTTGAATGTGAGGTGTTTGTGTTTTAATAAAAGAAGTATGAGCAGATGTGATTTAAAAATTCTTGTTGTGGTGGTGGTGGTGCAGATGTTCGCTTTAAGCATTCGAAAATTATATTTCTGTATTCTGGTGCAGACTTGTTAGCAATGAATCAAAATTCGCTAAGGTTGATGTAGTTAGCAGTCCAAAGTCTCGAAGCAACTGCGTTAGTAGAGAGACTGCACTGAGACTTCATCATAAGCTCTTCTATACATAGTGTGTAGAGGAGTACAGATCATAACAGAAACTCTTACCAATGAGAGGAGGGTAGATTTTAAGCGTGACTTCCATGCAGAATATAAATGGTTTTTATATAGTTTTAAAGGTTTTTGTTTTTCAAAAAATATTTTTAATAATTTTCTTTCTTTCTTTTTTCAGAATGTAAAGAAGGCTATTTTGGTATCAATTGCCTCAGACGATGTGAATGTGATAACGGAGCTCGTTGCGATCCCGTCACAGGCCAATGTATTTGCAGAGCTGGATGGTTTGGATTGAAATGTGAAGAAGGTAAATTCAACAAATTCTTGTTGTTTTGTTTTTTAAATCTTCCTTAAAGCCTCATTCACAACCACAACTCATTTTACTATCACAACTACAAAGATTTTCAGATTAAATTGAATAAAAAATAAAAAAGAGTGAACTTTATCATTGAAAACTACTATGATACTCCTATATTAATCTGCACTTTCCGCTTTGATCTAATCAATATTGATTTATTTTACCTTTAAAATTTTGTTGTACAATGCTAAACGTTAATCATCTTTTGTTCGTTTTTTTTTTTTAAGCTCTTTACATTAAGTGGCTTCACGCCTTGTCTGGAGCGGCTTAAATAAAAACAAGAACTATAGTAAGCCAATAATCTCATACTTGCATTGTGCTCAAAATAAAAAAAATAATAGAAATTATGCATCTGTATTTCTATCTTTCAATTGCTAAGTCAGTGCAAGAGGGTCTTGGAAATGCAGTTGAGAATTATATTTTGCCAAAGGAGAAAAAAAAAAATCACAAAAACATGAACGGTTGTTGCTGATTCGAGTTCATCTGTTTCTGGTGTGACAAAACGCAAATTATCACTAATTACTGCAGCTGTGTCTGGTAATCGTTTCTTCTGTTTTGATCGAGGTCTATACAACTTGCTACATGACAGGGTTGTAATAACGTTCTATGGTGGGTGCAAAGGCATTCTAAAATGCATCGAGGCTACTATGATAATATTTCGATATCAATTAAATGTGTAAAAAGTTTTAATTGTTTTTCACTTCTCCGAGAAGATCAAACCCTAAGTGACATTCATTCATAGACATTTTCTTTTAATCTACACAATGGGAACGACACAGTCGGGACAAATGCCCGCAAGCCAATCAAAGTAACCAAGGTTGCAGTAAAAGTAAGGTCAAGTAAAATATTTCTTTAAAAAAATATTAATCAGGTTCATAGAGCAGTTGATTGAGCACATTAAATCGTACGATAATAATACGATATACAGTATTTTTGTTACTTAATTATTTTCAGTCGTAAACAATAAATGGCAGAGTATCTTACAGATAAGTTGTGTCAAGAGAGTTACGGCCCTTAGATTATTATGAACAGTTAAGAGTTATTCCCCTTGTATTAACTGTTTAGCCACTAATTTAGGTTGACAATTTACACTAAATTTATATTAATAAAACTATAAAGATCTCGTGTGTCTGTGTTTCTCGTTTGTGCGTAACTTTGATAAATACACATTGAATACTTTTCATCTACTATTAATCGAATTATTATTGGAATCAAAAATAAAATAAGGAAAAACTTAATATTTTTATTTTAAAAATATTGTAAACATATATTCAACGTCAGTTTTTAATGTGGGAAAATCCAGCTCCTCTCAAAAGATTGGGACAAAAATTAAAATTGTTGACTGAGGACAGAAATAATGAAGTGCAACATCAGTACAGATACGACACGTTGCTGCTAATTAATTAAATTAGAAAAATCCCTTGTGGAGTATTCCTCCTCAACTACCCTTCATGGGGAGACCTAAAAAAAATTTAAAAAAAAAAAAAAAAACATTACTTACTTACAGTCTTATTACATTTAAGCCTAAATCATAAGAGCAAGATTTGGTTAGTTAATTTGACAAATCATACTCGAGGCGTCCTGTGACATCACTTAAATATGTTAGCTAGACAAAGGCGCAAAAGCTACAAGACCACGTCTGATTATATTTAAAACTTAAAGAGAAAGACTTGGTTAGCTTATTTGCCACATCATACTCAAGACTTCCTGTAACGTCACTTCCTAAAACACGTTAATTGAATCCCTCATGGAAATTTCTTATATGTAATCAAATTTCAAAATGAAAAATTCGTTTTCTATATCACTTCCCACCTACCATATTACTATCTGTAGATTTAAATAAAATAAATCATCTAAAAAAAAAAAAGTAAAATAAAGAAGGAACTGCATATAAATTTTCTTAAATTATTGAACCAATTCTTAACTATTGTTCGTCTTTCATTAATCTGTGATTTTTCTAATTTTTTTTTTTTTTTTTTAAGAATGTCCGCCAGACCGTTTCGGAGAACAATGTATGGAAAGATGTCGGTGTGAGAATAATGCAACTTGCATAGCAAGCAATGGATCTTGTATCTGCCAGCCAGGATGGACGGGGCAGGTTTGTGATAGAGGTAAGTTGATCCTCTTCCAAATGTATTCGCTCAACTCATGTTTGAATATTTAATTCGATCTATTGCATCAGACTATCATTTTGATATGATTATTCCAACTCCATTATATATATATATATATATATATAGAGAGAGAGAGAGAGAGAGAGAGAGAGAGAGAAAATAAAAAGGAACAAACCGTATTATGTGTTCATCAACGTTTCGTCTTTATTTATAAGTCTCAAAATAAAGACGAAACGTTGATGAACACATTATACGGTTTGTTCCTTTTTATTTTCTCTATTTTGTCGGAATACTATTTCCATTATTTTCATCATATATATATATATATATATATACAATTTAACAAAAAAAAGTTCTGTCTGTTTTTAAAAGAAAAAAATGGTAAACGCTTCATAGTATGAGGGACATATATTTAGTCTTCAAAATAATCGCCATCACTTTCTGCCAACATGTCTCCATCTGTTGAATCTTCTTGTGGTAGAATTCGAAGGTTTTGGATGCAAAAAAGTTTGTGAGGGCTTGGTGCAAGTCTGTTTCATTGACGAAGGATTTCACACAAAGATGATTATCCAGGGAGTGGAATAAGTGGTAATCGGATGGTGCAAAGTCAGGTGAATAAAGTGGAGGGCACAAAGTCTCCCACCCACTCCTGACTACTCATACGACTGGCGTTGTCATGGATGAAAAGCACACCTTTGCAAGTCATCAGTTTACTCCTTCTGGTGCATTGCCTACTGCACACGTTTTTATTGCTGTGCATATAGGTCTTCAGTTACTGTTTCGCTCATTAGCAGCATTTCATAATGAATCATTTGACGACCTGTTCACCAGACACAAAACATAATCCTGTGTGAATTCATTCTTACGATGTGAGGGACAGCATCCTAAGGAAATAACAAATGCACTTGAGAGTTTTGCACAGAACTCATATTTCTTCACTGGTAAGCACTCGGTTGAATATGGATACGATATGCTTGTGAGAAATTAAACAGTCCTGAACGATATTTCTTGATACTTCCTTCCTTCTCACAACTATCTGGCTTGTTTTTTGTTGTTTCTTTTTGTTTTTTTTATGAGGTCCAAACTTCCGATTGTCCAAATTTGAATTCGATAAGCAAAAACATTGATTGGATGATTTAATCAAATTTATTCAACTTTGAATTGTCATCAATTATTTCTTATATTTATTTGATCCACTCATTCGTGTAGGGTTTCTGTATCTTGATGTTTTCCATGTTAATATATAGATGTGACTATCTTTTATTTATTTTTCATTTTTAGTTTGTCCTCCTGGAACTTATGGTGTTGATTGTCGTCAAAAATGCCTTTGTAGGAACAGTGCTGAATGTGATCCTGTAACAGGAGAATGCATCTGTGCTCCAGGTTGGATGGGAACTGGATGTGATGAACGTAAGTAAAACAGTTATGCACTATTTCAAAAAATATGCACTATTTAAAAAATATGCACTATTTAAAAATATGCAATATTTAAAAAATATGTAATATTTAAAAAATATGTAATATTTAAAAAATATATAATATTTCAAAAACATGTAATATTTCAAAAATATGCAATATTTCAAAAATATGCAATATTTCAAAAATATGCAATATTTCAAAAATATGTAATATTTCAAAAATATGCAATATTTCAAAGATATGCACTATTTCAAAAATATGCAATATTTCAAAAATATGCAATATTTCAAGAGTTGTGCAATATTGTTTGTATTTTGCAAAAGCTGGCATTCCTGGAGTGACATACTCAGATCGAGGCTTGCAACTATTGTAATAAAGAGTTAAAATATTAATTTTTCAAAATTATAACAAGTTTTTGTAGTAAAACTTTGTTTTTTGTCTTGATAAGGTAGAGGTTGTGTGTTTTTCTGTGCACCATAGAATTAAACAAAGCAAACGTCATTGAGACCATAATGAAATACCCAGCAACGTCATCAATCAAAATGAGGCTAAAGTAGGTGTGAGATTTACACCTAAAAAAAAAAGTTTTTCTGTTGCTGGAAGAAATCTTTTCAGCTACATGCTGAATGGATCTAAAGTGATGAAAGAGTTTCCTAGTGTTTGTGTAGTCAAGTCAGCATTTGTGTTTGTTGCTAGTTTGGAGAGGTTACTTTGTTTTTTGTTTGTTTTTTGTTTTTTTTTTGTATCGATTTTTCTCCAATGTGTGTAAAGATTGTATGTGAGTGCGTAAAATAGTGTTAAAACGGTATTTTCCACATAAGGCTAGATTAAGCAGAGAAGTAAAAACTTCCATTAAAATCTAAAGATTTGAATTTGGACGACGTATCGAGATGTGACGTTATGAACAGGAAGTTCAAAGTGACACATAGCGATGAAGGAAAGAAAGTCTTTTTATTTGGTAGGTGAACTGTTTCGGTTTGGACGTTTATTTTAAAGCTGTTTTCTTGTCTGCTCTCCTCCATTCACCCTTGAGCAAACATGTTGTTGGCGTTGGATTATTTCTTACTTTATTACATAATCACACACATTCATCATCATCATCATCATCGCCACCATCATCGCCATCATCACCATCGCCATCATCATCATCATCATCATCATCATCATCATCGCCATCATCGTTGTCATCATTGACATCATAATCATTGTCATCATCATCATTATCATCGTCACCATCATTGTCATCGTTGTCGTCATCATCATCATCATCATCATCATCATATTCGATTTTACGTCCATATTGGATGCTAGTATGTTTAAGATAAATTTTAAGAAATTAACTTCCAAAGTAGGTTCTTATTTATCCCTAAAATCCATTTTTCTCGTTTTCTCCGATGTTTTCTGTGAACTGAACCCTTTGTCTAATTGTTCATTAATCCAAGAACTCTATCGATTTTTTCACTCTGGCCATATTCTTGCATACACCTTCCTTTAAGGTCAACAGCCTGTTTTTAAGACTCACATTACACATACATCATATCATTCTCCATGCAACGCATGTCCTCAACCCTCATTGGCCAGGTTTCACTTCCATACATCATCACACTGCATACATATGCCTAATAGATTTTTCTGTTCCCAGAAATTTCAAAGGGGGGGGAAGTCTTTTTCTTTGCAGGTGAACTGTTTGGGTTCAGACATTTGGAATCTGTCTCCTTATTTGCCCCCCTCCCTTTCATTGATATTAGAGGCAAGACATTTTACACATGATAACGATTTCTTTTATAATTATGCATTGATCTGACACTATTGCAGAAGTCTGTTTACAAATGATACAAAAAAATATTGTTTTTGCATGATAGAATGTTTGCAAAAGTGCCATTCGGCGCTTGACCGATTCATACCAAAGATGCAAAAAAATGATACTTGATGCAACCTTGCTAAACACAACATTACACATCAAGGGTAAGTGGGGCAATCCACGAAGGATTAAATCTTGGTGTAATAGTTTATTATATAATTGTAGGCTATATATATATTTTTTTTTACAATTGGGGTCACCACTTATCCAACCCAAGGGCCACTCGATCATAAGGGTTAATGAGATGTAAATGTTGAAAAATGGGGAACACTATGGGAGTACCAACACTGATTAATAGTATCAACTACGTTTGAGTACTTATGAGGTCGTCGATAACAAGAATGGTAGACATTGTATTTGAAAGCGACCAAATTGTAATCTGCATGGATATAGTCTCTTACTAATCATCATCATCATCATTTGATTTAACGTCTGTTTTACATGCGGTCATATATTAGATAGCGGTTAGAAATTGACATCCAAGCTGACAAGGTCTTTATTTATTCCTCTTTCTATTAAGCTCATTCTTATCATTTCATTCTATGTTATCCTTCGTCTTCCTCCATGAACTGGACCTACTATCTCAACTGGTCTACATCTACTAACCCAAAACTTGCATTTCGATGTGGTCACAATATCAAAGCTTCTTATTCTGAACACATTTTCCTATACTGTTCAAATTTAATTTTCCTCTGAGGTCATCAGATCTGAGTCTATCTTTATGATTCACATTATACATCTATCGTATCATTCTCATATCATTTCTCCCCATGCAACTCATATCTTCAATTCTTGCCAGCCTGGCTTCTCTTCCATACATCATCAAACTACATACACATGCCTAATACCCTCTTCCCTTAGTCGACAGTGATAACTAGGGCTGTGACAACAGCATATTCTTTTGATTCTTTTGATTCTCCGGTATATATCCGACACGGACACACCTAATCAACCGAGAACCACATCCGTCTATATAAAAACATATAAGATATTAATGGATATATGCTCAAGAATCAAAACAATGAAAAGAATATGCTGTTGTCCCAGCCCTAGTGATAACACTCTGCTGATTAGCAATGGCAGAATTTCCTTGAACCCCACTCCACACACTCATATCTCTTGCAATCACACTGCCACCTGATCCTCCCTGTGCTCCACTGATATCATCAAAACAACAAAACTTCCAAACAACATTAATAGCTTCGTCATTCAAATGTACTTTTTCTACGCATCACCTGTCTCTCTTTACAGCTTTTTGCACACAAACTTGTTATTATCCCTCAATCGAATAGCAATTCCAGCTCTGTTGTTGAAAATTTCATCTGGTACTAGATTATTGATCAATTTAGTTTTAACTTTGATTAATTTAATTAACTTAGTTTAATTAACTTAATTTAATTAACTTAATTCTAACATAAAAAATTGAATGATATTTTCATTCTTTGATGTTGCAGGATGTCCGACCGGCACGTACGGCCCAGGGTGTGCAATGAAATGCAAATGTGAAAATAAAGCGTACTGTGACCATATCCATGGTGTGTGTATCTGTTCCGCGGGTTGGCGTGGGAAATTGTGTACGAAAGCCTGTCCGGAAGGTTTCTATGGAATGGAATGCCAAAAGAAATGCGACTGTCGGAATGGCGCAAAATGCAGCCATATTACAGGTGAATGCACTTGTGCACCTGGATGGATGGGAGACACTTGCGCCACCTCGTGTCCAGTGAATACATTTGGTAATGATTGTCAAGGTGTCTGTGAGTGCAGGAATGGCGCCTCGTGTGACCCTGTCTCGGGAACTTGTATCTGTCCGCCAGGTTACATGGGAAATCACTGTGAAGAAGGTACGTGCATTTGATTTCAATGATTACTACGTAATATTTAATCAATGGTTTCATCGAACAAATTTATAAATAGTTAAAATTTATTACATACTAGCAGAAAGACCCGACGTTGCTCGAGATTGAATGAGAATCCATACTACAGTACTTTTTAACTTTGTTCATTACACAATATTATGTATCATTTAGATTGCTCGGATTGCTGTTCCCATCTTAGGTGTTATTTGAACAACGTTTCGATTGATGTAATCTCTGACCTTCTTCAGATGTATCTTGAAAATGGATCTTATTGGTGAATGATGAAAAAAATGTGTTCTTGTTTTTGTCCAACAAACCATAGTCATTAATTTGAATGGTGAATGCTCTGACGAACTGCAAGCACTTGTCCCTCCACGACATAAATACCCTTGACAAACCCGACAAGCAGCTAAATCCTATCCCTTCACAGCAGAGATCCCTAGATGTAAGAGAGCCTTCTACTCCAGTAGTTTCTTCCCCAGAACCGCTAGACTTTGGAATTCCCTTCCGGGTTCCTGCTTCCCCAACTTTACTGACAAACAGAAGTTCAAGTGTAACGTGAACTGACATCTTGCTGCCCAACTCCCAACATAGTATCCCAGTAGGTCATGTCCCTGATAGTAGCCCCCTACACCAAAGTGGCAATGTGCCTTGTTTGGGGTGAAAATGTAATTAAAAAAAATTTTTTAAAATTTTTTTAGAATTCAAAATGTATAAATTTATAAAATGAAAAGAGCGTTGAATTATTTCCATTTTCATATTTTGTATTAGGAAATTTTGAAACGTTGATGTGATCAATTACACGTGTCTTCCACAATATTATTTTTATTATTTATTATTATTATTATTTATTTATTATTTTTATTATTATTATTATTATTATTATTATTATTATTATTATTTATTATTTATTATTTATTATTTATTATTTATTTATCATTTTTATTATTATTATTATTTATTTATTATTTTATTTCTTTATTATTTATTATTATAATTTATTATTATTCATTATTTTTATTTATTGTCATTTATTCATTATTTTATTATTTATTTTTTATTCATTATTATTATTTATTTATTAGTATTTATCATTTTTATTTATTATTATTATTTATTATTTATTTATTATTTAAATCTAAATTTTATTGAAATCATTATTGAACTAATAATAAAAACTGTTTTTTTTTCCAATATGACTTTTGAAATGAACAACCACAAAAAAATGTTATACTGAAATGACATCGATTAATCCTGAACAATGTCGGTCACGTACAGACATCTATGTACTAGATAGAAAACCCGACGTTGCCCAGGAATGAATAAGAATACCTTCTATGTACTTTTTAATTGTACTCATAAACACCATATTACTTTTATTGTTTTTAATACCCCACCAATCCCGTTTTGTTTCCTAATGTTGAAAAAAATCTCTGAATTGTTTCACATACATATGGTTTAAATTTTATTAAAATCAGATATACATATTTGAGGTTTTAAGGAGATTATATTTGACTCCATAGCTTTATGAAATTCTATACATAATTTTATACATGCTATTAAAATTCCATGAAAATAGATTTTTTTAAAGTAATTATGCTATCATAGTGTCTTCAGATTTATATTATTTCCATTAACATTGTTTCCATTGTTTTCTCGAGTAAATTTTACATAAGAAGAAACTTTACAATTTTATGTAAATTAATAAAAAAATAAATACATTAAATATATATATTAATTAAAAAAATATATGAATCAAAAATATATAAATTAAAAATGAATACATGAAATAAAATTAAATATACAAATTAAAAATCAATATATGAATTGAAAAATCAATATAAGAATTTAAAAAATAAATTCATTCATTAAAAATACATATATGAATAAAAAAATAAATACATTCATTAAAAAAATACATACATTGAAAAAAATACATTCATTAAAAAATAAATTGAATTGAATTGAAAAAAACACATTCATTAAAAAGTAAATACATGAATTAAAAAATAAATGCATTAATTAAAATAAAGTACATTAAAAAATAAATATATGAAATAAAAAGTGAGTACATGAATTTAAAAAATCTGAATTAAAAAATATATAAAATAAAAAGTAAATACATAAATAAAAATTAAATATATGAATGAAAAATAAATACATAAATTTAAAAATAAATACATGAATTTAAAAAAATCTGAATTAAAAATAAATACATGACTTAATATAAAAATACCTGAATTAACAAATAAATATATTAATTAAAAATAAATAGATTAATTCAAAATGTATACATTAATTAAATATATATATATATGAATTAAAAATATATTTAAAAAAATACATGAATTTAAAAATAAATATACGAATGAAATAAATATATGAATTAAAAATTAAATTATTATTTAAAAATAAATATATGAATTAAAAATTAAATTATGATTTAAAAATAGATATATGAATTAAAAATTAATGTATGATTATAAAATAAGTATATGAATTGCAAATTAAATATCTGAATAAAAAATATATATATCCATTAAAAAAAATAAATATCTGAACCAAAATAATTCCATATCTGTTAAAAAAAAAAAACAAATTTGCATACAAAATTAGTGTTTTCATAAAAGTTCTGGGGTTCGCCATTAGTGATGAAAAAGGTTTCACTGCAGATTTTTTTAGACTTAGTTCATCAGCAATTGAGACATTTCTCAAAAGAAAACATGTTTTCTCCTCGAATAACTTTTAATTTGGATCATAAAATTTAATTTTTCGATATTGTCTGAGGTGGGGATTAATAGTTTTGATTATTCGGGCTACTATTTTCACATTAGTTGCTATTTTGACAGCGTTTCAGCCGATATAGCCGATGAACCTCTTCAAATTTGAAAATCTTTACGTCAAATTTGAGAACCTCTAAGAATTTATTGTGATAAAATAACTAAAATATGAATAAAATATTTTATTTAATTTTTGGATATTATTAATGAAGTTTTTTTTCATTTTTTCATAAGACCCTGTCGTATCCCCAAATATGCTTATTCTTCAACTTATTTTCTTTCAATTTTTTTTTTTATTATTACATTTTTCTTTCAGTGTGTGGTGCTGGTTATTATGGAATCGGATGTCAGCAACATTGCCAGTGTCTAAATGGAGGACTCTGTGATCCGATCACTGGATTTTGCAATTGTACAAGTGGATTCATGGGAATTTCCTGCCAGAAAAGTAAGAACACTCATTCCATCAATAATCCAATTTCTATACACCCTAACCCTAACTCTTTCCAAAACAATAAGGTATTTTCAGCTTAAAAAAAAAACATTTCTAAACTTTAAGAAAAAAATTAATTAAATTTTTTTTAAAACCTTTCTGAATTTTTTAGATGATTCTTTGTATTCTTTGGACTACTGTTCTTATCTTGAGTGTCATTTCACAACGTTTCAATCGATGAAACCTCCAACCTTCTTCAGGTGTATCTTGTCGAACTCAGGAATGTTTCTGTCGAACTCAGGAGTCTAGACAGAATTTCAAATGGAACCCTTTATTTACTTCACGAGGGTAGTATGTTCTCGTTCCATCAGCCATGACTGAATAGAGGTTCTAAGTAATTAGCAATTTACTTTCTCACCCTTTGAGAAGGGTTTAGTTTATTGCTAAATCACCTGAAACACACCTACTGGGAAATGCCAACAAAACTGCTCAGGCAATTTTTGTTCGGCCAGAGTGCTCTTCCTCTAGATCACTGGTTTCTAATCTGACTTCCCCAACCTGTGAGTCACATCTTCCCACTGTAGGAGGGGAATAGTCAACAACTAGTCTATAAGTGATAGTTTCCATCTAACCCATAATTGTGAACTTGACTTGATTCAGAGCAGACCTGGGTATAATGATAATTAAGAGGTGATTCCACAATCTCCAATGATCCAAAGTTAGAGCCGAACTACTTGATCAAGTTTTGTCTCATCCACACGATGGGTTAGAGAAGTGTGACGAGTTGATAGGATGGGGAAAAAGGGTTGAGACAGGTGCATTTTGGGTGGTAAGGTTTGGGTGCTTTTTGTCTCCTTCTCACGGCGGTATGATGTGACACAAGGTCAGGAAAATTGAATTTGAAAAGCCAGTTTCCTAGAGGAAAAGTACCCTGGCGAAATAAAAATTGCCTGGCCAGACCCGTCGATATTCCTAAGTAGGGGCGCCGCAGGCTATTAGCTATAAACTCACCCATCTCAAAGGGTAAGAAAGTAAAGCCTGGAAGGGTGGGCCGACTAGAATTGCACACAATCATATCTTAGGTTGACAGAGAAAAAGGTGTCCTGCCTGGTTTTTGTATTTACTGACCATTACTCCCACGTTCCCTCCAACCCAACATCGTAGTATCTGTCAGGGTCCTATATATGCATCAAATATCATTTATAGGTAATTTGTGTATGACATATACGATAACAAAAGAAATAAGTCTGTAAACAAATCTCTAATATTATATAAAAACCACTTTGTGTGAGTTCCTTCCTCATAGGTTCCGAAACAGCTGAGTTTATCTTTTGCAAATTTCACACAAAGCTAATTTATATATCTGGTAGTGTTCTTAGATATGAGGGACGTGCAATAAGTAATGCCCCTGACCCACTTCCAGTTGTCTGATCTAGCTGAAATTTTGCATGTGCAATGATTTATATCTCTACAGGTTATATGGCAAATTACAGCTCTGAACTAATTGTGGTTTATGTTTTACAGGTTTTTAAACTGAGTCAGGTGTGAAATGGAGCCTGTTGAATGTCGAGCAGTGATCCAGTTTTTGTATTTGAAAGGACGCACACCACAGGAGACTTTTGATGAAATGAAAGAAACTTATGGTGATAATGCCCCATCATATGACCTTGTAAAACGCTGGCATCGTGAATTCAAATATGGCCGGAAGTCTGTGGAAACAGCTCCCAGACCTGGTCGCCCCCCCCCTTCTGCCATTGATGAGGCATCTGTCCGTCAAGTTGAGGCTGCAATTTTGGAAGATTGGTGCATTACTATTCGCCAAATAGCCCAAGATGTCAGGAGTAGTACAGGGTCTGTGGAAACTATCATTCATGACCATTTGCATATGCATAAGGTGTCTGCCAGATGGATTCCCAGGTTGCTCACTCCATTCCAGAAGCAAGAATGCGGCGAGTGTTCAAGGATGAATTTTGAGATGTGCCAAGAAGATGAGTCAAAGTTTTTCAAAAGATTGATTACACAGGATGAAACCTGGGTCGATCACTATGATCCAGAGATCAAAGCCCAGTCAATGCAGTGGAAGCACTTGGACTCACCACCTCCAAAGAAGGCAAGGGTGCAGCCCTCCACTGGCAAGGTCATGCTCACAGTCTTCTGGGACCAGGATGGAGTAGTGATGACAGATTTCCTGGCAAAGGGTAACACAATTACAGGAGCCTATTATGCTTCACTTTTGATGAAATTAAGGGAAGTTATCAAAATTAAGAGGTGGGGCAAGATCAGCAAAGGTACCCTCCTCCTGCAGGACAACGCTCCAGTCCACAACTCGCATGTTGCCAGATCAGAAGCATGGGCATGTGGTTATGAAAATCTCTCCATCCTCCCTACTCTCCTGACCTTGCACCCTCTGACTTTCACCTCTCCCCAGCCATGAAGTTGTTTTTGAAAGGAAAGCGTTTCCTAGATGATGCAGCCTTGATTTCTGAAGTCACATCGTGGTAGGAGGACCAACCTGGGGTGTTCTACAAAAACGGTCTCCAGAGCTGAATCGAACGATGGGAGAAATGCATAACTCTGGGTAGTTCCTATGTAGAGAAAGACTAATAACTGTGCCAAGTTTCGTTGCTCTACTGCTATGGGAAGTGGGTCAGGGGCATTACTTATTGCACCCCCCTCGTATGTTTTGTACATAAATTCATCCGATAAGTATCGAAAATCGAAAAAATCCAATCCTAAAAATTGTCTTTCTTTTTCATAGATAAAAAAAAAATTTTTACAGGGGAATATTTTATGTTACACCGGCCAAGGAAGATGATAAGATCTCAGAAATGTATATATATATGTATGAGTGTGTGTGTGTGTATATATATTTATTTATGTATTTATTTATTTTTAATATAACTTTTTTCTCTTGTTTCTGTTTTGTTTTGATTTTTTAAGGTTGTACTGAGGATAAATATGGACCGAACTGTGCATACAACTGTGACTGCATAAACAGCATCGGCTGTGATGCTGTTACTGGCGACTGTACATGTGAAAATGGTTATATTGGTAATAACTGCGAAAAACGTAAGTAAAACATACTCATCTATCAATTAAATCATGTTGACACGGCAGTTCTCATTAGATCAAGTTAAGCAACGTTGAACCTGATCAGTACCAGATGGATTACTAGTTGGGAATATCAAGCGCTGTATGTAGGAAGACCTCGACACTTCACTTCAAGAACAACAAAAACGTAATGTTGTTATCTCTCTTGATCAGGATCTATATGTGACTGGGACCTGTCTGTGAATTTAATATTTGCGTGATATGTTCACCTTTTGAAAGAAGCTGGTTCGACCTGCCTTTAAATCCTTGTTCTATATTTATTTCGTTTCTAGCAGGAAGACATGTGTTGCCTGGTATTGAAAGAGGAGCACTATTATGTACTTTGTCAATTATAATATATTCATTCTTTTTTTTTTTTACTGTTCACCTCTTCCCATTTCGCCTTCTAATTTATGATGAATGCAGAGATTGACGACCGCTTCCATCGTTTCCCCTGGAGAATTCTTTTACATATGATATAAATTTTATTAAAAAAGTTTTATAGAAGTTTTAGTTTCCTTCAATAGGAGGGCGCAGAGAGTTTGAACCACTTTCCTTGTCTTAGCCAGACATTTTACATTATAATTTTAGATTTTATGTAGATTTTCTAACCTTTCTTTTTATAGGGAACACACAAACATCAGACACACAAAAAGAAATACCCTATTACTTTCTAAAGAGAAGAATTTTGGTTTTTTTTTGTTTTTTTTTTTTTGAAAAATCCGGGATTTAAAGGATATACATTTATCGCTTCTGATCTATGACGTGTCGAGTCAGAATAAACTGACATTCGTGAATGGATTTGGTTCCGGATTGGTTGAATGTGATGACCAAAATGTAGCTACAGAGTTAAATGATATCTGGAACCAACGTCCTGTTGCCAGACAAAAAAAAAAATTCATTTGGCTAATAATGATCGCAAGGTAGGAGCTCAGATACAAACCAATATGTAAATAATATGATCCACAGAGGTTTAGGGAGTTAAAAGATGACAAATAGATGCTGCGATTTGAATACTTTATTCACAAAATAAAAATATAATTAATATACAATTTATAACTAGAGCTATGACAACTATTGTTTTTATTGTTTTGGCTCTCGAGTATATATCCAACACAGACACAGTTAATCAACTAAGAACCACATCACTCTATATGAAAGCATATAAGATATCAACGGATACACACTCGGGAGTCAAAACAATGAAAAAATATGCTGTTGTTATTTATAATTAACTTAAGAAATCTCTCCAGGACAGGCCATAATACCGTGTTGCCTTTTGACCTTTAATTAATCCATCATTTGTTTTTCTCTCTCTCTCTCTGTCTCTCTCTCTTTTAAGGATGTCCTGAAGGACTTTATGGTGAAAACTGCATAAACAAATGCAAATGTAAAAATAATGCTACCTGTTTGCATAAATCCGGAAATTGCCTTTGCCTCTCTGGGTGGCGGGGACGATACTGTGATAAACGTAAGTATATTCCTCTAAACCATCTATGGCTCGCGTACCTCATATTCTGTTCAACTTGTTTCTTTGTATCTTTCTGCATGTTCAAATCTGTTTTAATTTCAGCATCAGCTTGTGTAACATATGTGAGAAGAGATGATCGTTGTTTCTTATATTTAGTATGTTCATGCATTTCTAGTCCAGGAAATATGTAAAGCTCCTAACTTATTCATCCCTCTTTCTATCTACACACACACACATATATATATATATATATATATATATATATATATATATATATATATATATATATACTTGTAGCCAAATTGAATATTGAATTTTTGGTTCTATGGGATGAAACTACATGAAAATTTGCAGGTTTTTGAAGATTATAATAATACTATTCTAGGGTTAAAATTTTATGACAATTGGTAAAAAAGAATCTATATTTTCAAACCAATAAAATATGCCCAACTTTGCCTACATTTGTATATATAGTATCCTAGCAAGCCAGCTTCAGTTTTGCTGTTTTGGAATGAATTTTGGTTAGGATTTTTTTTGCTTGGTTGTCTCTTTTCTGGCCTTGCCAGGCCACTAATATATTAATAGATAGATATAATATCGCCTTTAAAGAAACTGTTTAATCCTCCAGGCTCGTCATTTATCACATAAGGTGTTTGGAAAGGAACTTATTATTAAGTGCTCACGATTTATTACTGAAATATAATTTTTATAAGAATTCAATATGACAAGAAAGTGAATGGGGGTTCATATTGAATTCAATATGGACTCCCATATCCAATGTTGTCTGTCTATCTCAACTAGGGGAGAATTCAATTCACAAAACACAGAAAACACAGTCTTTAACACATTTCATAGATATTGGTTGGGCTCTGGGTGCGTGTGTGACACCATCATGAAAAACAACCATCTAAACGGTAGCATCCACATTTTACTCATCTGCTGAGATTATGTTCATCAGTTGATCAATTCATCTCACCATCTGCTCTAAGCTAAAATCTGCCTCCAACTGTCTCAAGGTCTTGGATATGACCTTAAACTATATATATATGAGACCCCAGCTTGCGGGCTTTGGGGTGTGTGGAGCCACCCTTTAATTGCCATTGTTCTCTGGTTTACTCTGACCTGGAGTGGTAGTACCTGTTAGGGTCCCAACTATGGGTTTAATAGAAACCGACTTGAAAAAAAAACAAATATAGTCTATTAAACACTTTTTCTTCAAAATCACTGGATTCAGCATTAAATAACCTGAAAAGGGTTGATATGCCATAAAACAAAACAATCAACCAACCAACCGTCTCGAACTAGAAAATGTCACCAACTGTCACAAACTCAAGACTACCCGTAAATCGTAAGCCGCCACAAACCATCACAAAACTCACTCCCACCTTTAAAATTGTCCGTAAATTAACTCTAAATATATTCACCTTTATTTCCGGTCTTTTGTCCCCATTACCGCAACACCTTGATTAACAACCCTATTTTAGAATGCCTTTGTGTGCCTTGATGATCCAGCTCCTCCAATTGTTTTTCTATATACTTACTTCCTATACGTTTTTTGTTTTGCTGATCAGTTTATTTCCTCATTTTGCTATAGTTTTTCCTCTTTTTTTACTTCTTAACACTTTGAGGGGGGGATATGTCGATTGTATCGTATTTCCTTAAATTCAGTGTATGTTTTCTTCATATTGAAAGTCTGATTTGTTTTGTGTAATTTTTAGCTTGTATTCCTGGCTACTATGGTGTCAACTGCAACAAGAAATGCCGATGTCCAGACGAGAAACCATGTAATCATATGTCCGGCGAGTGCTTCTGCCCACCAGGGTACACTGGGGAAAACTGCCACACCCGTAAGCAGATATTCACTTTTCCCAATTTGTTTTCTTTTCGTTATTTTGTTGTGCAATATATCAACATTTTTTGTTTATTAAATACTAAAATCGGTCATTTTGTTCATAATATCTTCAAATATTTATTCCTGCTGTCATTTAACTAATTGTTGAAGTATATCAAGAGTTATGTCCCTTGGACCAAAGTTTCTCGCCCAAATTATTAATGCTAAAGTGAGAATGAATACTTCAGTTCAAAGTACACATATGTAGTGTGAGAACCAGAATTGAGGCTTGATCTCCTTTTGACATCGGCTGTGAGCTGAAAGACGTGTTTAACTCAGCCCTTGATTTTGACATGATTTTCATAACGCTAACACATATGCAGGTTGCGTTTTTTTTACAAATAGACACCTAATTTCGAGATTTCTTTTATTACCAAGGAACTGTAAATTCATTTCTGTTGGGCAACAATCTCAAAGTCATATCCTCTTTATAAGATGATTGGCCAGAAACTTCATTCTCAACCGCATATTCGTAAAAGAGTTGCTACCATATCTCGTGTTGGCAACGAGACTTGTGGTATCCTTTTATTACTAACCCTTTTTTATCAAGGGGCATAACTCTAATCTATAACAATTTTTTCCTAGAAGGAGATAATTCAAGGCATCTCTTTTACATGTCAATCAGGTCTTAGAGACCAGAATTTCATCAAAATGGATTACATAAGCTTGTTTTTGTGTAGCAAAAACTTTGCAAATATTTTGTTATTTTGATAGTTTTACATCAGTTATAGATGATAAATGAACTACGCCATGCGTTAACATACATCACGCTCTCTTCAGTGTTGTTATAGACACTGTGGCCTGGTCTTTGGATGCTTTTGTATGCAGACAGTCATGTTGGATTCTGAGAATAAATATGATCCTCAACAGTAAATGTAATGATCGATTTGCATAGTTCGGCTTGAGATTCCTCAAAAGAAGTGTCAAGTATTAATTTCTTGCAAAGGGAGATAACTAAACATGTCTCTTCTTCAAGGGAGATAACTTAGAATTTCTTACTTCGACTAAAATAATTTAGAGTGTCCATACATAAATACGAATAATTTAGGATGCCCCTACTAAAAGGGGGATAACATAGAATGTCTCTACTTAAAGTCGGGATAACTTAGGATGTCAAAGAGATAACATATGACCTTCGTACTTTAAAGGAGATAATTTAGGATGTTGCTACTTAAATAGACATAACTTCCTACTTGAAATTGAGGTAACTTACGATGTCTCTATTTAAATGTAGATAACTTATGATGTCCCTATTTAGAAAACTCAGGATGTTTCTACTTAAAGGAAAATAATTTAGAATATCCGTACTCAAAGGAGGTAACTTGAGTACACCTACTTAAAGAAAGATAACTTAGAATATTATTACTTAGTTATTTATGATGCAAATTTATTGGATGAATAGAATATTTGACATGTCATTGAATAATAAAATAAAAAAAAATGAATAATTTATGTTTTGTTTACAGTTTGTCCACCAAAAACGTACGGTCAAGAATGCAAGTTTAGATGCAACTGTGGTCGAAACTCAGTGTGTGATCACATCACTGGAGAATGTATGTGCAAGTTAGGCCGCAAAGGCAAAGATTGTAACAGAGGTAAGTTTAGCCAGAGTTTTTTTTTTTTTTTTTTTTTTTTTTGCTTTACTCAAAATCAATTTGGATAATTTGCTTCAATAATTTGTCATCTTTTTTAATAACATCTTGCTTATTATATTAACATATATATATATATATATATATATATATATATATATATATATATATATATATATATATATATATATATATATATATATATATATATATATATTCTACTTTTTAATCACGTAAAATGTGATTTTCCTTATTTCCTAGACCAGAATAAAATGACTGCATAAAAAAAATGTTTGGTAATTCATTTTCGGTCTAAATTTTTCTTTATCATGATATACTAATATTTTTTTTCTTTTGTGCATTATTAACCAATTTAACTATTTAATCAACTTCGATATTTCTGCTTTTTTCATTTTATCAAGAGGAAGTAGGTAGCGTTTTCACCCTTCATTGTTTATGGTCATACATTTTTTAGCTTTGTAAACTTTTTCTTTCCTGAAGATTATTTCTTTACTTTAGGGAATTGAATGCTGGTGGTGGGATTTCTTTTGCACTTTGACTTGAAGTGATTTTACGTTTCTTTTCAATTTAATTTTTTTTTTTTCTTTCAATTGCCTTTAGTTTCCTATTTTACTTTTTTCATTTATTTCCATTTTAGTTTTTTATTCAATCTTATTTTTAATTTTTTTTTCAATCTTTTAAAAAATTTTCCCCTTTTTTTCCATTTGATTTTTTTAATTTTGTTTTTTCAATTTTATTTTTCCATTTTCTTTTTTTAATTTTTTAAATTTTATTTTATTTCCGTTTTAATTTTTGATTTTTCTATGAAAATTTCGTTTTTGCTTGGGTATCTGTTTCTTTATTTTTGCTTGTTACTTTAAAAAATTCTATTTATCTTATATATTTCACTGGAATATACGGCAAAATCACATTGACACCAGTTCCTGATAGATCACTGAAGTTAAGCAATGTTGAGTCTGATCAGTACTAAAATGGGTGATCATTTGGGAATACCAAGTGCTTTATATACTCTCTGCTTATTTCAGCATTGTTTCCGGTCGTCCTAGACTTCTCCCTGTCACCGGAATCACCCAGTGTCGACTTAGTAGAGGTTGCGTACTGCACAACTCTTGCTTCACAATTACATGCACAGCTACCCTGGGTATCCATTGTCTTGTAAGACAGAATGAAGGCGGTATAATACTTTTAAATGCTTGAACTATATAGTATTGAAATGAAATGTAAAAACCTTGTGGCCCTGAAAGACATTGTGGGTTAATTTGTGTTCTTATTAGAGCAGCACACGACTATTTTATAAAACATGGTTCAAAATATATTTGATGAAACATTGTTAAAAATATATTTCATAAAACAAGGTTCAAATTATATTTGATAAAACATGGTTCAGAATATATTTGATAAAACATGGTTAAAAATATATTTGATAAAACATGGTTCAAAATATATTTGATAAAACATGGTTAAAAATATATTTGATAAAATATGGTTCAAAATATATTTGATAAAATATGGTTCAAAATATATTTGATGAAACATGGTTCAAAATATATTTGATAAAATATGGTTCAAAATATATTTGATAAAACATGGTTCAAAATATATTTGATAAAACATGGTTAAAAATATATTTGATGAAACATGGTTCAAAATATATTTGATAAAATATGGTTCAAAATATATTTGATAAAACATGGTTCAAAATATATTTGATAAAACATGGTTCAAAATATATTTGATAAAATATGGTTCAAAATATATTTGATAAAACATGGTTCAAAATATATTTGATAAAATATGGTTCAAAATATATTTGATAAAATATGGTTCAAAGTATATTTGATAAAACATGGTTCAAAATATATTTGATAAAACATGGTTTAAAATATATTTGATAAAACATGGTTCAAAATATATTTGATAAAACATGGTTCAAAGTATATTTGATAAAACATGGTTCAAAATATATTTGATAAAACATGGTTCAAAATATATTTGATAAAACATGGTTCAAAATATATTTGATAAAATATGGTTCAAAATATATTTGATAAAACATGGTTCAAAATATATTTGATAAAACATGGTTCAAAATATATTTGATAAAACATGGTTCAAAATATATTTGATAAAACATGGTTCAAAATATATTTGATAAAACATGGTTCAAAATATATTTGATAAAACATGGTTCAAAGTATATTTGATAAAACATGGTTCAAAATATATTTGATAAAACATGGTTCAAAATATATTTGATAAAACATGGTTCAAAATATATTTGATAAAATATGGTTCAAAGTATATTTGATAAAACATGGTTCAAAATATATTTGATAAAACATGGT
The DNA here is from genome assembly GCF_053919585.1 of Euprymna scolopes. Taxonomy (NCBI): domain Eukaryota; kingdom Metazoa; phylum Mollusca; class Cephalopoda; order Sepiida; family Sepiolidae; genus Euprymna; species Euprymna scolopes. The sequence goes on from NC_136505.1 coordinate 87,030,659, forward strand.
TCAAAATATATTTGATAAAACATGGTTCAAAATATATTTGATAAAACATGGTTCAAAATATATTTGATAAAACATGGTTCAAAATATATTTCATAAAACATGGTTTAAAATATATTTGATAAAACATGGTTCAAAATATATTTGATAAAACATGGTTCAAAATATATTTGATGAGACATGGTTCAAAATATATTTGATAAAACATGGTTCAAAATATATTTGATGAGACATGGTTCAAAATATATTTGATAAAACATGGTTCAAAATATATTTGATAAAACATGGTTCAAAATATATTTGATAAAACATGGTTCAAAATATATTTGATGAAACATGGTTTATATTTGATGAAACATGGTTCAAAATATATTTGATAAAACATGGTTCAAAATATATTTGATAAAATATGGTTCAAAATATATTTGATAAAACATTGGTTCAAAATATATTTGATAAAATATGGTTCAAAATATATTTGATAAAACATGGTTCAAAATATATTTGATAAAACATGGTTCAAAATATATTTGATGAAACATGGTTTATATTTGATGAAACATGGTTCAAAATATATTTGATGAAACATGGTTCAAAATATATTTGATAAAATATGGTTCAAAATATATTTGATGAAACATGGTTCAAAATATATTTGATGAAACATGGTTCAAAATATATTTGATAAAATATGGTTCAAAATATACTTGATAAAACATGGTTCAAAATATATTTGATGAGACATGGTTCAAAATATATTTGATGAAACATGGTTCAAAATATATTTGATGAAACATGGTTCAAAATATATTTGATAAAATATGGTTCAAAATATATTTGATAAAACATGGTTCAAAATATATTTGATGAAACATGGTTTATATTTGAGGAAACATGGTTCAAAATATATTTGATAAAACATGGTTCAAAATATATTTGATAAAATATGGTTCAAAATATATTTGATAAAACATGGTTCAAAATATATTTGATAAAATATGGTTCAAAATATATTTGATAAAACATGGTTCAAAATATATTTGATGAAACATGGTTCAAAATATATTTGATGAAACATGGTTCAAAATATATTTGATAAAATATGGTTCAAAATATATTTGATGAAACATGGTTCAAAATATATTAGATAAAATATGGTTCAAAATATATTTGATAAAACATGGTTCAAAATATATTTGATAAAATATGGTTCAAAATATATTTGATAAAACATGGTTCAAAATATATTTGATAAAACATGGTTCAAAATATATTTGATAAAATATGGTTCAAAATATATTTGATAAAATATGGTTCAAAGTATATTTGATAAAATATGGTTCAAAATATATTTGATAAAATATGGTTCAAAATATATTTGATAAAACATGGTTCAAAATATATTTGATGAAACATGGTTCAAAATATATTTTATGAAACATGGTTCAAAATATATTTGATAAAATATGGTTCAAAATATATTTGATAAAATATGGTTCAAAATATATTTGATAAAACATGGTTCAAAATATATTTGATGAAACATGGTTCAAAATATATTTGATGAAACATGGTTCAAAATATATTTCATAAAACATGGTTCAAAATATATTTGATAAAATATGGTTCAAAGTATATTTGATAAAATATGGTTCAAAATATATTTGATAAAATATGGTTCAAAATATATTTGATAAAATATGGTTCAAAATATATTTGATAAAACATGGTTCAAATTATATTTGATAAAACATTGTTCAAAATATATTTGATAAAACATGGTTCAAAATATATTTGATAAAACATGGTTCAAAATATATTTGATAAAATATGGTTCAAAATATATTTGATAAAATATGGTTCAAAATATATTTGATAAAACATGGTTCAAAATATATTTGATAAAATATGGTTCAAAATATATTTGATAAAATATGGTTCAAAATATATTTTTAAAACATGGTTCAAATTATATTTGATAAAACATTTTTCAAAATATATTTGATAAAACATGGTTCAAAATATATTTTTAAAACATGGTTCAAAATATATTTGATAAAACATGCTTCAAAATATACTTGATCAAACATGTTTCAAAATATATTTGATAAAACATTTTTCAAAATATATTTGATAAAACATGGTTCAAAATATATTTGTTACTTAAATTTAAAAGCTACACAAATGCACAGAAATGATTTATTTAAATTTGCAGTTACAAAGTAACAAAGTTGTTTAACAAAAGAAAAAGAATAACAGAATTTTAAATTGCAAAGATTTGTACGGTAATACTACAAACAAATTTTGAAATCAAGGAAATGTGATATTATTTTAAAATAAATTTTTGTTGGTTGTGGTGAGAGTCTAGATAACTTCCACCAAAACAACATCTGATGAACGCATCATCATAGTGCAAAAAGAACATTTAAATATGGCAGTTGGTAGGACCACATCCAAAGGCTTTGATGGACCAGCCAGAAAAAAAGGAAAAAATCTAAATTTCTCACATGTCTGAAATGAATATTCTTACTTATACACTGTATCATTAGAAAGAATGAGTCCAAGAGAGATTACTCAGATAATTGTCCCATTACATATGCTACAGGTTCAAACTCAAAAATACATTAAAAGAACTGAAAAATTCTCATCTGTGGATGAAAATTATGTGGAACTATAGCTAGCAGATTAAAATTACAAGCGTAAAAACATGTAAATAATGTAATAACAAAAATTTTGTTTTACTGATGCGATTTTCCGAAACTCCACTGTCACAAACTCTGCATCGTATTGTGAGGCTCTTTTTTCATTCATTTGACAAATGCCTGTGCACGACTAACTCGACTTTACTCAAAGTGCTTCTTGTTGCATGCTTGTTTAACCGCAGTTGGCAATCGTAAAAGGCATAGGAAAGGCAGGAAAAAACAGAGAAAGAGAAAGCCAACGACGCCATCTCATAATAACAGTGTCCTTTTACCAGGTAATTGTATAATCCAGCCAATCATACTGGTCAGCCATGGTAAGATATATCAATTATGGCCTTCGGCTCATCTGAACAAAGATAGGCTCACACTCAAATTTTCTTTTCATTATAGTGGTCACTCATCACCCTGAAAAAAATATCAAACCATATTTTTCTGTTCATTTGATATATGTTTTGCTTTAAAAAAGTCGACATAAATTTTACTGAGCATTATTATCTGAACAAATGTAGATTTGGGAAGAAAAAAAAGGTTATATGATCTGCACAATGATAGGTCACATGTTTTGAATGAAAGATTATTTGATCTGGACGACATTTGGTCATTTGAGCTGAACTAAGGTATGTCTTTTGATCTAAGCAAAGAGAGATTATATTATCTGACAAAAGATAGGTCATTTCTATCTAGGCTCGAATGTGCAGATTTTCTACAATATTCAAACCTCCAATCATAGTATGTTTATATTTCTGACTATTTAATCTGGCCTTACACGAGAAGTACATATCTGTATCAGCGCAAACAATTTTGGACTATTGCCTGTCTCTTGTTAAGTTATCTTTAAATACTATTATATGATATGATTACAAAGTGCAAAGGCTGCATCTCTTGAATTTACTTGGTTTGTATTTTCTTGCTTTACTTAATATAGTACAAATTATGTGTTACTGATACATAATTCTCTGGTCAATTTAGCTAGAGCAGTTGGTGTATTTTTAGAATCAGCGTTAGGCACCCTAAATGAACATGTATGCTTTCCTTGAAACTGCAGTCAGTGAACCTAACATGTGTTCTAGTTCTATTTCTTTCAGCAACGTTACACTTATACGCTATATATGAAATTAGACATTTCCCTCTCAAAGAGTATTCATTTGAGTTTTTACACTTACGTTGCATACAAATCCATAATTGTATTGAAGTTTTTTGTTTTAAGAAAAGATGATTTGGTCTTTGGAATGCAGCGAAACGTTATCCATTTATATATGCTCTGTTATTATATGTTGTATATATTGAGCTTACATTTTGAAAAGTTTGGTATACTTAAAGAATAGAAAGTATATGGAAAACGTTTTCACACACACACACACACACACACACACACATATGTATTTATTTATTTATTTATTTAAAAACAGTACAGAAGGCCAGAAAAATATTGGTACCGTCGGTTTTAAGCCCAATATAATGGGAACCAGTTAATGGTAAATAATGTTAGGCTCTCATCAGCCATTTTTTGAAACAATGGCTGAGGAGAGCCTAATGTTTTTCTAATCTTCTGTACAGGTTTTAAATAAATAAATATTAAGCTCTTATGCTGGAACTTTGTTTCTTTATAATCAAGCACATTGCTGGAATTCTTTCCCATTAACAGTGAACAACTATATATATATATATATATATATATATATAGATATATATATATATATACTAGCAGTTCAGCCCGGCTTTGCTCGGACCCTATGTACTGTTAATAACTTTATATGCATATGTATATATTAAAAAGTGTGAATATGTACGGTAATGCCTTTCTATATAATAGGCTTCCTTAACTACCATAGAGAAAACGTGCTAGAAACCACAGAGATCAAATTTTCTTTTACTTTGACCCTAATTATGACCCCTTAACATTTATTTTTTTGGTCTCAAATCAAATTAAAATGTCTGACCCATATCCAAGTAACCTACATCTAAAATTTCAAGTGTTTAGCGGAGGAGTTTCGTAGAATCTGCAAAGGTCAACTCTTTTAACTTTGACCTCTTGGCAGTCAAATTTTCGCCCAAAACTGATTAAAAGACTTGCTGAAAGTCTGAATACCCTTTATGTAAAATTTCAAATTTTTAGACCCAAAATTTGAATAATAGTTTGCTAGAAACCGCAAAGGTCAAATTTTTGAAACGTTGACCACTTTGTAGGCAAATTTGCAGCATAAAAAAACGATTAAAAAGCTTGCCCTATGGCTGAATACACTTTTTGTAAAATTTCAAATGTTTAGACCAAAAATTGGCTGACTTATTTGTTAGAAACCGCAGAGATGAAATTTTTTTAACTTTGACCCAAATTTGGACCTCTTAACATTTATTGTTTGGGAATCAAATCGAAGTTAGATCCATGTCCAAGTAACCTATATCTAAAATTTCAAGTGTTCAAAATTGGCAGAGGAGTTTGGTAGAGTTCTTAAAGGGCAAATCGTTGAACTTTGATCCCTTAACAACAAAATTTCTGACCGAAAACCGATTAAAAAGATTTTCCCAAATCTCAATACCCCGTATGTCAAATTTCGAGTCTGTAGACCGAAAATCGACAGAGTTATTTGGTAGGGAAATGTACAGACAGACACACACAGAGACATTTTCACTTTTATGTATATATATATATATATATATATATATATATATATATATATATATATATAAATGTTTTTAAATTGCCACCTTACTTCCATCTATATTTGGATATCCAGGTGCAAGCACCATGCCCCACCCTCTTGCATGCCAAGGACGGTTGCATGGTTGAACTTTTACCGTTTCTAATTTATTTAAGCAATACACAAGCAATCTTGGCTTTGGGTGATGAGTCGATTTTTTTAAGGTAAAAACGTGTGTCATTAATTACGGAAAATATGTTATATATATGACCATCTACCTGCCTGTTTCCCTATCAGTCTTGCTTGCATCTTGTAGATTTATTTTTTGTTTTAAATTCTCATTTTTGTTTTTGTTTTTGCTTTACTTTTCTTTCCATTGTTTGTTCTAAAAAAATGCATGAATTTTATTTATTTTTTTATTTATTATTATTATTATTATTATTATTATTATTATTATTATTATTATTTGTTTACGTTTTACTTTTATAAAATTTAAAACTCAGTTCGGTTAAATACTAACCCAGTTTTAGGAAGATTATGAGCTTATACTTATATATTTAAATCGACTTTTTTTTTTTTATAAGCTGCTAGCTGTTGCGACCTTGTATTGCCTGGTAGGGTATTTATTTGCCATTTCTTTTGCTATATTTTTTGTTCCAATCAAAAAGAAATATATCCTATGAACAAATAATTATGTCTCGTTTTAAGATGGCAACCATTTGAAAATAATTTCAAACTGGACAAAGTATTTTCTGGGAAGAATTAAATCAAATTACATTTTATTCTTCTGAGCAACAGGTTGCAACGATCCATATGAACAACTGAAAACTAGAATCAAATCTCAATTTTGTAGGAAACAAGCTATCAATTACAAAGAAACGATAAAGAGACTGATTTTCCATTACATATTAGATGTGAAAATAGTATTACATGTTTTTATAATAATCAAAATCAATAACTTTTAATAATTTTTTTATTAGTTTTGAGTCTTAAATATTTACTAACAAATATATTAACTTCTGACCCACTCTAATCCTTTTTTTTTTTCATTAACTAATTCCTTGTTTATTTTTGTTTTTGTTTACTTACCTTTACAGAATTTATTCATTAAAGAAAATTATTAGTTTTTCTATTTGGAATCACAACATATTTCTAGTATAACAATGTTTAACATAATAATAATCAGTAGATTACTAAATAGAATGTTTGGGTTGAGATTTGAAATTCAAGGCCGAGTCGTTTTGGCAGGTTGTGGTTTAAGAAATTCAGTAGATAAAATATTAAAATAAACATTTATGTTTTGTTGTGTACAAAAGAACGTGTAACAATAAAACATGAATATGTTGAACTGATAATAAAACAAGAAAAAGACCTGATTCTGAAAATCGGGAACGTCCTATGCTTTTCTCCCATTAATAGGCTCCAGTTGTAGAGAAATGAATTTGACTATAAGCAATAAAATGTAAACGATGTCAAAATCTTGTTTCTGAATTTTTGAAACATTGATGATTCTTATCGTTTGTATTTATTTTTTATGGAAATCCCTCCAGACAAAGCATGAAGCCACTTAATGTAAGAAGCTAAAAAAGTACTACTTTAAGATAAAAAAAACTTGCCATTGATAAGTGTTAGATGGAATAGATTTTGGCCCAACAATCAGCAATTCTTGCCTCGTTTTCAAAATTATCGCTTATGGAATATGAAGAATAAAGAACAAAATAGGAGAAGTTTATTGCATTAAATTCTATACTAAGCGAACCTAATACGGAATTGAATACAATATGGAAACCATCTATAATATAAATCTCATCTGTATGTATGTATGTATGTATGTATGTATGTATGTATGTATGTATGTATGTATATCTAAAACTTTCGACAGAGGCAACGGATTTTCACAAGATTGGTATTATTTTGAAGCTCAACCCTTCGGATGACAAATATCAAAAAATTGGCCAAAACATTGATTCCTTCACCCTCAACTGGAAACTTTTCTATAGGGAGTGGGGTCGCTTTTTCGCCGATATTTTCGAAAGTCATCCCCTCGTTTCGATTGTCTAGCCTTAATTTAAACCTACGGCACTTCCGGATTGGCGATGGGTGCAACAACAAAGACGTCATGTTTTTTTTTTTTTTCACGTTGTTTTCCTCCTTCGCGGTACGGTTTCACTTTTTTTTTCTCAACACACACCTCCAAACACCCGAGCAACGCCGGGCACCCAGGCTAGTTAATCATAAATAAATAAGTCACAAACTAGCAAAAGTACCCGTTGTTGACTGGGTTCAAAAACATCCTACAGAAAATGGACTCTGATTTATGAAAGTATGATAGGTTATGAAAAGGAAGAGTTGTAAAGAGATAGCTTCGAATTTGGAGCTATCAAAACCAAAGCAAAATATGATGAAATTAAAAATAAAATAGATAAACCCCATAATTTATTATACCATACCTGTTCACACTGAAACACTTATCACGATATTTTGTGGATCTATATTAAAAAACCTTGTTAAACTTTGTGACATATTTCCATTCTATGGAGGTCAGGCGCGAACAAACACCCCATAATTTTATTATACCATATTTCTTCAAACTAAAACATAATTATCAAAGTATACTTACGCAGATAGATATGAAAAGTCTTTATTAAAGTTTGTGCCTATTTCCATTCTATGGAGGCCAGGCGCGAACGCAGACCCCACAATTTTATTATACCATCCCTATTTAAGTTAAAACATACTTATCAAAGTATTATTATGTACATCTATATCAAAAACATTTGTAAACATTTTTTTTAAATTTTTTATTTCCATACTTTGTGGACCAGGCGTGTACACAGACCCCACAATTTTAATGAATCATCATTATGCCAGATCAAACATAGCCATTCCTGTGTCTCGATACATCTTCTATCATTATGTGATCAGTTTTCTATAATAGTCAACCATATAGGAGCCTATTCATGACCAGACGCACACACAAGCTTTATACTATATATATATATATATATAAAAAAACGAGTTCAGCATCATAGGGTAATCAAGAATCCGTTACCCTAACATCATAGTTTCTGGATTTTTCTGAACTTCATCAAAATATCCTTGTCACCTTTGCACAGAAATTTTTTTCATTATCTTTTATGCAATATAATTCACTTCATACGTTGAGGTTCAATTTATGCGCTTAACAGCAAAATCATAGTTTAAATACAAATAATATTTTGTAAATATCGTTTCTCTACAGTAAAGAAGGCATTCTTTCAAACTGCAGAATAAGGAATTTTCTAAATGTTCATTTTGTGTTCCTTGTCGAATAATACATTTTTGTAAATCCTAATTTACAGAGTTTTAATTCATAACAAGCTCTATTTCATATTTGGTTTATTGAGCTTTTCTATATGGTTACAAGTATCCTATGAATATTAGTGCTAATATATTCCAATTGAGTTTACAGAATTACCCAATTAGTAAACTTAACTATAACCGTCCACAGCCAAACAATGTCGCAACCTACAAAAGCCATGACAGCCAAAAAAACTGGAAGTTCAAGACTCGAGTTTCGCCCTCATTTGGACTCATCAGTTAGACATGTCCGGACCTGGGATTCGAAACCTGAGCCTCTTGCATGCGAGGCAAGCACTCTGCCAACTGAGCAAACGCCCCGCATGGGAGAAAGTCTATTAACTAACATAGATCAAGCAAACTGTGGTGAAATCCGACTGTGGAATGCACCTACTTTGTCTCAACAAGGAACGCAGTCATCCAACCAGCTAATAACCCCAAGCCAATGTTTCGCAAGGACAATGCCATCCAGCTGGACTTCCGGTTTGTTGGCTGTCATGGCTTTCGTAGGCTGCGACGTTGTTTGGTTGTGGAAATAATTATATATATATTGTTCCAAGCGAAGAGAAATAAATCTATATAGTCTAATATAGAGTTATATCTCTTTTTATATGATGGTGTATGCATGAAAATAATTCTGAGTTGGGCAAAGTATTTTCTGGAAGGAACTAAATCGACTTACATTTTATTCTTAACAACATGCTGTAACGATCAACCAAAAACTTGAACCAGAATTAAACATTGATTTTATATAAACTCAGCTATTGATGATAAAAACATGAAATAGACTGACTTTGCTTTATATATTATATATATTTGGATATATATGCTTATTAAATGCCTTATTTTTTTGTCATCCATAGGCTGCAGACCTGGAGAATTTGGTCCGAATTGCCAGAGTGTTTGCGCATGTCAAAATGGTGGCCAATGTGATGATAAGACCGGCGAATGCATCTGCCTTCTTGGGTGGATTGGAGCGACATGTGAACAGCCCTGCCCCACAGGACATTATGGACTCAACTGTAGTGATCTCTGCCAGTGCCAAAATGGAGGGGTCTGCGATGCCAGGTCAGGAAGGTGCGCTTGCCCAGCAGGAACCATGGGAAAGAATTGTGAAAAAGGTAAAGAAACCAAAAAGAGCTTCATGTTGTGGTTCCCAACCTTTTTGGCGGCTCATAACCATAGCTTTAAGTAACTCTCGGCCCTCCTCTACTCCTCTTCATCATATGGTTGGATTACTCTAACATTTCAGACAATTATTTAATCTTGACGTAATCATGTTGACTCCAAAGACTTTCCATTTAAATGAAAGATTTATTTGCAATCTCATCAAAGTTACCGGAAAAATGGTGCCATCATTCTATTACTCCAGAAAATATTCAAATCGATGCAATCCTCTACCTATGTAAGAGTTTGATATAAGATTGAGGACTGCCGCCCTAGATGAGTTTTTTTTTTTTTTTTTTTACACAGTGATCACCACTTATCAAGGCCCGGAAGCCACTCAGGGATAAGGGTTATTGCAAGTACATTACGTTAGTGTGGAGATTTGATGAAGTGTTTAATTAAGGGGGCGGTTCATTAGGAATTTGTTAACATTGGACTTGAAGACATCCAAGTTGTAGTCTGGAGGGAAGCAGGCAGACGGAACAGAGTTCCACAGGCGTGCAGTTCTAAGAAAGAAGCTTTGTTCATGGAATCCGCGTTTTGATTTAGGCACAGATATAGAGTGGAGGAAATTTTTCACAGTGGATTCAGCTAGACGGGTGTTTTTCGTGAAAGATTGGCGAGGGGGGACCAGAGATTGGAGTTCAGACGAGGTGGTGCCACCAAGAGAACACTTTCTTGCCTTGACAGAATACAAAATTGACTTTACAATCTAGTGGGTCTAGATCCTATTATCTTCCTACTACAAGGGTTTAATTCGAGATAAGATAGTTTTTAATATAGGAAAACTCCAGCTCCATCAAAATGGCTACTCGAGATAGGAACAAAAATTTAAAGTATCTCAATCTAGAAGGATCTCTCCCTAACTGACCATAACAAAATAGATACTACACTTTGAAGTATTTATTTGCAGAAATAATAATAAAAAATTTACATTAACAACAAATTAGGCACAAGGCCATTCAAAAATGTGAGGAAAATGGTGTCGTTGGTTATGCATCGTCATGAATACTAACAAATATTTACCATACATGTGACTAGAATCATGTCAGTCACCACAATACCACATTCATATTAGGAGGCCGTCCTATTTAAAATGTACCAACATTCATTATTTCATAAATATACATATATATAAGGATCACTTAATCTGAAATTTGAGAAATGAAGTATTTTCGGCAGTTGTTAGTCTTTCTGCACTCTATTCTTATTTCCAGGGAAGGTGCTTAACTGAAGTTCAATCCTTGGTTCCTCCTAGTAAAATGTTCCATGGAAAAAATTGTCTCCCCAACATGACTGCACAGAACTTTTTTATTTCAAGTGTCTAATATTGAATAAAATTTCCATGAACAGAGTTTCTTTTTTAGCACTTTCTATCTGTGGAACATTTTGCCACAAGATTGCTTCCTTGAGAGTTACAACATGTTCGTCTTCAAAACTGATGTCAATAGGCACTTATCATAAATCTTTCACACAAGTGATCAAATTTTGTTTATTCAATTCATTATTTTCAACCCTTTCATAATATTCATCATCATTCAACTGTCAATCTCTCCATTCACTAACGATTGTTCTCGAGTGGCTTTTAGCTTCGATAAGTGATAATTTATAAGTAAATAAAAATCTAAATATGATGTAACGTAACACACATTTAAACACGTGTTAACATGCAAACACTCAGGACTCAACACGTTGTAGACTCTATCACAAAGAAGACCAAGATAAGAAATTACTTAACTCACTTTTTTTTCCGTTGAAACAACATTTATTTCCGGATACTTTCCCCGATGCACACGTTCTTCTTTTTATATCTTTTTCTTTTCTTCCTCGCTGTGACGTTACTTCACACACGGCTTCGCATCTGCATACAACCGCCATACACACGCCGTCCTCTGTTAAAATAATAGCATTATATTTTATAGATCTACTAGCATTTCAGCCCGGCGTTGCCCGGGTGTTTTGAGGTGTATGCTGAGCAAAACAAAAAAAAACGGTCAATTTTTTTAAAATTTGACCCCTATTATCACCCCTTAAAAATTATTGTTTAGGGCTCAAATAAAGTTATTAAGTTAGATCCATGTCCAAGGAATCTATATCTAAAATTTCACGTGTTTAGACCCAAAATTGTAGGAGGAGTTTGATAGAGTTCTCAAAGGTCAAATCGGAAACTTTGACCCCTTAATCGCCAAATTTCTGTTCGAAAACCAATCACATCGATTTTCCCAAATCTCAGTACCCTCTATATCAAATTTCGAATTTGTAGGCTTAAAATTGACAGAGTTATTGCGTAGGGAAATGTACACACACACACACACACTTTTATATATCGATAGATAAGGCTGTTTGCGATGCGGTAGAGGCCAAAATAGTGAAAGAGAAGACAAACAAAATAAATTAGCGAAAACAGTGTGTGAGATTTTTCTTCTATAAAATTTATGAATTTTTTAATTGTTAGTATATCTTTTGCTTACTGTTATGGTGAATAATGGAAAATATGCATTTTGATATTTCAAGAGAAACACTCCCCTTTTCAAGAAACAAACATTATTTCCGTTTATTGATGAGTAGGGCTATGACAAGAGAATATTCTTATCATTGTTTTGGCTCTCAATTATATAGGTTGGTTGGTTGGTTGGTTGTTTTTGTTTTGCGGCATATCAACCCTTTTCAAGTTATTTAATGCCGAATCCAAAGATTTCAAAGAAAATTTTTTAAATAGGATATATTTGTTGTTTTCAAGTCGGTTTCTATTTAACCCATAGTTGGGACCCTAACAGGTACTACCACTCCGGTCAGAGTGGACCTGGGAGCAATGGCAATTAAAGAGTGGCTCCACGCTCCCCAAAGACCGCAAGCTGGGGTCTCACCACTGGATATAGTTTAAGGTCATATCCAGGACCACTCAAGTATATATCTGACACAGTTAGACGCAGTTAATCACCCGAGAACCATTTCACTCTATAAAAGCATATAAGATATCAACGGATACACACTCGAGAGTCCAAACAATGAAAAGAATATGCTGTTGTCCTAGCCCTAATGACGAGAAACTCCTTGAAGTTGCTGTTGTATCTAAATGCTTATCTAGCGGCAAATTTTTCAATCTCCAGAAAATGTAATGCTTTTATATTTTATTCATTAATGTATTTTCCTTCACTTATTTTTTTTTTTTTTTTTACATAGGAGTCACCAGTTATCAAAGCCCAGAGGCCACTCGAGGATAAGGGTTAAAGAATGTACAGTAGTCAATGAGACAATATCAAGACAATATCACAGTAATCGTTAGTAGTGTAAATATGGTAAATTGGATAACTTAAGGGGAACGACTCATCAAGAACTTGTTTACATTGAACTTGAAGATGACAATATTGTAGTCAGTTGGAAAGCGGGCAAACGGAAGCGAGTTCCACAGGTGTGCAGTTCTAAGAAAGAAGTTTTGTTCATGGAATCTACGTTTAGGTTTAGGCATGGATAAAGAGTGGGGGAAATTATTGATAGTGTTTTCAACTAGATGAGTGTTTCTTATGAAAATTTGGCAAGGGGGGACCATAGATTGGAGCTCAGACGGGCACTTTCCATGAAAATAACAATAACGCAGAGACAGGCTCGCAAGGTCTCTTCTGTGAGAAATAGGTTGGAAGGAAGAGAAAAGGACATCTCCTACTAGACTACGAAGTCTATTTTGAACTCTGTCAAGGCAGGATAAGGCTATCTAGTAACTCCGGCCCAGATGTGGCAACAATACTCCACCTTTGGACGTACCTGGCTCTTATATAGGTAGAGAAATGCATCATCAGTGAGATATCTATTTTATTGTTTTTTACTCTTGTTCACCCTGTACAAGGCATATTGCCACTTAGGCGTAAGAGGCTACTATTTGGAACTATTTATACAGGTGCACTGTGTGAGATGAGCGAAATGCCTGTTCACATTACATTTAAACTTCTGCATTTTAGCACAATAGGGGAAATAGGAAACTGAGAGGGAATTCCAAAGTCTAGCAGTCCGAGGAAAGAAATTATTAGAGTAGAAGGCTTTCTAGCATTTAAGAAAATGCTGTAGGGGTGGAATTTTGCTGCTTGCCATGTTAGTCAGGGGTATGTATGTTGAGGCGACACAAGTGCTATGAGTTCATTAGAACACGTTTTATTAAAGTACTTATAAAACAGGCACCGGGATGCAACATTGTAGTGATGGGACTGGAGCTGAAGCTTAGTTGATAGTGTGGGACCTGTAAGATCGAAGACTTTTTTGATTTCTTATTTTATTTATATTTATTTTTGTATGAGATGTTTGCTCACATTGATATTAACAAGCACAAAAAATATTTTAAAAAAAAAAACAAACTCCATCTTGTTTTGCTTTCAGAATGTCCTCCTGGACGATATGGCATTGATTGTGAAGGTATCTGCAATTGTAGTCCGAATGGAGAATGCAATCCCCAGGATGGTATGTGCCGATGTGCAATGGGTTGGCGGGGACCAACTTGTTCTGAACATTGCCCTCCTGGACGCTATGGTCCTGGATGTATACACACCTGTAAATGCCAGAACGGAGGGTCATGTGATCCCGTCAGTGGATGCTGTACCTGTGCACCTGGTTATTATGGTCAGCTTTGTGAAATTCGTAAGTCTTTTGTTTGTTTGTTTTTTTCTCTCTTTTTGTTGAATTTCTCTATCTTTAAATTCACACACACATACTCACATACACAAACATTCACACTCACACTCACACACCCACTCACACACACACACACACATATAACTTAAAAATGAAAATGTGAAAGACCTAAAGATTCAACGTTTTATTCACTATTTCACGAATTTTATCAAGAGCAAATAAAAAGCTAAAAATGGCACATAAACTTGTGTGTCACATTTCCCTTTTTAATTCATACTGTTGGGTTTACTGGATATATATATATATATATATATATATATATATATATATATATATATATATATATATATATATATATATATATATATAGTCATCCACATACAGTACTGTTTCGCTGCTTCATAGCTCATCAGTGCGGCTAGACAAGCAACTACCTCAAACCAGGACACTGGTGGGCTGCCCGGCATTGCCTGGTCGTAAAATATGCATAAATATTATATATTAATTCATGCAGAAACTGAGTCATGTGCATGCGAGTATTGTTTTTTTTCTAAATTGTTCACTTCTTGTAAGTGAAAAAAAAGAAAAAATACTCGATCTGAGATCGAAACTAAAATCTAAAGACAGTGAGTCAAGTACGATAGCCATTAGACTAGCATGACACGTCATTTTTCAAACTACCTATTCTTAACATAAGTAATCTGTAATGTGAACTATTCATGTATACGCATCCCTGAAACAGGTAGCAAACAGATAAAAATCCGATAGCTCCCATGTACCAATTCTTTTAATTTGGACACCTGAGCAACCCTTTTTCTGGATGAAGATTTCCACCTGTCTGAATATCTTGTATACAGAATTTCAATTCGTTGAGTATATAGGTTGAGAAGTGTCCTCACATGCACACATTCTCACTTATATATATAGTTATCCACACGTGCTGCATCGTCTCCTCATAGTATCTAAAATTCAAAACCAGAATTCCAGTAAGTGACAGACAACAGTTTGTCACTAACAAACACCATTAATACTAGTGTGAGATATGTATTGCAGTTTAAATATGACCACTTATTTATATTTTGTTTTTATTTTTATTTACTCTACTTATAATTGGAAGCATTACTTTAACCTAGATGAAAACCATATTATGGCCTTCATCAGAGTGATGTCCACATATGTATTTAAAATATACTTATTCACAACCACGTGTTTTGTCGTCTCTATTAACTCTAAAACTTTTGATGAAATTTTCCACTTCTTTCCTTAATTTAATTTTATGCAAAAGACCATTCTGAACATTATTTTTACACGCTCAAATTCCTACTGTTAGGAATTCTAATATTGTGATGCATCAACTTTTAAGAGAATGATATAAAGAAATTATGGAAATAATGGGCTAACCTGAAAATGATCATCAGTTTCATTAGTCACCCTAGCAACAAGAGTTTTGATTGAATGACGTAAATATATTAAGTTGATACAAAACTTTTTTCCAGTTCTAGTCAGTTTCCATTATTAGCTTTCCCTCATTGGGATCACTGTTGGTTTTTGAAGGCAGTGTTCATTAAAGGTCCTTGTGGCCCTTGCTTGATTCACCCCTCAAAGTTTAAGTCTGTTAAAAGCTGGTTGACCTTTGACTTTCTATGATTCGTGTTCGCTGTCTCATGATTCATTATTTTTACAACAATACTTAAAATTTTTATTTTTCAGAATGCCCTCCAAATACGCACGGCTTTTATTGCAAAGAACGCTGTGATTGTACGAATGATGCCAAGTGCGACCATGAAACTGGTCAGTGTAAATGCAAACCAGGGTTTATTGGAAATCAGTGCGAAAAAGGTAACCACCGCCATTTTTTTTCTTTGTATTCTTTAATGAATATTACATTGGTTTAGTATCCCCTAAAAAAACGTCCTTGTGTCATACATGCAGAGTTGTTTTACTTGAATAATATTCAAGTAATCCCCCCTGAATTATACTTGGCAACAATGGATGTATTCTTCTACTTTTGAAAACCAAATGAAATTTCAGCCTCTTTTTGATGTTGGCCTTGAGTAGCTAGACACATCCAGGTAAGCTCTATGTTTCCATATAATTTGATGCTGGATCATCAAATCTCGTTTCTGATGGCAGTTTGGATGGGGCTCTATAGATAGCTAGCTGTGTCAGCAAGAGAGGATGATTGGGCAAGTGTTGCACATTATTTAGTAACATTTTACAGAAGTTAGATATATAGATACGAGTCCACAGGTGTAGTGGTTTATATGGTATGATTATCTAGAGCTGAATAATTATGGTTCAATTGTTATACAGATGAAAGGATGACCAAATGCTTTGGTTTGGTTCTTGTCTGATGACAAGCATGCTAATGATGATGATAGTAATGATGATCGTCTAATTTGATTCTTCTAGTCTGCCATGTTTGATGAAGAGTGAACATGCTTGTTTCTGTTTACTTGTCTTTTCATGAGGGCAGAGTGAGATACAAGGTCGAATCCTCATCATCATCATCATCATCATCATCATCATCATCATCGGTTTAACGTTCATTTAACTTTCTGGCATATGTTTGACGGTATTTAGAAATTGACTCTGCTTGAAATATGATCAATTTTCTTTGAAAGTTGAGGTAAGATTTGTCTGTATTGGATGCCCTTCTTGCTGCCAACCCACTAAAGTTAGAGGCACAAGCATTTTTATCATATTTTAATATGCGGAAAATTCAGCTCCTCCAACAATGAGCACTCTAATTTGAACAAAGTAAAAATGTCCCCAGTTCTACAAGGATTTCTCTGAAAATGAAAAGGTGACACATATTATCAGAATATATAGTACACTATCATTTGCAAGAAAATACGATTGTCAGTCTGAAAATGCATTTAAAGAAGAACTGACAATATTGACGTGTGTTTTCGTTTTTTTTTCTAGAAAATACACTTTTCTAGAAAAAAATAAAAACACACGTAAGTTGTCCATCCATGGTTTCATAAAACATGATTTCATTAATATTGACAATTAGCACAAGAATTCATCAAAAAATTGAATCATAAGAAAGTTTTAAAAAATACCCTAGTGACCCCTGAAAATTTGCTTTTTTTCATAATTTACGGACCCACCCTCAAACCCACGGTCCAATTTCTTACAATACAGAACTAATTCTTTTTCCTTAGTCGAAAAAAAACATAGAGTTTACATCCGATGAAAGTCGTAGGTTTCAACGACCGAAACGTTGTGCCAATATAACACTCATGAAGAGAATAATTGTTCAAACAATCAAAACAATACCAATATTGATGAAGTTAAATAATCTCCAAATGAAAGATGCTGCTGATAATAGATGCAATCCATGAAATCGTCAATAAAATTCACATTCCTTCAATCCAACTATATTTCATATAAATAAACTTTGGTCTATGCCTGACTTGTCCATGAAGTTTCTCCAACAGTTTTTATTTTGTAACTGTTTAATTATAAACATATCTCAATACAACATGCAAAATTGTCAATAACTCTGACACACTCCTCTCTTGGCACTGCCTTGATTTCAGATGTAATAACTTTCTCCACTTAAGAAATAGTATTAGGATTGTTTTAATAGACATTATATTTAAGATAACTTCACAGACGGAACCATATTTTCTATTTGGCGTTGTCTGGGATAAATAACTGTAAGATTAAAACATTCACAACAAATACTCACGTAGCCAAAATAAACATTCACAACATTCCCCCCTCCCTATCTGTTCCCAAAACTGAACAAAAATTCCATGAGTAGAGTTTGTTTCCTATAACTGTCCGTTTGTGGAACACAATACCGTTTGTCTGCTTCTCGGCTGACTATAACATGGTCGTTTTCAAGTCTAATGTGAATAAATTCTTATTGAGTTGTCTATCTCATCAACTACCCAAGACTTAACCCTTATCCTTGAGTGGCCTCCGGGGCTTGATAAGTGGTGACCCTCTAGGTAAAAAAAAGAAGCTTTAGTGAGTGTTATATATCAGATATCTTCACACCATTGTCATAATCAACATCAATTATCTTCATGTTACTGTGACATGTAGTGGAGGGTAGATAACATTCTGTGATGTGAAACTCCTTCACAACTGATGAGATTGTGATGTCATTCAATATAAACACACAAATCTACTCTCCAATTTTCAATTAATACAAATAGAAATATCGATCTGTCTATGGATTCACATCTGGATGACTGCCAATCAGACAGGCCCAAAATTTTTCTATGATTACAACTGGTTCAATATTATGAGATTGACCAGTGTTGAAAGGAACTGGGGAAATATTATGTGAGTATGTCATCATCATAAAAGTAAGTATTGATAGGCAGAAAGTCCGAAGTATGATAAACGTCAGCATACATCAAGAATCGATTCCGAGTCCAATTTTCTTTCTGATTTTCATTAATGATATCCCAAATCATGTCCTACGATAATTTATCTATGCATATGAAACAACTGTCTATGGTTGTACTTGGAAGAGCAGATTATATATATATATATATATATATATATATATATATATATATATATATATATATATATATATATATATAATGAATGACAAAAGTCTATATTCCAAATTTCATGATGCTGACCATCTTACAATTTTATTCGTTTAATTCAGTTGACACAATTATTGACAGTATCTGTTTCATAGCACAAAATCAATCACTTAATTATTATATCAATCAGTGAATCTATTTTGCCCTTAATTCATCAGAAGAAATAGCAACAATCAATCCACCAAAATGAAATAAAATGTGTTTGAACATGATTACAAAATCCGAGAATTGGAAGAGAAGTTGCAAATACCTTATAGTTTTCTTTCATTACGCCATTTTGAAATTTAGAAATAAAGTCACATAAAGCTCATAGAATTGTAAGATGGTCAACATCATGAAATTTGAAATATAGACTTTTGTTATTCATTCATTATATGCTCTATAATTAAATTGAGCTTCTAAAATAAGGATTTGTATATATAAAAAGGAAATATAAGTGAATAAATAATATTTCCATAGAAATATATATATATATATATATATATATATATATATAATTATTATAATTTGTGGGGGTACAAAACTTTATGATAGCTATTAAAAAAGGAAGACTGAATTCTTTTTCCAACCATGGTAAAAGGAAGGACAGAGGGACAACATTTAATGGAGGGTAAAAAAAAAAAAAAAAATTAACTAAATAAGCGGGTAGAGTCAGCCGACCGGGTTTCGCCCACACTTTTCAAAGCCAAATCGAGGTTTTTCTTGTTTTTTTTTTGTTTTGTTTTTTTTGTTTTTTTTTTTTTATTTATATAGTTCAAACGGGAACGACTAAAATAAAATCCAAATATCGGAAATAAAAAAGAATGGGGGAACGACTAAAATAAATCTATCGCTATGATAATTATACAATTGAGAGGAAATTATATATATATCCCTCTTTTTTTCTCCACTTGAAGCCTGATGTACAGCATATAGATAAAACGTTGCTTGTTACATTTAACACCTCTAAAACCAATTCTCTCCTTTCACTACTAATGCTCAGATCCTAAAGATGAAGTGAATGGCTCTCTCTTTGAAAAAATTCTTTGTTTGGACGAACTTGTAGCAGACACAAATAGACCCCTTTTCTTCTCGTGTATTCGCTTCCTCTGAGTGAGTGATGCGGCATTAAACTGTCCAATCTGAGGACTTGCACACGAATACAAATTAACCCCTAGGGACCAGACAGCTTCCGGTCCCAAAAGAAAACTCTCTCTTACGCTACCAGCCTTCGTCGGTGCTAGACGCCTGTTCTCTTCGCTGCTCCTACTAAAGGTATTGACGACAGCCGCCGGCTGTAACTACCTCGTAAGGCAGTGGAGACCCGACTCTACTTTCTTCCTTCAGTACGCTCTGCGAATAAACCTTTCCCTTGTTAAGTTGAAGAAGTTGTTTGTCATTGTTCATAGAATTGTGTTATTTTATTTTATTAGGGAAATTCCCTAAAAACTTCAGATTTAAAGTGGAAGACATATCTGTTGCTAAAGGTTCTGGAAAAATGTTTGGATCATTCTACTGCTCCAGAAATGATCTGATTCCCAATGCAATCTTCTACTTAAATAAGTCAAATACGTCCTAAGACAGAGTACTTCCACCATATATAGTTCAGTACCGCCCATACCACTTTTTCTTGCTTTGACAATGTACAAAATTGATTTAGAAATCTAGCAAAATATTCTTCTTGGCAAGGTTTTTCTCACAGAAGAGAGAGAGAAAATAAAAAAAGAGACACAGATGCAACTTGGATCATACTTTCCTTAACTTAAGGAGTACAAAACCAACTTCAAAATCTATTGGTCGATATCCTCTTTGCTTTCCTACAGCCTCTTTCTCATAGAAAACATGTTGCTAGTTTTTTTTTCTACCCTATCTTCTTTCCATGGAAAATGCTCGACTGAGCTCCAATCTCTGATTCCCCCTTGTAAAACATGCACAGCAAGAACTCCTCTCTATACCACCTCTCTATGCCCAGCAGAATTTCCATGAAAAGAGTTTTTTTTTGTATGTGTCAAGAATTTTCGACCCATGGAACTCATTGCCATGTGATTACTTCCCTGACAGCTAAAATATAATCGTGGACATGTTGACACTAGATTACTTTTTGGAGGACTAAAACATGACCATCTTTAAATCCAATGTTATCAATCATTTGTCATACAGCATAATCACGTTGACACACCGGTTCTAGTTTGATCACCGAAGTTAAACACCGTTGAGCCTGGTCAGTACTAAAATAGGTAACCATTTGGGAATTCCAGGTCTTATATGTGCTCTCTGCTTATCTCGGCATTGTTTCCAGTTGTCTAGCACTTCTACTTGCCACTGGACTCAAACATTACTGATTCAGAAAACGTGTGGTTGGAGATTGTGCAACCTTTGCCTCACAATAGGGAGTATCCATTGCCTTTTGAGACTGAACAGAGGTTTCTTTCCAAACACTTGTCATAAATTCTCATAAATCATTCAATTTTCTTTATTTCATTCATTATTATCAACCATCTCATGCGGCCCTGTCGGTGGGGCATTAGAATACACCGACTGCCCCCCTGCAGAAGGTAAAAGTCCCTCAATGGGGGTCCTGGATATGACCTTAAACTATATCCAATGGTGAGGCCCCAGCTTGTGGGCTTTAGGGAGTGTGGAGCCACCCTTTAATTACCATTGCTCCCAGGTCCACTCTGGCCCAGAGTGGTAGTACGTGTTAGGGTTCCATCTATGGGTTAAATAGAAACTGACTTGATAACAACAAATATATTCCATTAAAAATTTTTCCTTCAAAATTTTTTGATTCGGCATTAAATAACCCGAAAAGGGTTGATATGCCGTAAAACAAAAACAACCAACCAACCAACCAACCATCTCATGATATTGTTCATCTTTCAACTGACAATCTATCCATCTCGTTAACTTCATCCTCGAATAACTTTTAACCTTAATAAGTGGGGACACCTTAGCAAATAAAAATAAACCTTATGTATTGATTGCACCATCCATAATCCTATCGACATTACAAATTATAAAAAGTTCTGTTGCAAATTTGCATTTCTTTTTCAACAGACTGTGAACCCGGATTTTATGGTTTACACTGCCAAGAGAAATGTGACTGTGGTCTCCTTGGATGCCATGCTGTGACAGGCGAATGTAAATGTCCCTCAGGTGTTACAGGACCAAGGTGTAAAAAAGGTAAGGCAAGAGAAGCAATGATAATACGCAGAGAAAAAAAAATATGTATGTAATAAAAGTACTATATATATATATATATATAACACACACATATATATATATATATATATATATATATATATATATATATATATATAACATATATATATATAACATATATATATATATATATATATATATATATATATATATATATATATATATATTAATACGATAGCGTGTGTATTATTTTGTGTGTCATGCTTACATCTTTTTTCTTCCGAGTGAGTGTCGTTGAATTGTTATGACCTTATCTTGTAATAAATAATTTTACCAAGAATTCTTCATAAGAATTCTTCATGGTTTCGATTTCGATTATAGCTTATGGCACTCAAGTCATCTATTTTTTTTATAAATAATCTTACTAAAAATTCTTCAAAAATTTTGGTTTCGGTTTTGAACTGAAGAAACAAAAGTTATATATATATATATATATATATATATATATATATATATATATATATATATATATAGTAATTTATAAAATATATATGGCGATTAAGCTACACTGAATATTCCGCGTTTCATCCACTCTAGGACTTTTCAGGCTGAAGAGTCCTAGAGTGGATGAAACGCCGAATATTCAGTGTAGCTTAATCGCCATATATATTTTATAAATTACTAACTAGCTCTACCTACGTATTGAGCACTTTTGAAGTAAATACTTAAAGTTTACGCATAAATCTATACTTTCGTATATTAATTTTATGTGAGTAAATTAAGTAGTTATATATATATATATATATATATATATATATATATTCTTTATAAGTTTTGGTTTTGGTTTAAGCTGATGCACACAAGTCATGTAGATATATATATTTATTTTGGAAATCACAACTTTATATATATACTAGCAGTTCAGTCCGCCTTTGCTCGGGCCCTATGTACTGGTCATAACTTGCCCTGTGTATGAATACAATTTATGTAAAATTTCAAATGTTTAGACCAAAAATTGTCCGAGTAATTTTGTAGAGACCGCAGAGGTAAATTTTTTTTAACTTTGACCCTAATTTTGACCCCTAAACATTTATTATTTTATTCGACCCAAACCGATTAAAAAGCTGGTCTATCTCTGAATACCCTTTATGTAAAATTTCAAATGTTTAGACCAGAAATTGACTGAGTAATCTGGTGGAGACCGCAAAGGTAATTTTTTTTTTTTTTAAACTTTGACCCCAATTGTGACCTCGTTAACATTTCCTTTTTTTGAACTCAAACAAAATTAAAAAGTTTGATTCATGTCCAAGTAACCTACATTTAAAATTTCAAGTGTTTAGACCCAAAATTGACGGAGGAGTTTGGTAGAATTTTCAAAGGTCAAAACGTTGAACTTGACAGCAAAATTTCTGGCCGAAAACCGATTAAAAACATTTTCTTAAATCTCAATACCCCTTATGTCAAATCTAGAGTCTGTAGACCGAAAATTTACAGAGTTATTTGGTAGGGAAATGTACACACACACACACACACACACACACACACACACACATTTTCACTTTTATAGATATATAGATAAGAATCGATAAAAAATTGACGCTAAAATTATATGTATGAAATCTGCATAAATCAAAATATCAACATTTAAGCGTCCCTGCCAGCTTAGATAAATACATTTGTAGTTTTAACAAAAGAGCTACAATAATATCAGGGTGTTTTCATTTACACTGAAGATTCACAGAATGCCAACATCAATATATTACATTTGAAAGAATCTGCTGTGAAATTTCCACAGGTGCCGCTAGTAAACTATTATTGTTTAATGTTCAATTTTTACGCTTGTATATGGACCATGTGCTTGTTGTCGCCATTATTGAAGATATGTTTGCTCGAGAACGCATGAGAATCGAAATTAAATGTAAAACTAACAATGATGAAGGAACGGTAATAATAAAGAGACAGTTTCAGTTGCAAGCAAAAATTTGGTCATCCCGGATACCAGAGAACATAATCGAATGCACAAGAAGCAATATAACTGCAGATAACATGATGTTAATCTTTTGGACTGAACTGCATCACGAGCAGCCGTGAGTTGTTTTGTGTTGTGCCTCTGGAAGTCAAAGACATTCGCAGCACCTTTAATATCAGTTGGGTGCAAACGTTTTTGCCGATTTAAACTTTCATCTTCTAATTAAAAAACTGTTTTGAAAAACCTTTATTCATAACAACTGACCTTTGCTCTCTATAATTTGTCAACGAGCTTATAAATGTCTCGCTTGTAAAATTCTTCAGGTTTTGATATGGAATATGAACTTAACTCGTGTTTAATCTCCTGTCATGATGTTAACCTAAGGTTATCTAAATGGTTTTGTAATCTTCGAAATAAATGATAATCACAGGGTACTAGGATAAAAGAATATGTAGGATGGGGCAAGAGCATTATCATGATGGAAGATGACTTTCTTTTCTGTTGACTAAAATAAATCGTTTTCACATCAACATGGATGAGACTATTGTAGAAAATATGAATGACGTTTTAATAATTTTAAATAAAAAGTTATAAATTAATCATTTTGTATGTTGAAGTAATAAAATAAATTACAATGGTTTAAAATGACCCTTCTACAAACCGGCAAAACCTTTTGCACCGACCTGGTACTAAAATTAAATAAAAAAGAAACGAATCCAAAATTAAATGAAATTTTGACCTTTTAAATTTGTTTGTAACTTAGAATGACGCTTGGTAAAAGAATGGAACATATTTGCGTTTGAAAGAAATCAAATAAGTTCTTATTTAATTGCTTCCCCACGAGGGAAGCGTTAGAAAAACAATCGTTTTTTTTTTTTAATGTGGGGGAAAATCTAACATCTCCAAAAAGAAGCACTCTGGAATAGGATAAAATAAAAGCTGCTTCAGTCTAGAAGGATTTCTCCTACTCTGAGTGAGAATAGAACAGATACTACATTTTGATCCCAGAAGTCAAGCAAATATTTTTCTCAACAAAAAGATTTTTAATTTACTTTTCCTTTTTCAGAATGCCCAGAAGGTCGTTATGGTCCAAACTGTAAATTTGTGTGTGAGTGCGACAACTTCGGAATTTGTGATCCGAAATCTGGACATTGTTCATGTAAACCTGGATGGATTGGAGCAAAATGTGAATTTACTACAGGTGAGAATATTATCCTAATTATAGGTAAACAATTGTAATCAATTGTATGTAATGTTGTAAGACAAAAGTCTGTAAAATCGATTTAAATACCTAAAAATTTTGATAAAATTGAAAAAAAACTTGAAAAATTGAAAAAAAAAATTGCAGGCACCTAAAAATCACACCAGAATCGCAACGTTCAGGCAGGAAAAATAAAATCACTGAGCATTTCATGGTTCATCCAAAGAGGAAAAAATACCGCTAAAAAAAAAGTACCCCAAAATTTTGATCAAATTTTTAGGTACCTGCAGTTTTTTTTTTTTTCAATTTTGCTTACCGGTCCTTTTAGATTTTATATCACCGTGACTCTTGGATAGTCCATATTTGAGTCTGCTAAATTTTCGGACTATGATAACTAAATTTTCTATTCTCAGCCATTTTGTTTTTTATCTTCTTTCTTGTGCACTGTTTTCTGAAAATGCACGCAAATGTGCATTACTTGTGTGGGTTGCATTTTTGAAAGATTTTATTGGGAAATTTCTTTAACTCGGATCTTCATCGTGGATTTTGTGATTTATGCTAGGGATTTACTGGATCACAACTTTACTTCCCCCCCCCTATACTTTTATGGGCTTTGCTATGCTGTCTTTCTAAAGTTTAAACTACAATTATTTTTATTTTCATTTTTATTTTTATTTTTTTGTGTGTTTAGCGCATTTTTATTGCATCTTTATTGTTATTCTTCTCTTATTAATTTTTATTTCTCTACTATTTTTATATTTCTCCTTATACATCTTTTCGTTTCTTTTGTATATTTCTTCTTCTGTCTCTATTTTTATTATTTATACAGCATCTATATACATACAGTATATTTTTATTTTAAATTTCCAGGCTAATGGTCTTATACTAACGATTATATATGTGTGTGTGTGTGTGTGTGTGTGTGTGTGTGTGTGTGTGTGTGTGTGTGTGTGTGTGTGTGTGTGTGTGTGTAACAGTATAACAAAGCTATAGCAATGCAGGAAACCGGTTTCTTTCTTTGCTCTTTTCTTCTGAAAAGCATTAAACTTTGAAATACCATGGTCCAAAGAGTTTTTCTTTTTTCCTTATTCATTGGATGATTGAATTATTTCTTATATTTATTTGATCCACTCACCCGTTGTTAAGGGTTGCAAAGAAAAACAGAACATCAAAATGAAGTAACAACATGTATTGCAAAGCATACAAGTTGGGTTGTTCGTCATAGCCGTTGAACGGCCTACGTTGGTCCAACGGATATTAACTGACACCTTACGGCTTAGTCTTCCGGTATTTATTGAAATTGGAATAGTCTATTAGTAAGTAACATAGGCTAGCTCCGCCACAACACCCCCCTCCCAAACTGATAACGCGGACGGTGTAGCGGTATTTTTTCCTCTTTGGATGAACCATGAACTGCTCAGTGATTTTCTTTTTCCTGCCCGAACGTTGTGATTCTGGTGTGATTTGGGGAGGCTCAATATCAAATGTGTCTTAGACGGATTTCCCCTGATTTTTTTTCACATAGATCGTGAGGGCAGCCCACTGACTGTATTCTATTTTTGATAGAATGCCTACATTTTCTAATCTGTCGAGCTCCTGGTCGATTTTTTCCAGCGACGCAAACGGCACATTGCATTTTCTTTTGAAGCAAGGGTTGCGCAATATTCAGCCACACCTCTCCTAAATCGGCACTGCTTGAGTCCAGTGGCAAGGAGAAGTCCAGGACGACTAGAAACAATGCTGAGATAAGCGGAGAGCACATACAGCACCTGGAAGTTCAAAGTGGTCACCCATCTGGTACTGGCCAGGTTCATCGTAGCTTAACTTTGTGTCAAACGTGATGAAAAATCTGGTATGATAATAAAATACTCTTTTCAATTCGAAAGAACGAAAGGCAAAGAAATTGTATATTCAGCTTTAATATTATATCCATTGCTAGTTTTGTACATTTTCCCATACTCGGTGCAAATACTTCTGTAAATTCATTTTAAATTTCGCCATTAACGCCCCGTTTCTGCTAGCATTGGTTCTGCTTTTCTTCAGAACATAGATATTGGCAGGTCCCATAAAATAAATTCATGTATTCAGTCTGACCCGAGTAGGTTAGTGGTTTTCCATAATACATAAGCTTTTAATTTTTTCGTCTTTCCCAATAATGTGACGTTTGCTAAAAATCACCTTCAAAGTTAATTTGCGTACCGTTAACAGCCTTTGCTGTTTTGCATGTCCTCAGAATTGTGGATTTATTCAATTTCTTCTAGATATTAAAATTTACTATCTAAAGGCCTGAACCTGAATCGAGTTGCATTTTTATTTTTTTATCATGAATTTTTATAGTCACATATTTTCACAACCCTTCTTCGATATTTTCAGTCTCAGCCAAACACACTTGGGTTTTGTATTTAATTTTATTTCTGCAATGAGTACCTTTGTGTCCTATTTTTTACATATTAAACATTTTCTTGATAAATATGGACAGTCCTTAACACAATGCAAATTACCACATTGATTACACAGAGACGGGATTTTTCTATTTTCACATTCTTTCTTGGCTATATGTCGATATGTGTGTCGTTTTTCCCTAGTTTGTGTTTTATTTTCATGTGTTTTTAAACTGTCTGTCTGCTTTTTTTATTTGCGTGACTCCAGCTTCAATATCCAACAAATCTTTTTTTAATAATTTCTATTTTCTAGCAGTCCTCCGATTAGATTTGGTCTATTTTCTAATTTTGTTAGGACACACCTCCTAATTTCCGCATCTTAACCAGAAGTCAGTTCTTGCGCAAATACTAAGCATTTAAAATTGTCTGCAAATCTGAATTCGTTGCAAGGTTTATTTACCATGGCTGCGTATGTTTTGAAATCATCTTTGTCATTCTTCTGCAAATGTAGTCATGACTTACGCTTATGGAATAAAGAGATTTTCGGGCTAAATAGTTCGTTAAGAAGTTCCACCATCTCGGTGAAAGATAATTCCGATGTTGTACATGGTAAAATAAAATTCACAAACTTGTTATGCTCGGCCTTTTCTAGTTTCCATAATAGTAAAATAACCATTTTCTTGTTCGACCACTGTTTGCAGTTGATAGTAAAAAAATTTTCATACCAACGAAAATAAGCTTCTTTAGGTCCGTAGCAGAAATTTTTCCATATTAAGTTTTTTGAAAATGCAGTATTATTATCGGTGCATACATTATTTTTATGACTTTTTTCCATGCGCTGTTGTTGTTGTTGTTGTTGTTGTTGTTGTTGTTGTTGTCGTCGTCGTCGTCGTCGTCGTCGTCGTCGTCGTCGTCGTCGTCGTCTTTCATCTGAGTGCTTCTGGTGTTCAAATAATTGTTGTTTATGTTGTTGTTGCTGTTGTTCAATTTGCAGTTTTAACAATTGTCCATTTTTGTATGATGGGTAAAATACTGAATTTGTGGAAATTAGCAAAACAATGTTCAGATTAACCAGGTTTTAGTATTTTAGAACAGCTGAGGGGAAGGGAAAAGTAATTTGTTTCCTTCAATAACTTTGCAAATGAACGTTGACCATAGTTTTAAATTCCAAGCGAATGTCTTTTCCCATTGATGAGAAAAAATATATGTTGCGAGAAATATTCAATATTCCTTTAAAGCAAATGTCTTTTCATAGAACAAAAAAGGTTGACTGAAGGGAAAAAAACACCGAAAATCGTATGTATGTTTCTTTTTTAGTAAGCCAAAAAACAGTTCGATGATACACTTATTTAATGGCGCAAGAAAAAATATGAATAATTCGTATTTCTCTTTCTATTGTATTTACGGGTGCGCCAAGATATCGTGATAGTGCCAAGCAAAGAGAAGAAAAAATATGAAAATATTCTTACTTTCCACGAGTTTGCAATCCAAACTTTTATGTCCACGCACTTATTTGGTTTTCGTGACTTCCTGATTTTCTCCTTTCATCAGTGTTTTTTAGTTTAATTCAACTTTCCGTTGTGAGTTCTTTCGAATGCTGGAGGTATTTTAAATTCGAATGACCTCTGTGAGTTCGAAATCCAACGTCGCCACTACTACAGCCCTGTTAAGGGTTACAAAGAAAAACAGAACGGCCAAATAAAGTAACAACATGTAATGCAAAACATACAATAGGTGGGTTGTTCGTCGTAGCTGACGAACGACCTACGTTGGTCCACCGGATATTAACTTACACCTTACGGCTTAGTCTTCCGGTATTTATTGAGATTGGAATAGTCTGTTAGTAGGTAACATTGATTAGTTCCGCCACAACATCTGTGTAGAGCTTTTTTGATAGGCTATTGTATAAAGATTATTTTGCATATCTTATATCTCTCTCTCTATCTATCTATCTATCTATCTATATATATATATATATATATATATATATATATATATATATATATATATATATATATATATATATATATATATATATATATATACACCCCTTGCCCAGGAAAGTTTGAATATTCGAAGGAATTGAGAAATGAGTTTATTTCCATACTGAAAATTTTATTATAGTTTGTTTGTTTTGTTGTTGTTGTTTTTTTACTTCTGCTTTTGGTATAGACAATTAATGCGTTTCAAAAATTCTTTTGTGACCTTTTCCAGTTTGGAACGTTTTCTTTGTTTCTTCTTTTAATTTTGCCGGTTCAGATTAATTATATATGGACATGAATATTTGTGCAAACATTGGCAAAAACCTTTCCTCACAACCTGTGTCATTTTTTACTTGTTTTTTACACTTGTTTTTAATTAATACACATTGTTTCCAAAATAGTTTCAAATTAAGTACTAAGTAGGCTCAATATCACTTGATTACATTAGATACTAAGTAGGCTCAACATTGCTTCATTACATCAAGGACTAAGTAGGCTCAACGTCTTTTGATTACATTAAATATCAAATATACTCAACATCGCTTGATTTAGTTACGTACTAAATAGGCTTATTCTCGTTTGATTCCATTAAATACTGAGTAGACTAAACATCACTTGATTTCGATAACCTTATGGGATCAATGAAGCCACCGATGATAGACACATGGGAAGCAAACAAACACAAACCTCAAAACATTATTATTTTTTTTAATTTGGAATTAATATTTATTTCTATTTCCATTTCAGAATCTTCAAATGTACGACGAGGAGATATCCCATGGACTGACCATTACAGCAAGTAACTCATCAATGGCTGTAAACAGCGACTACTCAAAGAGCTATTGTTGTTATCTACCTCCATCTATGTGAAAC
>NC_136505.1:87063749-87076249 GCF_053919585.1 Euprymna scolopes
TTATGTTATATATATATATATAGTTTTATATATAATTTTATATTATATATATATAATTTTATATTATATATATAATTTTTTGTTATATATAATTTTATATTATATGTATATATAATTTTTTGTTATATATATAATTTTATATTATATGTATATATAATATTTTGTTATATATATAATTTTATATTATATGTATATATAATTTTTTGTTATATATATATAATTTTATGTTATATATATATATATATATATATATATATAATTTTTTGTTATATATATATATAATTTAATGTTATATATATAATTTTATATTATATATTTATAATTTTATATATATATAATTTTATATTATATATATATATTTTTTATATTATATATATATATATATATAATTATTAGTAATTGCTGATGATGAAAAGTTTATTTATATAAATATATGGCTACACATTAAGAACATGTTTCAGTCATAGCTAAAAAAAAACAATCATTTCTTTGCACTTTTATTTTATGTCCCACTCGCCCATTATATAAATTGTTTTTAATATGAGAATACAAAAATTACATTTTACAAACAATGAAATGCTATTGATTTAAATATTATTTTTGGAGTGCTCAATTTTTTGAATAAGAAAACTATATTCAACAGAGCGTATCTAATTATTTTAAGTTAAGACTCAACCCGTATATTTAATATTTAATATTACACTCGGTGCTTTGCCTATTGTCGGCAATCGTCAGAAAAAAGTAAAAAGTATAAGAAAAATTGAATTACAACAAATAAAACATTTGACCCTTGTTTCTCTCACACATAAAACTCAGTGTAGCCATACTGATGAGTGTTGAAACACGTGCCTGTTTCAAACCTGTCGATAGGTAGGCCACTTATTCGAATTTATACTGATGACTCTTGCAAAGATGAAACAAGCTTGTCAATGAATAAAAAATATTTAATTATATATTTCTCTTATTCCGTCTGTCTATCCCACTTTTCTCAGAGTCTACTGAGCCGATCTGGCGGAAATTTTGTATGGACATTTGTTATGTTATTATGCAGCAATCTAAGTATTATGATATCTGTCCGATGCACGGTTAGGAAGTAATAGGTATTAGTCACTATAATATCACACTTGCTCTAGAAATTTGTCATAAAGCCCTCATTCTGAATTGATGGACTATAACTTTTGTCCGTTTTTAATAAGCTAAAATCTTATATATATATATATATATATATATATATATATATATATATATATATATATATATATATATATATATATATATATATATATATATGTGTGTGTGTGTGTTATAATGGAATAATTCCAGGAGAAAATCCGGGTATGAGAGCTCAATGTGGTAAACAGAGCAATAACATAAAAATATAACATGGAAAATATAACACGGAAATTATTACAATTATGTAATTTTCGTGTTATATTTTATATATATATATATATATATATATATATATATATATATATATATTCAAATAGATGCGAATAAGATGCTAAAAATGTATAAATTGCTAAATTTTTTATTCTAATATCTATATACATATATATATATACATATATATATATATGTTTTTAATTCTAATATATATATATAAATTAGAATTTAAAAAATTATAAGTACACACATATATATATATATATATAAATTAGAATTTAAAAAATTATAAGTACACACACACACACACACACACACACATATATATATATATATATATATATATATATATATATATATATATATATATATAAGTTACTTTATGTATGAAAAGATGGTGCTCCGTATCGGTGACAGTTCTTACACAGATATAAGTTTAAAGAGCACCAACAGAATTAATGGTATATAATGTTGCGTGTTGATGCTCTTTAAAGTGTCCGAATCCATTTTTGTAAATCAGCAGTCATTTTAAAAATATTTTTCTTGTACAAATCAAAACCAAAAAATGGTGGTAAAAGGGTGAAGTCTTGACACTGAAAAAAAAATTTAAAACAAAAAAAAACGGACAATTTTTTATCAATTTTATTTTTTTTATTAAAAAAATGCTAAATATAAAAAGAACTTATTACTGTTTTTTTTAACCAACAGACACCGAAGTTATGAAACGAAAGAGTATTTTTCTTTTTTGTATAATTCAATATGCAAATAATTGACTGAAACAAAGACTCACAAAACAAACAAAAAGAAAAAAAATAAATGAAAAATCAAGTCGACAAAGATGGAGGTTTTGGAAGTGCCAAGGGACATAACTCTGATGCCCGTGTATAATTTATATAAACTGAAAGCCTTTAAACATTGCCATTGGCTAATGTTTACCCACGTGACCTTAAAACTCGTGCCTTGTTCATCACCACAGTGTATCACCTCTGTCTCACTTGAAAAAAAAACAAAAAACAAGGCAGACTGAGCAACTATGTACACTCACAAATGAACAGAAACAACAAAAATATATATATATATATATACATATACATACATGTAAACACAATAATGTAACTTGAAACACAGCAAAAAAATATATATATATTAAAAACGAAAAGAAACATAACAATTTTGAGGACTTTTATTTTTGTGGTAAACATTTTTTTCCCTGAAAACTAGAGATCCATTAACTGAATGTATATTATTTAATGCCACATATTAATTTGCTAAGAAAAATCACCGAATGTAATGTTTAATTATAAAGTCATTTTTTTTTTTTAATAAATTTAATAACGCCATGGTAGATATTTTTAAAATTGTAATATTTCATCTTTTTTTTTTTCATCAACACAGTTTAGTAAATAATGCTTTTGATAATAAAAACGCGGAAAAGTATTGACTTTATTATTTTCATTTGTGTTCTCAGATATAATTATATCCTTGTATCAGCTCATTACAACTAGCTTTAAGCGTTACTTTACCTGTTAAGCCAAATATATCTTCTTTTTATTACTCTTATTATCATTATTATAGTAGTCTCAACCTCTGGATGTTTTAGTTGTTTTTTTCTTTCTGGTCAATTCCTTTGACTTTAGACATTCAAGCTGTAACAACACTATCGCCGTTCCCAACGGGCAAGCCTTTTGCAAAATTGTAAAAGAAATTGTCTTGTCAATCTGATTAAGCCATTTATGGTGGCTTTTTTGTCATGTTCCTGAGCTTTTCCATTACAATGGGATTCACCTTGACTGTTGTACAGTTCGAGGGGTTTATATATTATTATTGTTTCATAGCATTCTTAACTTTATGACGTTTTTATTTTTTTTAATTTAATTCAATTTTTTTAAAAAATTTTTTAATTTATTTTTTTATCTATTTATTTTAATTTATTTTTTTAAACATTCAAGCTATACATTATTATTATTATTATTATTATTATTATTATTATTATTATTATTATTATTATTATTATTATTATCTCTTCTCTTCTCTTCTCTTCTCTATTCTTCTATCTTCTATCTTCTTCTATCTTCTATCTATCTATATAAATAAAATGAACTCATTTTTTCCCGTCGGATTTTGACCTTAATAGGATTAAAAATCAAGATATTTCATGCAAATATAATATGCACAAACGGCAGAACAATATCTGAGGTGTGTTATAGGCTTATTATTTCTCAAATTCCTCGATAATCTTAGATTTCTATACTTTTTCTGCTGAGAAGTCACGGCCAAAATCGGTTAAGATCAATGGAAGTGGTAAAATATTTTCTCTCTAATAAATTCCTCCTTCCCCTGCCACCACTTAACACCGTTTGGGGATCGTTCACAAGGAACAGTTGAGAAGAGAACACCGGTTCGACTTCGTAGGTCTTTCATGTGAAGTTATTTAAAATCACTAAACTAAGCTGCAGTGCTCTGTGGCGTAGTGGTTAGCGTGCTGGACAATTCACATTATATTTTCACGTTCGCGCCGACCTACCGTAGTCGTTTTTTTTTTTTTTTTTTTTTTTTTTCCTAAACAACTGGAATGGACTTTTCTTGGTGGCCGAACTGTTAACGTTGCAGATGTTTGTTTTTTTTTTGTTTTTTTTTCACACTTTATTTTCCTACTTTTACTCATGACTCCGGGTTTGATCCTTCCTACTTACCTACCATAACATTTTTTAAAACTCCCCCCCCCCCGTCCCGGAAACAAACACTCGGGCAACGCCGGGTACCCCCGCTAGTTATTAATATTATTATCATTATTATTATGATTGATTGATTGATTGATTGATTGATCTTCGATGAAGCATCAATCTTAAGGTACTTCAGGTTTCTGCCAGGTGGTAACAGGCATTTATGTAAACCTGAAGAGACTTTTCGTCATAATCGTCGTTGGTGTTTAATGTCTGCCTGCATGTGTTGGACGGCTTTTAGTAATTGATTTTCAAACTAAGTCTCTATCTCTGGCCAGGTCTTTTTTCCATCATTTAAACCACATAATCTAAAATGTGACTGATTTTATTTGAACATCATTTCCTCGGTTGATGCAAAATTTTAATAGGCCAGATATCTTTCTGATGCCATCTCAAATAGGCGATGAGGACCAGTGCTTTTATCAAGGCAACATCTTTATGATTTCTTTTAATTGTATCTCAAGAAAGATCAACATAAAAGAAAAGAGAAAAAAGTAAGCAACCTCTTCCATCGGCAACCAACACAAATGTTTAAACACTGTTCCATAAGGATTTTGGTATACATACACCGGATGGAGGGGGGTGGCTTATTTTATCACTTTTCATCATTTTTGTTCTTAGCGTACAATTATATTCCATCTCAGTTTAACATAATGAGAAATGTACACTCTGTGTGACTGAAACGTTTGGCTATTTGAGTGTAGGGTGTGTGACAATCACACATGTTAACTTACTTGAGCCATTGCATTGTGTTTATATCATGACAACCTACTAAGAAATAGCCGATGTCAGCTGTAATATCAACAACAACAAAAATATTAAAACAAAAAATATTCTAAAAATAAAAAAATCTCATTAAAAATATTTTAAAACATTTTGAAAACATTTTAAAATGAAAACATTTCCAAATGAAAACATTTCCAAATTAAAACATTTTAAAATGAAAACATTTTAAAATGAAAACGTTTTCAAATTAAAACGTTTTCAAATTAAAACATTTTAAAATGAAAACATTTCCAAATGAAAACATTTTAAAATGAAAACATTTCAAAATGAAAACATTTTCAAATGAAAACATTTTCAAATGAAAACATTTTCAAATTAAAACATTTTAAAAGTAAAACATTTCCAAATTAAAACATTTTAAAATGAAAACGTTTTCAAATTAAAACATTTTAAAATGAAAACATTTCCAAATGAAAACATTTTAAAATGAAAACATTTCAAAATGAAAACATTTTCAAATGAAAACATTTTCAAATGAAAACATTTTCAAATTAAAACATTTTCAAATGAAAACATTTTAAAATGAAAACATTTCCAAATTAAAACATTTTCAAATGAAAACATTTTAAAATGAAAACATTTCCACATGAAAACATTTTAAAATGAAAACATTTTCAAATTAAAACATTTTAAAATTAATAATCAAATACACTTAAAAATAATAAAACTTCACTACAATATTTCCTGGCAGAAAAGACTCCCTTTCGATTACACATATCCAAATATGAAATAATTCTTTGTTTCAGAAAAGAAAATACAGTCAGTTTTGGACCAGTTTTATAAATTTTTGGTTTATAAATCTCTCAAGAATTTCTTTATCATAAGTGAGGCGTTGCTAGTCTTTCCCTGCTCTATCGTTATTTTCATGATAGGTGTTCGACCGAGCTCCAATCTATGGTTTCCAACAGCAAAATCTCGTCCAGCCACAACCACTGTCAGTAATTTCCCTTTCTCTCTCAGTGTACCAAATAGAATGTTCATGAACAACGTTTCTCCCCTAGAACTTACCTGGGGAGCACAATACTAATTCTCAGCCGATTATAAAATGGTTGTTTTCAATTCCAATGTAAACAAATTCTTGTTGAACCGCCATCTTAATCAAATTCTAACCAGTTACAACCAGAAAAGTTTTGAATCGTTGGGGGTTTTAACTGAACCTGCATATTGAAAACTTAAACTTGAATAAGCCGATTTCACTGGTGGAAAATTCATGAAATACCAAAGTGGATCCATCTATATTAGTGGGAAAACATTAGTAGGAGACATAACCTTAGATGGGATTATCAACTGACTTTTTTTTATTTTACACAGTGATCACCACTTATCAAGGCCTGGAAGCCACTCAGGGATAAGGGTTATTGCAAGTACATTACGTTAGTGTGGAGATTTGATGAAGTGTTTACTTAAGGGGGCGGTTCCTTAGGAATTTGTTAGCATTGGACTTGAAGACATCCAAGTTGTAGTCCGGTGGGAAGCAGACAGATGGAACAGAGTTCCACAAAGTATCTAAATGGTTTGAAGACAAAACTAGAACAGTTATTAAATTCATTGCAGATCAAATCCTTGTGGAGATGACCTCTGAAAATAATCGAATTTTTGACAAGTCTCAATTATTATTACAAATCCTCACATTATTGTTCCACTGCCCATCTGACAAACTATGTATCCTCGA
Source organism: Euprymna scolopes (assembly GCF_053919585.1). Classification (NCBI taxonomy): domain Eukaryota; kingdom Metazoa; phylum Mollusca; class Cephalopoda; order Sepiida; family Sepiolidae; genus Euprymna; species Euprymna scolopes. The sequence continues at coordinate 87,070,317 of NC_136505.1, forward strand.
ATGGCCTTTGGAGCCTTGATAAGCGGTGACTCAATAAAGAAAAATGGTTTAAAGCATTAGATGGTTTGTCATTAATAACCAATCTTCTATGAATTGTGAATTTTATGGATCCGTCTGTTGGGACCTGAAAATTCTTTGAAATTTTTGTTAATATCGAAAGAAGAATCAATAAGAAAAGGAACATGAAAATACTAAAACAAAAACACAAATGCTGCAACAGTGTTTCACAGTGAATACATAGAAGCTTCTTTCGTCACCTGAAATCTGATCAACTCACCGTTTAAAATGTAATTGCTCAAAATATTTGCTGTTTTTTTTTGGGGGGGGAGCACAAGTATCATAAAAGAGAGATAAAACTTAAATGATCATGACAAGATTTGATTGGTCAATTTTTTTTTAAATTGTTTAATTTAAAATAAATTTGCTTAATTTAAAAAATAATTGTTTAATTTAAAAAATAATTGTTTAATTTAAAAAATAATTGTTTAATTTTAAAAAAAATTTGCTTAATTTAAAAAATAATTGTTTAATTTTTAAAAAATTTGCTTAATTTTAAAAAAGTTTGCTTAATTTAAAAAATAATTGTTTAATTTAAAAAATAATTGTTTAATTTAAAGAATAATTGTTTAATTTTAAAAAAAAATTGTTTAATTTAAAAAAAAGTTGTTTAATTTAAAAAAAAATGTTTAATTAAAAAAAAAATGTAAGCGACTTTTACTCTAGCAAGGTAAGTTTCTACCACACCATATGAGTTAAGGCCTTCCATGATTTCTGTGTCCATTTGCCAACTAAAAATAATACGACTTGTTTTGGAATTCTGACTTTTACATCTGCATTTTTTATACCATAGGTTTCGTTCATGAGAAGTGTGTGCATTCTGCCCAAACCGGCTCGTTTCAACTTTTTTTATTTATTTTTTAATTTTTTTTTTACTCACGTTCACCCAAACAAGGCACACATCGCCACTTGGACATAAGGAGCTACTATTTGGGACCATGCCTAGGAAAGATTAACAAGATGTTGGTTTACATTACATTTAAACTTCTGCATATCAGTACAGTAAGGGAAGCAGATAGCAGGAAGGGAATTCCAAAGTCTAACTATTCGCGGGAAGAAACTATTAGAATAGAAAGCTTTCTGGCATTTAGGACAACAACAGTGAAGGAGTGTGATTTTGTTGTTAAGTGGGGATATGTACGTCGAGAGTGAACAAGTACAACGAGCTCATCAGAGCACATTCCATTAAAATATTTGTAAAACAGGAACAGGGATGCAACATTGCGGTGATGGGACAGAGGTTGGAGCTTAGATTATAAACTCTAAAAATAATTAAAAATATAAATAAAATATAATTCTTAAACGGTTCTTTATATTATGTCATCCCATAAGTACTGTTCGGATTTTAATTCTCTGAAGCAACTTGTTCTACCTGACAGAAAACACAAATGCGGAAACAATATTCCTCAGAGATTTGACTACAAAGAAACTTGGAGATTCATTATCTTCGATCTGTTCAGAATGTAGCCCAAAAGTCTTCTGCAGTCAACAGTAATACTGGCTCTGATAATAAGCATAGATCACAAACCTACTTTTGCCTTGCTTTGATTGATGACGTCATGGCTTTAACAAGAATTCGTTTGTTTAATTCTGCACAGAAAAACACACAAATATGCAATCTAATTCAGTGTTTCTATTCTAGGTTTCCCCAGAACTCTAAAATTCTGCAACATTTCCAGAAAGGTTACAAATAGCAAGTGATATGATGTACTTTTTATTTTTATTTGAATTCTATGATTGCTGAACATGCACGATATATTCACGACAACTGTAATAAATATTATGATATACAGACGTGCGGGTGCGTTTCTGACATAAATCAAATGTGTATCATCGCTCGTTCTCTCTCTATATATATATACATATACATATATATATATATATATATATATATATATATATATGTGTGTGTGTGTGTGTATATGTGTGTGTGTGTGTATATATGTGTGTGTGTGTATATATATGTGTGTGTGTGTATATATATGTGTGTGCGTGTATATATATGTGTGTGCGTGTATATATGCGTGTGTGTATATATATGTGTGTGTGTATGTATATATATATATGTGTGTGTGTATATATATATATGTGTGTGTATATATATATGTGTGTGTGTGTATATATATGTGTATGTATATATGTGTGTATATATATGTGTGTGTATATATATGTGTATATATATGTGTATATATATATGTGTGTGTGTATATATGTGTGTGTGTGTATATATATATGTGTATAGTGTGTATATATATATGTATATATATGGGTGTATATACATGTGTGTATGTGTATATACATGTGTGTATGTGTATATACATGTGTGTATGTGTATATATATGTGTGCGTGTGCATATATATGTGTGTGTGCATATATATGTGTGTATATATATATGTGTATATATATATATATATATATGTATGAACAAATAATTAATAAAACATTTTTAAAACACTTTAAGAAGAGTTAAAACATTTCAAAAGGAAACACAAATTAGGTGGATTGTTCTCAATCCACGGAGTTTCGAAAGAAATACTTTCCTTCTCATCAGAGGGTAGGAATTAGCAAAATGCGGAATGGGAATTTGCTTGCAAAGTATTTAAAGAAACTACAAATAAGCCATAGAGCTTACTTGGTAAAAATTAAAAAAAAAATAGTGAAGCAGAGGGAATGGGGAACAAAGAAAAATGATTTTACGTGAATGGATGATCGAATGAAGAGTATAAAATCCAATAACGGTAAAACCCAAGAAAAGTTGGTTAAAGTTCGGTATGCAAAGGAATCGCGTTACTGGAAGACATGTCGATGTCATTCAAAAGGCAGAATTCCGTGGAATAATTCAAAAATGGGTACAATGAAAAAAGAGTGAGTTCAAAATATTATTATTAAAAGAAAGATAAATTGTGCGTAGAATGGAGAAATGGATAGATTTTAAGACACTAAAGAAACATCAAAGATGAGTTATTTTTAGAATAGAAAAGGCAATGTAACAATGAGCCAGACAAAATAACGTTGAAGTGGTGCAAGAATTTAGGCAGAAAAAAAAGAGTCAAATGAAATAGACAAGTAATGATTTTAAAATGAAATCATTAGCAGGAGTCAGAAGAATGAAGCTAATCAATTGCGTGGAATGAGTAGTCATAAATTATATACCGTTTCTAAGTTATGAGTTTAATGTGGAAACGTCTATACCTAATAGATTAGGAGGGTATTTAAAGTTGTATTATATATAAATATATATATATATATATATATATATATATACTCGGTTTTTTTTATATTCAAAAGTAATGGACTAATGAATTCAACGAGGTTGTTAGATAGTGCTCAATAAAAAGAGCTGATAATACTTGTTTATTGTTATATAAAAACATGCTCACATCCCGCTGCTACAAAATAGCCACTTGTTTCAATCAAACAACAGATATCATCAGGCAGCGACTTGACTATTCAAAAGTTCAATGAATAATCTTATTCATTGAACTTTTGAATAATCTTATTCATTGAACTTTTGAATAGTCAAGTCGCTGCCTGATGATATCTGTTGTTTGATTGAAACAAGTGGCTATTTGTAGCAGCGGGATGTGAGCATGTTTTTATATAACAATAAACAAGTATATATATATATATATATATATATATATATATATATATAAAGATTTAAAGGGGATAAAACAACATTTATGGGGAAGAAATTGGCCGGCATCCACAGGCTCCACTATAAAGCAAAAACTGAGAACTGTACAAAAATAAATATATATTTACGCAAGTACTCAACGATAAGAAACAAGTTTCTTAAAGGGGCTGAAATAATTATCTTTTTTACTATAATAATTAAATACCTACAGACACTATTGTTTCATCCTTTCGGGAATCTTCAGTGCAGGGTGTCACGATTAACACCAATTTACAGCAAATGCACATAGCAATGTATAAGTAAACATGCGTACGAAATATAAATGTATTTTATTAATTGGAATGCTTATTGAGATAAGTATTGTTTATTCATTTTATTTAATGCGAACCAATATCCTCAACTAAAAAGATGAGGAAAATAGTCTGCAAAAAAAAATTAAGATTAGATGAATATAATAACGTGCGCATGGATACACTCAAACGGAGACTGTAGATGTAAAGCTGGCCAAACATAAAAGAAATAAAGAATTACGATTAAAATTATAAAGTTATAAAGTGCTAAGAAAGTATGTAGAAAAGATCTATAATATTATGGGATTATGTATCTGAAGGGTTAATATAAGAGCTATGTAATTTCAAATTTGCCATCTTTAAATTTGCTCTTATGTTTGCAATAGGAGATCAGTTCGTTTTTAGAGTTTGTTATACTGTTACTTTAAGGGCAATTAATTATTGTAGTTTCGGCTGTGCAGAGGTGACATAACTTAGAGCTTGGAGTATAAGACTAAACCTTTCTTAGGATAGTCCATTTAATTGAGAAGGGAGTATTATTAGAATTAAGTTTTTTAATTAAAGTGGTTAGAGAAGTTCCTTGGTTATTATTAGAATTTTGGTTGTTAAAAGAAGATACGGGGGTTGATATTATTTGAAGTAGCGCCGATATATGTATGCGCTTTATTAATAGCTCGAGGTCTTATATTAATTTGTTGATTTGTACTGGGGAGATAGTTTAAATTTTGTCCATTGTGATGAATATAGGGTGGGACTATGATTGTCGGAGTATTGTTTTGGAGGGGATCATGAGTGATAATTATTGGGAGATTTATTATTATTATTATTATTATTATTATTATTATCATTATCATTATTATTATTATTATTATTCATTATTATTAGTTGTAAGATTTTTAATAGAAGGGCTGCTTGATTCGTTTATTGAATCAGTAATTCTATCAGATGGTTGTGGGAAAGGGAGAGAACTTAATGACAAATTGTTAGACAAAATGTTTTTACTATAGGTTTTAAAAATAAAGGTACAAGATTCAATTTGAAATTTAAAAACATTATCTTTCATCAAGCAATTAATGATATAGATATAAAATTTTCAATGATTTTTTTTAAAGTGCAACAGAATGTACATTACATAAAATAAATCCAAGGTAATTTTTTGATTCAATTGAAATTAAACTTTTATACCTTACTTTATAAAATTTATAAAAGTGCACTTTGAAGTAAATAAATTTCAAATTGAATCTTGCACCTTTATTTTTAAAGCCTATAGTAAAAACATTTTGTTTAACAATTTTCATGCCTTGGATGAAATGCTTTTCTAACTTGTATATATATCCATGTGTGGATATAGATATATGTATATATACGTGTATAAATATATATATATATAAATATATATGTGTATATATATGTATGTATGTGCATATATATATATGTATGACTATATATTTATATGCATATATATATATATACATATATGTATGTAAGTTTCGTGGTTCAATTTTAAATTCTGAAAAAAACAACATATAGAGACATATATTCGATTTAAGTATTTATTGCTTGACAAAGGAATATATAGAAGGGGTCATTTTACTAACTATGTAAGTAGACTCAGTAATAACTCAAGCGATGAAAATGCATTTCACAGGTCAACCAATATCTACGAAACAGCCCTAAAAAATAGTGGATACAAAAATATCGATATCAAATATAAGCAACAAAACACCAATAACTATAATAAAATTAAAAATAGAAGAAAAAGAACTATAATTTGGTATACGGCCCCATACAATCAAATGTTAAAAACAAAACTTGGCAAGAAATTTCTAGATCTTACTGAAAAACACTTTCCCGCAAGCAACCCCTTATACAAAATCTTCAATAAAAATACCTTAAAGTTATCCTACAGTTGTTGCGAAAATTTAGAGATGATAATGAAAGCACATAA
>NC_136505.1:87083749-87113749 GCF_053919585.1 Euprymna scolopes
ATGCGTCTCTGTAACAGTCGATAATCATCGCGCATCCAACAGTATTTACGTTATCATTTAACCTGTAAGTTGTTAAATAATCGTGTTAGAAGTTATACTTCGTTTATTCCTCATTTTTTTGAGTGATTATTTACCTGGCAATATGTATCATCAGACAGAACGGAAACCCGATTGACTAATTCAGTACAAACAGCCGATTCAATGAGTAGAGTCAGTGTGAGTGACTGATTTATGAGTCAATCGATTTGTTCAATGCAGAATGTATGCATTTATCCATTCACGGGACAATTTTTTTCTTGCTTTTCCTTTTGTCTTTCCAACATTGCCAGCATGAATAAATAATAAATGCAGCAATTTTCTGATTCCGTTCTATTTCTATTTGCATAACTTTTAGATGATATAGATTACGTATGTTCATGTCAACGCTTGCAGTTTATTAATTTTCCTGTTAATAAAAAAACTCGCTGATAAAGTATTATAAACGAATAGACTTTGCAGCCTCTTAAAACGGGCAGAAGTTATAGCCAGTTGAATCAAAATGAGTGCTTTATGCCATATCGATGGTTCAATATGACTAAATTGTACCGATTTTTACATTAGAAACTATTCCCTATTAATCTCTAATTGTGCATCGAACAGATAATATAATACTTAGTTCGCTGCACCTTATCCTAACAAAGTTTACAAACATTTAAGCCAGATCAGGCCAGTGGTTTTCGAGAAAATTTCTAGAGTAAATGTGGTATTATGGTGACTTATCCTTATTGTTGTGTCTGCACAAATAATTAACAAGAACACGATAGTAAAGGTATACAATAATATATTAGGAAGAAAAGTTATATACATATTTACATGTCTTCAGATATACTTCAGTTGGAGATATTCTGACAGGTGGCGTGTTGCATGTCTTACTGGAGGCAGCATAGGTGTCTTGCCTATTTGGCGGTCGTTGCCAGACTCCCCCAGTATTGGTGATTGATACTTTTATATATCTCACTCACCCGCCTATGTTAATTAGTGGGCGTCTCCACAACACTTATTCATCCATATTATCTCTTACTGTGTATTGGACTAATGTCATAATACTTAGTTAACTGCATCTTATCATTATAAAGATCCATACAAGATGTCAGTAAGATTGATGTACAGTATACAAAGATTTACGTCTATATATTATTGGCAAGAATATGCCGTAAAATAAAACAAGCCAACGAAACTCCATGAAAAAAATATTGAAAAGATAAAGAATTTAAAACATAAAACTATTTCCAAAAATTACTGGATTCGCATAAAATAACCCGAAAAGGGTTGATATGCCGTAAAACGAAACAATCAACAATAAAGAAAGGGTCCAATCCGGGGAATGGACATTACATCAAGTCCAAACAACTATTCTTTCTGTATCGACACTGAAGTAACGTAGAATGTTGCGGGCACAAAATTTTAATTGGATTTTTTGGTCCCCCAACAAAAAGAGGGATGACATGTAAATTCACCCTTGTCTGTTTGTCCGTTCATCTGTCCGCACTTTTCTCAATAACTTCATCTTGGAATTTTTTTAAATTTTGCACAAACATTAAACATGATATGAGTAAAAGGTAACAGAACGGATTTTCTGGGAAAACAGGAAAAGGCGTGCCTTTTGGGTTAAAATAGCTAAAATTGACACTTTTGTGCTTATTAAAAAAAAACTGATGCCTTGGATTTTTATAAAACTTTCTGAAAAGTTGTAACTAACTGATTTCTATATAATTTTGTTTGTCTATACTTTGCGAGAACTCTTAAGTGTGCCCCAAGGGCTCTTTTAGGGCTAATAAAAACACTCGATTTATCATATTTGCCCACATTTTTTGTGTATGTCTATTTAGCAGTTTTGCATAAACACAAATTTAAATATGTTAAGGTCTTGGGGATTTGTTGAAGGCTAAATGGGGGGGGGTATGGACTTAACATTTTTTTTGCATGGTGTAGAACTTAAAGTTACATATGTTAAGGCCTAAAACTGCACCATTTGTTCATTTTTCAACAGAATTTGACGACCCCTGAGGACTTTGGGGCTAAATAGGGGAGAGGGGTGCTGAATATAGTCATTTTTTTATGCCTAGTTCACTATGCACTCAAGGGGACCATGAATACTTCATTTGTTTCAGCTTGTTTTCATTCGTTTTATATTTTTTGCTGTCATTTTTAAGTAAATTAGACATTTGTAAAACACGAATATAAAGAAAAAATTGAATGAAAACTCCTCTTTATGATTAATAAACATAATTATTTATTATGTATTTACAACTGAAAAAATACTTTATAATGAGGACGTACTTATCTGTATTCACATGGATGTTCGTCCAGAATGGTGGCTAGCTGCAATACAAAGTACATAGCATAATTCTGTTTTCCAAAATACTAATTATCTTAAAAGGGAGATAGCAAAAGGCAAGGAGTTACTTCCATTTTAGATATAAAATGTTTCAACATTTTTTTATGAAATCCGTTCCATCTAATAATTAGATGTTTTTTTAACATTTCTTCTTCTTAACAACAAAACAATAAACAGATATTTTGTTAACTGTAATAATGACACGCCATTTTTTGGGGGGGGAGTTGCTTTTTTTCAGACATCCAATCCAATTATACTTATTTACAGGATGTTACATCTAACACTAATCATGTATTTCTCAGCTAACTGTGTATTTCTTAGCTATGCATTTCTTAGCAATGTATTTCTTAGCTATGAATTTCTTAGCTATGCATTTCTTAGCAATGTATTTCTTAGCTATGTATTTCTTAGCTATGCATTTCTTAGCAATGTATTTCTTAGCTATGTATTTCTAAGGTATGCATTTCTTAGCAATGTATTTCTTAGCTATGAATTTCTTAGCTATGCATTTCTTAGCAATGTATTTCTTAGCTATGAATTTCTTAGCTATGCATTTCTTAGCAATGTATTTCTTAGCTATGAATTTCTTAGCTATGCATTTCTTAGCAATGTATTTCTTAGCTATGTATTTCTTAGCTATGCATTTCTTAGCAATGTATTTCTTAGCTATGTATTTCTAAGGTATGCATTTCTTAGCAATGCATTTCTTAGCAAAGTATATCTTAGTTATGTATTTCTAAGGTATGCATTTCTTAGCCATGCATTTCTTAGCAATGTATTTCTTAGCTATGTATTTCTAAGGTATTCATTTCTTAGCTATGCCTTTCGTAACAATGTATTTCTTAACTATGTATTTCTAAGGTATTCATTTCTTAGCCATGCATTTCATAGCAATGTATTTCTTAACTATGTATTTCTAATGTATGCATTTCTTAGCTATGCATTTCTTAGCAATGTATTTCTTAGCTATGTATTTCTAAGGTATGCATTTCTTAGCCATGCATTTCTTAGCAATGTATTTCTTAGCTATGTATTTCTAAGGTATTCATTTCTTAGCCATGCATTTCTTAGCAATATATTTCTTAGCTATGTATTTCTAAGGTATTCATTTCTTAGCCATGCATTTCTTAGCAATGTATTTCTTAGCTATGTATTTCTAAGGTATTCATTTCTTAGCCATGCATTTCTTAGCAATGTATTTCTTAGCTATGTATTTCTAAGGTATTCATTTCTTAGCCATGCATTTCTTAGCAATGTATTTCTTTGCTATGTATTTCGAAGGTATTCATTTCTTAGCCATGCATTTCTTAGCAATGTATTTCTTAGCTATGTATTTCTAAGGTATGCATTTCTTAGCCATGCATTTCTTAGCAATGTATTTCTTAGCTATGAATTTCTAAAGTATTCATTTCTTAGCCATACATTTCTTAGCAATGTATTTCTTAGCTATGAATTTCTAAGGTATGCATTTCTTAGCCATGCATTTCTTAGCAATGTATTTCTTAGCTATGAATTTCTAAGGTATGCATTTCTTAGCCATGCATTTCTTAGCAATGTATTTCTTAGCTATGAATTTCTAAAGTATTCATTTCTTAGCCATGCATTTCTTAGCAATGTATTTCTTTGCTATGTATTTCGAAGGTATTCATTTCTTAGCCATGCATTTCTTAGCAATGTATTTCTTAGCTATGTATTTCTAAGGTATGCATTTCTTAGCCATGCATTTCCTAGCAATTTATTTCTTAGCTATGAATTTCTAAGGTATGCATTTCTTAGCCATGCATTTCTTAGCAATATATTTCTTAGCTATGTATTTCTAAGGTATTCATTTCTTAGCCATGCATTTCTTAGCGATATATTTCTTAACTATGTATTTCTAAGGTATTTATTTCTTAGCTATGCATTTCTTAGCAATGTATTTCTTAGCTATGTATTTCTGAGGTATGCATTTCTTAGCCATGCATTTCTTAGCAATGTATTTCTTAGCTATGTATTTCTAAGGTATTCATTTCTTAGCCATGCATTTCTTAGCAATGTATTTCTTAGCTATGTATTTCTAAAGTGTTCATTTCTTAGCCATGCATTTCTTAGCAATGTATTTCTTAGCTATGTATTTCTAAGGTATGCATTTCTTAGCCATGCATTTCTTAGCAATGTATTTCTTAGCTATGAATTTCTAAAGTGTTCATTTCTTAGCCATACATTTCTTAGCTATGTATTTCTAAGGTATTCATTTCTTAGCCATGCATTTCTTAGCAATGTATTTCTTAACTATGTATTTCTAAGGTATTCATTTCTTAGCCATGCATTTCTTAGCAATATATTTCTTAGCTATGTATTTCTAAGGTATTTATTTCTTAGCTATGCATTTCTTTGCAATGTATTTCTTAGCTATGTATTTCTAAGGTATTCATTTCTTAGCCATGCATTTCTTAGCAATGTATTTCTTAGTTATGTATTTCTAAAGTGTTCATTTCTTAGCCATACATTTCTTAGCAATGTATTTCTTAGCTATGTATTTCTAAGGTATTCATTTCTTAGCCATGCATTTCTTAGCAATGTATTTCTTAGTTATGTATTTCTAAAGTGTTCATTTCTTAGCCATACATTTCTTAGCAATGTATTTTTTAGCTATGTATTTCTAAGGTATGCATTTCTTAGCCATGCATTTCTTAGCAATGTATTTCTTAGCTATGAATTTCTAAGGTATTCATTTCTTAGCCATACATTTCTTAGCAATGTATTTCTTAGCTATGTATTTCTAAGATATGCATTTCTTAGCCATGCATTTCTTAGCAATGTATTTCTTAGCTATGTATTTCTAAGGTATTCATTTTGTAGCCATGCATTTCTTAGCAATATATTTCTTAGCAATGTATTTCTTAGCTATGTATTTCTTTGCTATGTATTTCTAAGGTATTCATTTTGTAGCCATGCATTTCTTAGCAATATATTTCTTAGCAATGTATTTCTTAGCTATGTATTTCTTTGCTATGTATTTCTAAGGTATTCATTTCTTAGCCATGCATTTCTTAGCAATATATTTCTTAGCAATGTATTTCTTAGCTATGTATTTCTAAGGTATTCATTTCTTAGCCATGCATTTCTTAGGAATGTATTTCTCAGCTATGTATTTCTAAGGTATTCATTTCTTAGCCATGCAGTTCTTAGCAATGTATTTCTTAGCTATGTATTTCTAAAGTCTCCATTTCTTAGCCATGCATTTCTTAGCAATGTATTTCTTAGCTATGAATTTCTAAAGTATTCATTTCTTAGCCATACATTTCTTAGCAATGTATTTCTTAGCTATGTATTTCTAAGGTATTCATTTCTTAGCCATGCATTTCTTAGCAATGTATTTCTTAGCTATGAATTTCTAAAGTATTCATTTCTTAGCCATACATTTCTTAGCAATGTATTTCTTAGCTATGTATTTCTAAGGTATTCATTTCTTAGCCATGCATTTCTTAGCAATGTATTTCTTAGCTATGTATTTCTAAAGTCTCCATTTCTTAGCCATGCATTTCTTAGCAATGTATTTCTTAGCTATGAATTTCTAAAGTATTCATTTCTTAGCCATACATTTCTTAGCAATGTATTTCTTAACTATGTATTTCTAAGGTATTCATTTCTTAGCCATACATTTCTTAGCAATGTATTTCTTAACTGTGTATTTCTAAGGTATTCATTTCTTAGCCATGCATTTCTTAGCAATGTATTTCTTAGCTATGTATTTCTAAGGTATTCATTTCTTAGCCATGCATTTCTTAGCAATGTATTTCTTAGCTATGTATTTCTAAGGTATTCATTTCTTAGCCATACATTTCTTAGCAATGTATTTCTTAGCTATGTATTTCTAAGGTATTCATTTCTTAGCCATGCATTTCTTAGCAATGTATTTCTTAGCTATGTATTTCTAAGGTATTCATTTCTTAGCCATGCATTTCTTAGCAATGTATTTCTTAGCTATGTATTTCTAAGGTATTCATTTCTTAGCCATACATTTCTTAGCAATGTATTTCTTAACTATGTATTTCTAAGGTATTCATTTCTTAGCCATGCATTTCTTAGCAATGTATTTCTTAGCTATGTATTTCTAAGGTATTCATTTCTTAGCCATGCATTTCTTAGCAATATATTTCTTAGCTATGTATTTCTAAAGTATTCATTTCTTAGCCATGCATTTCTTAGCAATATATTTCTTAACTATGTATTTCTAAGGTATTCATTTCTTAGCCATGCATTTCTTAGCAGTGTATTTCTTAGCTATGTATTTCTAAGGTATTCATTTCTTAGCCATGCATTTCTTAGCAATGTATTTCTTAGCTATGTATTTCTAAGGTATTCATTTCTTAGCCATGCATTTCTTACCAATATATTTCTTAGCAATGTATTTCTTTGCTATGTATTTCTAAGGTATTCATTTCTTAGCCATGCATTTCTTAGCAATGTATTTCTTAGCTATGAATTTCTAAAGTATTCCTTTCTTAGCCATGCATTTCTTAGCAATGTATTTCTTAACTATGTATTTCTTTGCTATGCATTTTTTTGCAATATATGTCTTAGTTATGTATTTCACGGCTATGTATTTCAGAGCAATGCATTTCTTAGCTATATATTTCTAAGCTATACATTTCTCAGCTATGTATTTCTTAGCTATGTATTTATTAGCTATGTATTTATTAGCTATGTGTGTGATATGCATTTATTTCTCATCTATGTATTTCTTAGGTATTCATTTCTCAGCTATGCATTTCTAAGCTATGCATTTCTTAGCTATGCATTTCTAAGCTATGTAGTTCTTAGATATATATTTATTAGGTACGCATTTGTAGTATGTATTTCTAAGCGATGTATTTCTTAGGTATGCATTTTTTTGTTATGTATTTCTTAGCTATTCATTTCTTAGCTATGCATTTCTAAGCTATGTAGTTCTTAGGTATATATTTATTAGGTACGCATTTTTAGTATTTATTTCTAAGCGATGTATTTCTTAGGTATGCATTTTTTTGTTATGTATTTCTTAGCTATGTGTTTCATAGCTATGTATTTCTTTGCTAGATATTTCTCAGATATGCATTTCTGAGCTATGTGTATTTTTGCTATGTATTTCTTAGCTATATATTTCTAAGGTATGCATTTCTTAGCTATGTATTTCTTGGTTATGTATTTCTTAGCTATGCATTTCTTAGCTATGTATTTCTGAGTTATGTATTTGTTAGTTATGTATTTCTTAGTTATGTATCTCTTAGCGATATATTTCTTAGCTATGTATTTGTCAACTATATACTTTTTATGTATGCTTTTCTCAGCAATGTATTTTATTGATTTGTATTTCTTTACGGTGTATTTCTCGGCTTTGTATTTCTTAGCATGTACTTCTTAGCTATATATTTCTCATATATGTAATTCTGAGCTGTGTAGTTTTTAGCTATATATTTCTTATCTATACATTTCTCAGCTATGTATTTCTTCGCTATATATTTCTCGGGTATGCATTTCTTAGCTACGCATTTCTTAGCGTTGTATTTCTTAGGTATGCATTTCTCAGCTATGCATTTCTTAACTATGTATTTCTTAGCTATATATTTCCGATCTATGTATTTCTTAGCTATGTATTTCTTTGCTATTCAGTTCCTAGCTATGTATTTCTAAGCTATGTACTTCTAAGCTATGTAATTTTTAGCTATGTATTTCTCATGTATTTATTTATTAGCTATATATTTCTTATATATGTACTTCTTATATATGTATTTCTTAGCTATTTATTTCTTAGCTATGTATTTCTTATGTATGTATTTCTTAGCTATTTATTTCTTAGCTATGTATTTCTATGGTATGCATTTCTTAGCTATGTACTTCTCAGCTATGTATTTTTTAGCTATGTATTTCTTAGGTATTTATTTCTCAGCTATGCATTTCTAAGCTATGTATTTATCAGTTATGTATTTCTAATCAATATATTTCTCAGCTGTGTATTTCTTAGGTATGCATTCTTTAGCTATGTATTTTTAGCTATGTATTTTTAGCTATGTATTTTTAGCTATGTATTTCTTAGCTATGTAGTTATAATTTTTATCAGCTCTGCTGTTTTTTAGCTACGCATGTCTTAGTATTTCTTAGCTATTCATTTCTTAGCTTTATATTTCCTAGTTGTGCATTTTTTTGCTATATCTTTCTCAGCTGTGTATTTCTTTGCTATGAATTTCTTAGCTGTGTATTTCTTAGCTATGTATTTCTTAGCTATGTATTTCTTAGCTATTTATTTCTTAGCTATTTATTTCTTAGCTATTTATTTCTTTGCTATGTATTTCTTTTCTATGTATTTCTCACCTTTGTATTTCTAAGCTATATATTTGTTAGCTATGTATTTCTTAGCTATGTATTTCCTAGCTATATATGTTTAAGGTATGTATTTCTTAGCTATTTTTCTCTGCTCTGTGTTACTTAGTGATGTATTTTTTAGTTATGTATTTCTTAATGATGTATTTCTAAGCTATTTGTTTCATATGCATGTATTTCTTTGTTATGTATTTCTCTGCTATGTATTTCTTAGGTATGCATTTCTTAGCTATGTATTTATTAGCTATGTATTTCTTCAGCTATGTATTTCTTCAGCTATGTATTTCTCAGCTATGTATTTCTTAGGTATGCATTTCTTAGCTATGTATTTATTAGCTATGTATTTCTTCAGCTATGTATTTCTTAGTGATTTATTTCTTAGCGATGTATTTTATTGCTATGCATTTCTTACTTGTTTATTTCTCAGCAATGCCTTTTTTACTTATGTATTTCTCTCACTCTCTTTTAATACAACCACCTTTTATTATTTCGATATGTCTGTAAGAATTTAGAGAATGAGAGATTCTCTTTTGCTAGCTTTGTCAGCAGTGCACATCACACACGTACGCAAATTAGATGGTAACATAATATACATTTACTTTTTTATAAGGATAATAGAAAAATCATAAAACTTCTATGTAATAATAATAATAATAATAATAATAATAATAATAATAATAATAATAACCTCAACCTCGCCACAAAAAAAAAAACATTGTAGTGTCGGCATCAATTGGGGCTACACCAAATAGTCGCAAAGGCTCAAAGAAGACGAAAAGACCAAAGAGAGAAAGCACTAACCAAACCTCCACTGGATGAGTGCAAAAGAATTAGGACCTTGTGCAGACTTGTTGCTACTTAAATTCCAGTGAAGGCTAGTGGTCGTTGCCATCGAGAAGTCAATGGTAAACAGCTGTTGCGTTAATGCATTAACAAATATTATCGAGAGAGGTAGACAGAACTAGAAATTTGAGGAGATACCAAGACTCCAGGGAACACCACTGGTTATTGTCGGTGAGTAATTTGTGATGATGCGCTGTATGAGAACTCCTAGTGAGTACAAATAATAGTAATAATTGTAGGAGCATTAGCAATTTTAATTATTCTAATGAGGTGTAATTTTTAATTAAACAAACCACTCATCTCTCACTTAGCAATGCATTTGTTTCACTCCTCTCACTCTATGTTGATTCAACCACTCGAATATTTTAATGCCTCTGGAAACATTTAAAGAAAGAGTGACTTATATATTTTTTTATATTTATTTTTTTGTTGTTTTATCACGTAATTCAGTATGTCCGTAAAACATTGTAGACAAGATACACGTGAGGTTAAGAAGGTAAAGAATTTATGTGCTTAGCATATTGTACAAACATATTTTCCCCCATGGAGTTTTTTTTTTTTGTTGTTTGTTTTTTGTTTTGTTTTGTTCTTTGTTTTTGTTTTTTTTATATTAGAGGACATGTTCAAGGTTAGTAATTGAAATTTATATTTTGGAATTTTTGACATGAAGATTGATAATTTGGATTATTCGGACTACTCTTCTCATCTTGGATGTTTTATTCTCAAAATGTTTTTGCCGGTGTAACTTTTTCCGATTCATCTTCACAAACTTGGGAATCTGTAATGAATTCCAACTGTGGAATAACGGATATAAATTCTAAGTAACAACCTATTCTAGGTGACACTCTTCTATAGTTTGAAAATACAATCCTCAGTGGAAGCGATATTAAGAATACAATTGTGAATTACTTAAGACTTCTACCTTGTCATGGCTGACGAAATGAGAGCATGTTACTTACTTTTTTTTTTACACAGGCATCACCACATTATCAAGGTCAGGAGGCCACTCAAGGATAAGGGTTAAAGAGTGTATAGTAGAAATTGGACAATATAGTAATCATTAGTAATGAGAATTCGGTAAATTTGATAACTTATATGGAACGGCTCTTCAAGAACTTATTTACGTTAGACTTGAACAGAGCTATATTGTAGTCAGACGGAAAGCAGGAAAACGGAAGACAATTCCACAGGCGTGCAGTTCTAAGAAAGAAGCTTTGTTCATGAGATCTACGTTTAGGTTTAGGCACAGATAAAGAGTGGGGGGGATTATTGATAGTGTTTTCAGCTAAACGAGTGTTTCTTGTGAAAGTTTGGTGGGGGGGAGACCATAGACTGAAGCTCAGGCGAACACTTTCCATGAAAATAACGATACATCAGAGACAAACTCGCAACATCTCTTCTGTGAGATAAAGGTTGCAGGAAAGAGAAAAGGACATCTCCTATGAGGCTATTTTGAACTCTATCAAGGCAGGACAAGTCCTTTCTAGCAGCTCCTGCCCAGATGTGGCAACAGTATTCCATCCTTGGACGTACCTGGCTCTTATATAGATAGAGAATTGCATCAGCAGTGAGATATCTACCGGATCGATAGAAAGATCCCACCATTTTTCCAGCGGCCTTGGCAACAGATTTGATGTACGTGTTCCATTTAAGATCAGGAGTAATGGTCAAGCCCAGAAGCTTGTCAAAACTTGAGGCCTCCTGAAGACGAGAGCCATTCATTTCAATTGATGCCAGATGTGGATCAGAATGTTGATGATGTAAAGAGAGAAGCTTGGTTTTAGATGCATTAAAAGTAACCAGCCACTCCTTTCCCCATTGTACTACGTGCTCAAGATCAGAGGAGAGAGAATCGGAGAGAACTTGGTCGTTTACTGTCTTAGATGTGCTACCATAAATGGTAGTGTCGTCAGCATAAATGTCTACAAATGATGTAAGGATGTGATTTGGAAGATCATTAATGTAGATCAGGAAAAGAGTTGGGCCCAGGATGGACCCCTGAGGGACTCCAGCATTAATACTGTGAGCTTCTGATTTTTGCCCCTCAACTACTAATCTTATGAACCTATCAGAAAGAAATGATTTAATAATTGAGAAGACATTTCCAGCTATACCATAGCTAGAGATCTTGTGAAGTAAACCTTTATGCCATACCCTATCAAAGGCCTTAGATATGTCAAGAGCAATTGCCCTAGAAAGGTTGCCTCCGTCGAGAGATTTGCTAATCCTATGATTAAGCACATCTGCTGTAGATCTAGCAGAATGGAAACTTAAACTTAGAAATTCCTGTATGCAATCGTTTCTAATCCAAAAACAGATCTACAGCGTCTCTCTGTTGTATAATAGGTTCAACATAGACTGACAGTTGTGGCCAGTACAATATATAGAAGTGAGGGTTGGGGCTCATTATTTTGGATTAGAAATTATTCTGCGAGTATAGCTGTAGGTTGCTTTGTTTAATAAAAATATCCTAACAATATTAGAGAAATGGGTCGAACAGGCCGAGCAGTCGTTGACATGGTGCGATGTCATCAGATTGCGACGTCACAAAACCGTTTGTGAAATGGGGTTTGAGAATCATTTTAATGAGATCTGAGAGAGTCTGATATTGGGTGACACATTGAAAAAGTCTGTTTATGATTGCTAGAAAAGATGGATCGGGTAGCGTTCTCGTTGGGGACGATGAGAAGAAGCACATGGCAGGCAAGAAAATCCCACCCTCCGTCTAAGGTAGCAAGAAAAACACCCTCCATCTAAGGTAGCAAGAAAATGGAAACATGACTTTGACCGTGGTAAAAGCAATGATGCAGTAAAACTCACTTGTCCAGAAAAACAGAGGCGTGTGTCCGTTATTATGTGTTGAGAATTTTTTGTTTTCAGAGGCGAGCAACGTCAGGACACAGGCAGCTCAAGGACAGCCGAGAGAGACGAGAACGAGATAAAAAAGGAAAGTATGTTTGGTTTTATTGTAATGAACACAACATTCGGTTCAAATATTGTAGAAGTCGTTTCTTATGTAAGAACATAATAATAAACCCCATAACTTTGTTGATGTGCTGTAACTGTGAACTTGAATAAATTAAGTTATAAACGTTTATATGCACATTAGTACACAACACCTCCAGTTTCTTCCTGTTTCAATCAAATCTCTTACGATTGTCTGTTTCCAGTTCATTTTTGTTTTTCCTTTCCTTTCTTTTCCATCAAGGGTTCCATTGGAACACTTGATTACGAATTCTCTCTGGACTTAATCAAAGGATACATTTGAGCCAGCCTAGACGTCGTTTGCAGATTATTGACGATACCACCTGCTGTTTAGTGCGATATCTGACTTGGTTGGTAATTCGATCGCACCATTTGATCCCTAAAATCTTTTAAATCAAACAGATCTAATTTCTTATCTTCTCTTATTTTTAGACGTTAATCTTATATATCTAAATTTAGATCCAAGGGTTTTTTGTTTATTTCTTAAGTTCGACAAGATATACCTGAAGAAGGTCGGAGGTTACATCAGCTGAAATGTTGCGATGATAGCACTCAACATAAATCCAAAAAATCTAATGATATAAGATCAACACAACTTTGTGCTTTTATTATTGGTTCACACCAAATTTACAGTAGCGTCCAAAACTAAGGGACTAAATTTTAAAACCTAATATTTGCTAGAAATAACAACTGTGTAAAGCTGAAATTTTGACAACTGGTAGTCGTTATCATCCACGCTAAAATTTGAATCATTTACAAAGGATAGAAAAAGAATTATAACAATTATTTATTTATTTTCAAAATAGGAACGTCCAAAAGTAAGGGACAAAATTGAGAAAAACAATGTCAATAGCCAAAAAACAATAAAAATACAGGTACAATCAATATTTAGTAAATGAACCCTTGCTCTCAATGACAGCTGCACATCTTCGACTACAAGAACGAATCAGTTCTTGACAATCCTCGATACTAATTTTAGACCATTCTTCTTGAAGCTTCATTCACAAATCCTCCGTGTTAATGGGATTTTTTCCATAACTTTCACTTCTAAGGTCTTCCAAAGATTTTGTATTGGATTTAAGTCAGGACTTTGCGGTGGCCAATACATAATTTCGAAATCTTGCTCGCTTAGGTAACTCATTACCGCCTTTGCCTTGTGACATGGGGCATTAGCTTGCATGAAGGTAGCTCTATGGAAACCTGAATTCTATATGATTGGCACAACATGATCTTGAACAATGTTTTTATAGATTTGCACGTTTACACGAGTTTGAAACCGGACAAGAGGCGTTGTACCTTGGCTAGAAAATATCCCAAATACCATTTGGAATGACATTTGACAGTTTTCTTAGTACACTTTGCACTTAATCTTTCACCAATACATCTCTTTACATTGTTTTTTTCCATCATTTTCAAATAAATTAAACTTGCTTTCATCATTGAAAAATACTTTTGCCCAATTTCCATATGTCCAAATTACATACCTGTTTGCAAACTCTAATCTCCTCTTATCATTCTTCGAACCAACAAGTGGTTTCTTCCCTGGGATTCGATTAAACAGCGCTATTTCTTGCAGTTGTCTAGAAACAGTCTGTCTTGACACATTAACACATGAGGTACTATTCATAACCCTTTTAATTTCTGGGCAAGACTTAAAACGGTCCTTTAATAACATACGCTGCATTATTCGATCTTCTCTTGCTGAAGTTTTGCGGGGTTTGCCGGTTTTAAAAGCACTAACTATTTTGCCATTATCATTGTAGGATTTAACAACCCTGCCTACAACACTCTTGGAACGTTTCACTTTCTCTGAAACCTCTCTAATGGTGTGCTTTTCCTTGTGTAGCTTCACAATAGCTTGTCTCACAGAGTAATCAAGTTTTTGATGTTTCATCATAGTGCCGGCTGATGCAACGTTTACAAATGACTAAGTATGACTTATTTTTTAGAGAAAATCAAAAAATTGGATATAGCATACTGTTTACATTGTTTTTCTCAATTTTGTCCCTTACTTTTGGACGTTCCTATTTTGAAAATAAATAAATAATTGTTATAATTCTTTTTCTATCCTTTGCAATAGATTAAAATATTAGTATGTTATTATGGATGATAACAACTATTAGTTGTCAAAATTTCAGCTTTTCACAGTTGTTATTTCTAACAAATATTAGGTTTTAAAATTTAGTCCCTTAGTTTTGGACGCTACTGTATGTTAATATTTACGGTGAGTTTTCCATAATTTGAGGTTGCCGACAGAACGTACTACTTACCCAAGTTCCCAACTGAGTTGTGTTGACATTCAAAGTTCTATGAATCTTTTAAACACAGGCAGAACACATGCGGTCTTTGTGACATTGGACCACATGTAGTGCCGAGCCTAATGGCTTCTAGGGAATTTTGTGACATGACCTGGTGACGTGACATTTGGTGATGTAACTTTCATAAATCGCAAGAGGCCAAGATCAAAGTGTAGTGTTTGTTCTTCAGATGCTACACTTCAATTTCTTGTTCTCTCTCAGTGGAAGAGAAATCCTTCACGACTGAGACAATTTTAAATTTTTGTTTCTTTTCTCCACATAAAAAAAACGACCCTGGTGTTTAAACTCTGTCCCGTGGGGAAGCAAAGTAAATAGGAACTTCCAGAAATTGGAAGTGGAGCCATACTCACATTCAAACTATGCCCCTTTCTCGTAAATTTTTATTTTACTCTTTGTCATCCCAAACGACGTATATTGCCACTTGGAGGTAAAGGGCTACTATTTGTGATCATGTCTAATAGGGGACTATGGGTAGTTGAGCAGCAAGATATTTGTTTACATTACATGTAAACTTTTGTTGGTTAGTACAGTAAGCAGGGAAGCAGTAAACAAGGAGGGAATTTCAAAATCTAATGGTTTGAAAGAAGGAACTGTTATTGTTGAAGGCTTTCCGGCATCTAGTCACTTCAACAGTGAAGGAGTGGGATTTTGCTGTTTGTCGAATTAGTCAGATGTATTTATATCAAAAGGGCACAAGTGCTATGAGTTCATCAGAGCACATTGCATTAAATCACTCAAAAGAACAGGCACAGGGATGCAACATTGCAGTGATATGAGAGAAATTGCAGTTTGATGTGGGATCTATTAGATTTGAGACTATTTTGAACCTTGTCGAAAAGTGATAGATGCACTAACCTAGATGTGGCAACAACACTCCATGCATGGACAAATTCCTTGTACTAGGACTTATACTTGAGTCTTTGGGGCATGCAATTAAAGAGTTAGCCACAAGCATCACCAAACCTTTGCACGCCATTGGACTAGCAAAATAACGGCTAAAGGAATATCAGACAAAAGGAATAATAGACTAGTGGACCATTACAAAAATATCAATCCTTGCAGATTATTATTGCTGACCAAAAAAATAAATCTAATAATAATTTTTGCTGATGAGAGATTTACAAGAAGCTGATATGAGAGGTAGCACTTGAAAAATAACCATAGCAACATTTCAGATGGGATTACGGATGAGGATAATGAGGCAATCCATTAAAAAAAATAATCAATTTCTGTCAGATATGACCTCAAATTACTCTAAGGGACTTTGTCCGTCTGCCTCACTTTAAGTTTGTTTTTTTTTTCAATTAATCTTAATATTTGAGAGTTTTTTTTATCTTACACTTTTTAAATCTTTTGTAGAAAAGCCCCACTGCAAACGAGAAATTAGTTTTGAAAAAATAATATACCTTCATTAATCGTGAGCATAAAATCAGTTTTTTTCTCCCCCTTCGGCACCAAAGTCAATGGAGTCTAGACCATTTCTGAAATGACCCTTTTTCCCCTTGCCGGCTGTATGTTGCTGTTTCTGTGCAATTCTGGGAAGCCCACCCTTCAGGATTTGCTTTCTCTCTTTTAGAAGGAGTTATTTTATGCAGACGAAACCACCAAGGCAGTTTTTGAAAGCCAGAGTACTCTTTCTCCAGGCATTGGCTCTTCAATCCTAATTTCTGACCTTTGTGTCACATATTCTTGCCATGGCAAGGAAATAAATATCTTCATTAATCATGAGCAATGCACGCACACAACTTACACCAATTTTGTGAGTCCTGTCTAAACAGGACTCACAAAATGTCTTGAATTAGAGTTTAGGGTTAGGATGAGGGTTCAGATATCTACATTAATATCAATGAAACGCACATTTTTTTTACATATAAACTGTTGAATAAATGCCACTGTGAAAAACATCCGGTTAGGGTTTAAATTATTATTTATTGAGACTAGCGGAGGAGGGGCGGCTTTGTCCGGGCGTAAAATATGCTTAAATATGATCTTTTAATTTATCCAGATTTCATAGATATTATTATAGAGTCGTGATTTCAAAAGTAAAAAAAATTATTTAGGTACCATCAGCTAGAATCAAAACCGAAACTGTAACATTCAAAGTTGGTGACGTTACCACTGTACTAACATGACACGCATATAAAGTAATTAAAAAGTAAAAATAAACTAAGATGAATGTACAAAATGTTTAATATTTTTTACAATTTTGACCATGCTAAAACCCCTCTAAAATTATTTGAACCGGCTAAAGACCCATAAAAGAACGGCCTGTAAAAAATCCAATCATTTGAGGCCCCTAGTGCTGCTCTGCGACTTTGAGTTTCAGAGGAGATAGAATTTGAAAATATGGAGACAGACAGACAGCCGTTTATATATTAGATTAATAAAACCTAAATTCCTTGCTATACAAAATGCAGAATGTGGAACGCATGATCGAATAATGGACAGATATCTGTTTGAGTTTTGTGGCACCAGAAATATAAGGGAATCAATCTTTTTTATGCAAATACACAACGACTTGAATCGATTCAGTTGTCTTAAATGAGTAATAATTTTAGCAGGATCATCTTCCCAAGAATTATCTCCTTCAGGTTTTGGATTAGAATAATCAAACAAGCAAAAAGAAGCAAAAAATAACAAAATAAGACATAAAGATCAAAACAATCATAGATTCCCTATTCACCACGACCCCCCCCCCCACGAGGACTGTATGTAACTGAAGGTTGATTTAAATTCAGAGCATATCCAGCTCCCTACAAAGAGCTTCTCTTTTGAAGAAGAGCCCTGTTACCAATAGAAAAATGTCCCAACAGTCATGCACAAAGTAATCTATTTAGTGAGTCCTGCTTAGACATGAATCGTTAAATTTAGTTTAGGGTAAGGGTTAGAGTTAGGTTAGGCTTGGGGTTAGGTTAGGGTTCGGGTCTTTACGTTGAGATCGATTTCACTGTACAAAATGCAGAATAAATGCTACTGTGGAATGCATCGTGAAATAGTGGACAGTCATCTGTATGAGTTTATATGGCAACAGAAATATAAAGGGAACGATCTTTTAATGCAATTACACGACTTGAATAAGTAATAAAGCGCTTTTTTTAGAATAATATAAATTTTTTTTTTTTTTTTGCAGGGAAGGAAAGCATTTTGTTTCAGTGGGACATTTCTATAAAAGATCCCATTTTGCTTTGGTCCCTATTTTACTTGCCTCCCAACAAGGGAAAAGTTTGATACAATTTACGTTTTTCATGCGGGGGGGGGGGGGGGCGGTATTCCACGCACCCAAAAATGAGTATTCTGGATAGAACAGAAATAAAAATTGCCTTAGTCGAGAACGATTTTTCTTCCTAAGTTGAAAAACAGAACATACTACACGTTGAGTTATTTATTTGCAAATATAATGTAAAGTATATTTACAAATTGGGCACAAGGCCATTAAAAGAGTGAGGATTGGGTGAGGGGCAGACATGGATTAAGTTAGAGTTAGAGTTAGGGTGAGAGTTAGGTTAGGGTTAGAGTCAGGGTTAGAGTTAGGGTTCAGGGGGTTAGAGTTAGGGTTAGGGTTCGAGTTAGGGTTCGAGTTAGGGTTCAGGGGGTCTTCCTCTGTTTATCCTGGTTTAATCTTGATGCATTTTGACCAATTCGTACAAGCATTGTTTCTCTCATTTTTTTTTTCATCATTGTTCATCACTTTCAATTTTTGTTCTTCTACAAACAGCTCATAATTTATAAAGGCGAAAATCCATTCGAGGATAATGGTTAATAAGATGGATTATGTATTTAACGATGAAGAATATTCTGGAAGGATTAAAAATAATTAATGGAATGAACAACGCTTCATCATTAATTCTCTTAACCCATGTTCATGGGGAAGGTTTATAATATTTTGTGATATTGGATCTGAAGGCAGTCATGTTGTAATCAGCTGAAAAGTTCTTTCATAGCATGGAAAGAAACTCTGTTCATGGAAATTCCGCTTGTAACTAGACACACAAATAAAGATGGAAAACTCAGCAATCTGTAATAAGAAGTAGTGATGGGTTGTAATTTGTAAAATTTCTAAAAACAAGAGTAGGCATAAGGGCCCCAAAATTCATATTAGACTTGTCCACAATGATGCAGAGTGTGACGAGTAAAGTACTAGGTATGTTTAGTTGTGAGTGACACTTTTCTTGAGGTCGAAGGTTCAATCTTCAGTGCAGGTGATATGATACGAAGAATACAATTGCAAATTACTAAAGACTTCAAACGGAACGAGAATATGCAATGTGTATGAGGTAAACAAATGGTTCCATTCGAAATTCGAAATTCGAAATTTCCAAATTCGATAAATGGTTGTCTGAAATTTTCAAATCCAACAAATGGTTCAGTTCGAAATTCTGTATAAATTTCCAAATTCGATAAATGGTTCCATTTGAAATTCCGTATAAATTTCCAAATTCGACAAAGGGTTCCATTTGAAATTCGAAATTTCCAAATTTGATAAATGGTTGTCTGAAATTCCGTATTGTGACGGTACCCTCAGGTAGGGGTCTCCTAAGAAGATTCCAACACCGAGAGCGCATCTTGAAAAAAATAAATATAGGGTGCCGGCTGAAAGTTATTCAGCTGAGATAGCACCTGTCCAAGTTCGGATCAGTGATATTGTTGTGGAATACTTCGGTGACATTCACGTTAACAAATGCAAGGCAACGAAAAATGATGAGGAACACGGCGACATTTATATAAGTGTTATAAACATGACAATTTATTTATAAAACAAGGCTGGAGAGAAAATAACGGAAAACAAAACAGGGCAACAAGATAATAATTCAAACACCAAATAAAATCACGCAGACAATGTTATGGGAGAAAGAAAGGGGGGATATGTGATACTTATAACTGTTCAAAGAATATCGTCTCTTATTCTCTTTTCCTTCCTTTTCTTTTTCAAATGGAAATCAATGACGTGCGTAAGTAATGTTCCAGGGGGGGGGGTTATAATGAGAAATTTCAAGAAAATAAAGATTGTCTCTTTTCACTACTTTTTTTTTCTAGGAGTCAATAATAGATTGTTCATGGGCCGGCCAAAGGGAGGGTCCAGTGATGGGGAGAATTATTTAGAGAGTTGCTTCTTTATCTCTTTCTTTTTCTTTTTATATGAGGCACATAATAGTTCAACGTAGAACGCCAGAACAGTCATCCGAGCCAAATCCAAATGAAATTGAGACTACCACGTCTAAGTCTATACATCTGCCTTACTTTTAATGCTAGATTTATTTATGGTGTCTTTTAAATTTAATAAAAACCCTTCAAAATTTGCTGACGAGGAGACCTTGCTTATTAAAAAACTATATGTAATTATTGTACGTAACTTGATGTCTACCACAATAAAAAGCATTGTTTTCCGAAACGATCGTACAGATAATTGATTTTGCTGTTGTTCCTTCTTATGAAACGGATTTTTAATTTAATTATAATTTGATTTTTAAATTTTTAATTATTAATCACATTACTTAATATTGAATTAGCTCTAGGATATTTACCTATCGAGCTTATTATATATCTAAATTGCAACGAGCACTTTCTCTTTCCTGTATTTTAATTAAACTCGTAATTTCACTGTAACATTGAAATACACTCAGCTCTTTAGACTATTGTTCTAATCACCTTTAAATTATATATATATATATATATATATATATATATATATATATATATATATGTATGTATATCAGGTTGACAAGAAAATATTTATGTCAGTAACGTAAAAATATTGCGATTTCGTGGCGATGAAGTCGTTGACGGCGTTTTTGATATCGCTTAGATTTTGAAATATTTCTCATGCAGAAAGTTATTGAAATGCTTGAAAAAGTATTAGTAGGTAGGTGAGAGGTCTGGAGAGTATGGTGGATGAGGCAGAGTTTCGTAAGCTAATCCATTTAAGTTCTGTCGGATCGGTTTAGCAACGTGCGGTCAGGTATCGTCGTGGAGGAGAGTTGGGTTTTTTCTATTGGCCATTGCTGGGTGTTGTTGTCGACGTTTCTGATGCATTTCATCCATTTGTTGACCGTACTTCACCGCTGTAATAGTTTTTCCTGCATTATAAAAAACTGTAAACGATGAGACCGGTCATAGACTACCAAATAGTCAGCGTGGCCTTCTTTTGGTGCAACAGTGGCTTCGGCAAATGTTGTGGAGCTTCATTGGCGTCTAGCAACTGAGCTAAGCTTCGCCGATTGTCATAAAGAACTCACTTTGCATCGCAAGTTACAACCCAGTCGAGAAACGGGTTATTCTTGTGTAAAAGAAGGTAGGATGATACTTCATAACGGCGTTGCTTTTAGCTTTCATCCAGTTCGTGCGACACCAATTTATCAAGATTTTTTTTTCTTTCCAATCCCACTCAAGTAGTTTGAAATCGTGTTATACGTTCCGTCTATTTCAGAAGCAAGTTCGCGAACAGTTGTGCGTAGATTGGCTTCGACTAACGTTCTTAATTGATTATTGTCAGCATCCAATGACCGACCACTACGCTCATCATCTCCAATACTCTCATCGACGCCACGAAATTTCTTAAACCACTATTGTGCTGTGTGTTAAGTAGAGGTTCCTGGTCCAAACGTTTCGTTAATATCGCGAGCTGATTCAGCAGCTTTTCGGCCCAGCTTGAAATGAAATGAGAAAATTGTTCCCATTTGCTATTTTCATCTTTTATTCAACGTTCTGAAAATTGTTTAAAACGATTGTAATTGAAACGATTAGATAGAGCGCAAAACGCTCTTTAAAATGCTATATAAAGTAAAGATATTGTAATGAAAACTTATTTTAAAATCCAAATAAAAAATTCTGCAAGAACTTTCGCGTACACCTTATATATATATATATATATATATATATATATATATATATATATATATATATATATATATATATATATATATATATATATATATATATAATTATAAAACTCAAATGACCTTGTAACGGGTATTCTAACCCAACATCCGGTTTACGACTTCCGGTTGCGCATACGTACATAAACATATATTTCTCGATATCGATGTACACACACACACACACACACATATATATATCGATATATATACATAAATATATATATATATGTATATCTATATAATCATAAAACTCAAATGACCTTGCAACGGGTATTGTAACCCAACATTCGGTTTACGACTTCCGGTTGCGCATGCGTACATAAACCCATAACAGCGTAAACAAATAAACACAAATC
Organism: Euprymna scolopes; assembly: GCF_053919585.1. Lineage (NCBI taxonomy): Eukaryota > Metazoa > Mollusca > Cephalopoda > Sepiida > Sepiolidae > Euprymna > Euprymna scolopes. The sequence goes on from NC_136505.1 coordinate 87,105,846, forward strand.
ACTAGACCGGTTTCGTTCGAACAACCGGACGTACTTAGAAAAGCGAATATCTTTTATTTATTGAATAAACAGCTTCAAGATATGTGAAGTAAATGCAAAACGTGATTACAAATAATACGTATAATCATCGACCTGTTTCATATACTCGATATATATATATACCGTTCATTGGATAAAACAGGGGAGGGTAGAGCGGTGGCCCTTGATATATCTAAGGCTTTTGACAGGGTATGGCACGATGGTCTTCTAAGGAAAATTAGATCATATGGAATCACTGGAAGAATTCATAACGTAATTAAATCCTTCTTAAGTAATAGAAAAATCAAAGTTGTCCTCGACGGACGTACATCCAAACAATATGACATAAATGCGGGAGTGCCTCAGGGGTCTATCCTTGGACCTCTATTGTTCCTGATATTCATAAACGACCTCCCTGATAATATTGTTTCGGAGATGGGTATATTTGCCGATGACACCACTCTCTATAACAGATATGAGGGGAAAACAAATGAACACATATCCAAGAAAATGGCAGAAACACTAGAGGATGACCTCCAATCCGTAGTGGAATGGGGACAAAAATGGTTGGTCTCATTCAATGCTGCTAAGACTAAGCTTGTTTCCTTCAATAACTACAAGAAACCTTCTCTACCACCAATAGCAATGGCCAAGAACACATTGCCTGAAAGTACTTCTTTTAAACTCCTCGGCCTAACGTTTACAGGGAATATGAACTGGAATAGATACATTGAGAGCATTGCCAAGGCTGCTGCAAGGAAGGTTGGCTCCCTCTACCGTGCTAGAAAACTACTTACGCCTGCCAGTATCCTATACCTCTATAAGGCAACCATTCGCCCATGTATGGAGTACTGTTGTCACATCTGGGCTGGTGCATCTGCTGCTTGTCTCTCGCTCCTGGACAGGGTTCAAAAAAGAGTCGCAAACCTGATAGGTCCTGAACTGTCATCTGGGCTTCAACCTCTGTCCCATCGACGAGATGTTGCATCCCTCTGCCTGTTCTACAAATACTTTAATGGTGAATGCTCTGACGAACTGCAAACACTTGTACCTCCCCGACGTAACTACCCCCGACAAACCCGACAAGCTACTAAGTCTCATCCCTTTACAGTGGAGATCCCTAGGTGCAAGAAAGCCTTTTACTCCAATAGTTTCTTCCCCAGAACTGCGGGTCTTTGGAACTCCCTTCCGGGATTCTGCTTTCCCAACTGCAATGATATGCAGAAGTTCAAGTGTAATGTTAACAAACATCTTTCTACTCTTCTCCCTTCATAATGACCCCGCTAATTAATTCCCTAATAGTAGCCCCCTGCTTCAAAGTGGCACTGTGCCTTGTTTGGGGTGAAAATTGAATAAAAAAAAAAAAAAAAAAAAAAAAATATCATACTAAATAATCAACGCGACAATAAAACGTGTTGTTTTACTGTGTATGTTTTCAGCTTCCCAATTCTTTTTTTTTTATTTTCGCGTTTAAGTTATCCAAATAAACAATTGTTAATACTTTCTGTTTGTTTTTTACATCGTTCATTTCCGTATTACGTTTAAGTTATTTTTACGCAATTTTCTTACAAATAAATCTACTTTAACCTGTTGACGACCATAAGAGCATTTTACAACGACGATTTACCCACCGACTTCCTCTTTTTTAAATTTATTCTCCATTTCTTAATACACCTTTCTTAAAAAACATTCATACATTTTCTTCTACACTACCAACATAAATAAATAACCGCGAAAATATGTTTTTTTAAAGTTGCGTTACAAATAAATAATCAAGGCGACAATAAAACGACAATATATATATATATATATATATATATATATATATATATATATATATATATATATATATATATATATATACATTTACGTCCATGCATATTTAAAAAGAATAAGTAAAAATCAATATAACGTCAAAGATAATCACCCATTTGTTTTTATATTATCTTTTGGGAGGGAATCGCTCCAGACAAGGGATGAATTCATAAGGAGCTTACTTCAATGTCAAAATCAAGTCAACGATAAGTGTTATATGTATATATTCCGATTCAGAAAACAGCAATTCTTCCATCTTTGTTGGAAACATCGCTTATGGAATGTGAGGACCAAAGGACAAAATAAAGAAAACAAGAGTTACGAAGCTTCTGAACAGTAAACCCAAGGCCTAATTTCTACTCTACCATCCCACAAAATTTAGGCTAAATTATCGAATAATATATGTGCTTCAATCTGTTTAAAAAGCAGAGTTATTAATACACCCCATAAATTTCTGCATGGACGCACTTCGATTGCAATAGATTTTTGTTTATATAAAACCAGTGCATCATCAATTGAAAATAAAAATAATTGTCAATAGAACTTGAACTCGCACCTCACTCTCTAGTTACGTTTCTCGTCCTGATTGTCCCGCTAACATATAGACTATAGTGGAATGCGGCCGCAAATGGATGGTAACATTTAATGCTAGTAAAACCAAGCTGCTCTCCTTTAATAATTACAAGACGCCTATCCAACCGCCTATATCTATGACAAATAACACCCTACCTGAGAATTATATCTTCAAACTCCTCGGCCTAACATTTGCGGGCAATATGAACTGGAACAAATACATAGAGGACATTGCAAAGAAGTTGGGTTCACTTTATCGAGCTTGAAGACTACCCACACCTGGGAGTATGCTGTACCTCTACAAGGCCACCATTTGCCCTTGCATGGAGTATTTTTGCCACATCTGGGCTGATGCATCTACCACTAATCTCTCCCTCTTAGATAGGGCCCAAAAAGGAGTTGTAAATCTAATCGATCCCACTTTATCAATTAAGCTCCAGCCCCTGTCCCATCGCCGCAATGTTACATCTCTGTGCCTGTTTTACAAATATTTTAATAAAATGTGTACTGATGAACTCGTTTCACTTGTATCCCCTCGACGTACATATCCCCGAAAAACCCGCTTAGCAATAAGATCTCACTCCTTCACTGTTGATGACCCTAAATGCCAGAAAGCTTTCTATTCTAATAGTTTCTTCCCTTGAACAGTAAGACTTTGGAATTCCCTTCCTGCTGCCTGCTTCCCTGGCTGTATTGATATGCAGAAGTTTAAATGTGACATAAACAAATATCTTGTTATTGTTTCCTAGACATGGACCCAAGTGACGATATGCTTTGTAAGGGGTGAACATGAGTCCAAAAATAAATTGATCTCGGAATATTCGAAGTTATAAAAAGCAACAATATTTCCTTTGGATTGTCCACTTTATGACGTAATTTCTGATTATCTGCCCCCAGCAACAACATGGCAAAAAAACAAAAAAACAAAAAAAAACATACTGATGATGAGGCTTTGCCTCGAAATATATTTATGAATTTCAACATAATTTTCAAACAAAAAAAAAAAATGTCTGTTTATTTTGTAATAATGCGTTGTTTTCGGTTTCAAACGTATATAAACCGTATTTAATTTATTCAAACTCAACCGGCGCTTCTAAGGAACAAGAAATGTTAACGTGAATCCCGCGTGACCTAACTCACTGTTCCGAGATTTAAAAAAAAAAACTACTGTAAAAACAACAAACGGACTTCTATTCTCTGATTATCTGCCCCAACAACAACATGGCAAAAAAAAAAAAAAAAAAAAAAAAAAAAAAAAAACTACTGATGATAATACGTATTTAATTTAACAATATTTCCTTTGGATTGTCCACTTTATGACGTAATGGAGATTTTAAAGAAAATACGCAATGCAAAGGATTCGGTGAGTACGATTGTTTTATTGTCGGGGCCAAAAAAAGTAACATGGAAGAGGTTAAAAAGTGTGTCTAACGCCTTTATATTAAAACTTTTATATCTCTACATCTGTCTATCTTTCTCTCTTTTCCTTTCTACTATTTCCCCTTTCTTTCCTACGTTTCTCTTTTCACTGTCAATTCCTCTCTCTCCCTTGTTTCAATCTATTGAGAAAAAATACAAATAATAATAATAATAATAATAATAATAATATGAGTGCGAAAAGGACTGGGACGTTGGGGAGGCTTATTGCCACTCAAATTCCAATAAGGACCAATCGCTGCTACCAACGAGAAATCAATCGTAAACGGTTGTTGCGATAATGCAAATAAATTCGCAAATCGAAAGAGGTGGAGTGTATTGGAAATCTAGGGAGACTTGTTGTCACTCAGACTCGAGGGAACACTACAAGTTATTCTCAAAGGGTGTTCTTTGATGATGGCCTGAACGAAAATTCCTAGAGAATGAATAAAAATAGTAATAATAATGATGATAATGATGCTGAAAGAAATTCAGCTGAGAATTAAATTTTTAAAGTCAGTACTCCCGGATGACACTGAGTTAATTGTATCCCTCCGTTGTTCATATAATGAAACCTAAATTCATTTTAATATATTACCGAGTAACGTCGAGGTCTTCATCCTTCGTTACAATTGTGTAACCTATATTTGTTTTAGGGTATTCCCAAGCAATGCTGGGTTTCTTCTTTTCCTATGCCCTTTTCTCTTCCCTGCAACCTCTTTCCCACAGAAGAGACGTTGCGAGCCTGTCTCTGCTTTATCGTTATTTTCATAGCAAGTGATCGCCTGAGCTCCAATCTATGATCTCCCCTCGCCAAACTTTCACGAAAAAACACTCGTCTAACTGAAACCATGATCAATAATTTCCCCCACACTTTATCTGTGTTTAAACCTAAACGTAGATTCCATGAACAAAGCTTCTTTCTTAGAACTGCACGCCTGTGGAACTCTCTTCCGTTTGGCTGCTTTCCAACTGACTACAATTTGGTCGTCTTCAAGTCCAATGTAAACAAATTCATGTACAATCATTAACTTATCCTCGAGTGGCTTCCAAGCCTTGACAAGTGGTGATTCCTATGTAAAAAAAATAACAAAACAAAATATGTAAAAAAAAAAAAATAATAAAACAAAAATAAAAACAAAACAATATATACAACTTACTAAATGAAATACTGTAATCTTACATTTATTTCCCCGGACAACACCGAGCAAAACAAAACAGAAAAAAACACTGAAGTTATTACTCTATCTAAGGTATTGTGCAGTTCTAGATGAGCATATACAACTTATATATATATATATATATATATATATATATATATATATATATATATATATATATATATATATATATATATATAATTTTTAAAAACAGTAATCTACGGACACGCGTGTTTCAGAGCTGTACTCCTCTTCAGCACAGCTTGACTGTTGTTAGGATACGAACCCTAACCCTAACCCTAACCCCGGACCTTACGTATTTCAGACCAGCGCCTTAACCAATTACGCAATGATGCCATAGACAATTTACTGTTTAGTTTTTTATCGTTTATCTGTTTACGTAGTTTTTGTTGTTGATTTTTAAACGATATATATATATATATATATATATATATATATATATATATATATATGTGTGTGTGTGTGTGTGTGTGTGTGTGTGTGTGTGCGTGTGTGTGTGTTTGTGTAGAGAAATAAAAAGGAAAAAACCGTATTATGTATTCATCAACGTTTCGTCTTTATTTATTTTTTATTATTTATTTTGTCGGAATACTATTTCATCAACGTTTCGTCATTATTTATTTTTTATTATTTATTTTGTCGGAATACTATTTCCATTATTTTCATCATATATATATATATATATATATATATATATTTATAGTAGTGACTTATATAGTGACTTATCATATATATATATATATATATATATATATTAATTATCATATATATCATATATATATATATATATATTTATAGTAGTGACTTTATATATATATATATATATATTTATTTATAGTAGTGACTTATATAGTGACTTATATATATATATATATATATATATATATATATATATATATTATCTATATATCTATAAAAGTGAACGTGTCTGTCTGTCTGTCTGTGTGTGTGTCTGTCTGTGTACATTTCCCTACGCAATAACTCTGTCAATTTTTAGTCTATAGACTCGAAATTTGAAATACCGGGTACTGAGATTTGGGAAAATCGATGTGACGGGTGTCAGCCAGAAATTTGGCTGTTAAGGGGTCAAATTTCAACGATTTGACCTTTAAGAACTCTACCAAACTTCTGCGACAATTTTGGGTCTAGACACTTGAAATTTTAGATATAGGTTCCTTGAGCCTGGATCTAACTTAATAAAGGTATTTGAGCCCGAAACTATAAATTTTAAGGGGTCATAATAGGGGTCAAAGTTTTAAAAAATTAACCATTTTTTTTGTTCTTTTGCTTTTTTTGCACAGCATACACCTCCAAACACCCGAGCAACGCCGGGCACCCCTGCTAGTATATCATATATATCATTATTATAGTAGAAAAAATAATTTACCGTTGTATCTGTTGTATGTGTTTCCAGCAAGACCGTCTTTATAACGAAGGCCACGGTTTCCAGTAACTTCGTCAGACTTTAACAGAAGTGGTTATTACGATTTTTTGCAAGAAGACGATTACAAAAAAAAAAAAAAAAAAAAAAAGAATTAGCTCCGGCATCATTTATTTTAAAGAAAAGAAGAAAAAGGGGGGGGGGGATATGGGGGGGTTGAATAAAAGAAAATTTTAACCAGACATGATAGGATTTCTAGTGTATGCAGAGAAATAGATAGAGAGAGATAGATGCAGAGAGGGGAGGGGATAAGTGAAGAGAGGAAGAGGGTTAGTTTACAGTTTAATAAGGGAAAAGGGAGATATATTAATATATATCTCCCTTTTCCCTTATTAAACTGTAAACTAACAGATGGGTTGTTATTCACGATTGTCTTGATGTCAAACAAGGTTATGACACGCGTTAAGGATTTATTCGGATAGATGGGGGGGGGATAACTAAGATGCGTCTTCTTAAGATATGCAAAAGTTACGTTCAATTTAGGTGACTTACTTATTTAAATGCATTTGCTGTAAATGTCTATAAAAAAAATTAAATTAAATATTAGGGCATGGGTTTTATACTTAAAAATATGCAAAAATAAAAATTCAGTTCATGTATATAGGTGATAGTAGTAGTAGTATTAAATAAAAAAAAACTTTATTAAATATAATAATAAAATCTATAATAGTGACAGAGAGCGATACTAATCATAGGATAATAAAAATCAAAAAAATAATAGTAGAAATGAAGATAAGGGAAAATGTGGTATATATATATATATATATATATATATATATATATATATATATATATATATATATATATATATATATATATATACATATATATATATATATATATATATATATATGCATATATACATATATATATATATATATGCATATATACATATATATATATATATGTGCATATATACATATATATATATATATGCATATATACATACATATACCTATTGTATATACATACATGCACACACATGCATATACAAACACATACAAATACATAAGAGAGAGAGAGAGAGAGAGAGAGAGAGAGAGAGAGAGGTGGTATACAAATAAATAGATACAGATATAAGTATAATTAACTAGGCGGGTATAATGCCAAATGTAACACAGGTACCTACATTGTATACAGAAGCAAACGAAAATTCATATAAACACACATACATATATATCCACATCCACATATATATATATACATACACATACATATACACACACACACACACACACATATATATATATATATATATATATATACACATACATGCATATAGGTACACACATACATAAACATATAAATATGAAAGCATATATACATACACATAGACATAGATATATAAACAAAATTACACATACAAAAATATAGATACATGTATGCAGATCTATAGAAAAAAGGGAAGGGTAGGATAAAAGTGAGATATATAAGTGAGTATAATCAATTAGGTGATTTTG
>NC_136505.1:87118749-87178749 GCF_053919585.1 Euprymna scolopes
AATTCCAAATTGAAAAGCTCCAGGATCAGATTGCGTACAGGGGTATTGGTTAAAAAAACTTTACCACCTTGCATGGAAGGATTGCATCTCAAATTGATGGAATATTGACAGATGAAATTTCTAAATAGAGCACGCATAGAAGAACAATATTCTGCCAGAAGGATATTTCAAAGGGCACTGCGGTTGGTAATTATCGACTCATCACCTGCCTTCCACTGACGTGAAAACTGTTGACAGACATTTTGATAGATGAGATTTACAAATATCTGGAACAGCAAGAAATCTTACCAGAGAAACAAAAGAGGTTGTGGAGGGACCAAGGATCAGCTGCTTATTGATAGGACAATACCACCAATAGCTATGACCAAAGATTCATTATCTAAAAGTACTTCTTTTAAACTCCTCAGCCTAACGTTCACAGGAAACATGAGTTGGAACAATTACATTAAGAGCATTGCCAGGACTGCTGCGAGGAAGGTAGGCTCTCTCTACCATGCTAGAAAGCTACTAACGCTCGAAAGTATCCTGTACCTCTACAAGGCCACCATTCGCCCATGTATGGAGTATTGTTGTCATATTTGGGCTGGTGCATCTACTACTAGTCTCTCGCTCCTAGACAAGGTCCAAAAGAGAGTCTCCAACTTAATAGGTCCTGAACTATCATCTAAGCTTCAGCCTCTGTCCCACTGACGAAAAGTTGCATCCCTCTGCCTGTTTTACAAGTATTTTAATGGGGAATGCTCTGACGAACTGCAAGCACTTGTGCCTCCATGACGTAAATACCCTTGACAAACCCGACAAGCAGCTAAATCCCACCTCTACACAGTAGAGATCCCTAGATATAAGAGAGCTTTCTACTCCAGTAGTTTCTTCTCCAGAACCACTAGACTTTAGAATTCAATTCCGGGTCCCTGCTTCCCCAACTGTACTGACATGCAGAAGTTCAAGTGTAACGTGAACTGACATCTTGCTGCCCAACTCCCAGTAGCTTATGTCCCTGATAGTAGCCCCTTACACCAAAGTGGCAATGTGCCTTGTTTGGGGTGAAAATGTAATAAAATAAAAATGAACCAATGGAAAGTGTTGTTACCATCAAATGGAGAAGATGTTGGGGAAGTTCATATGAAGAAAGGGATTTTTCAGAGGGGAACAGGTGGTCACCATTGTTGTTTGTTTTGAGTTCGGTACCCTAGTTGTTCATATTACGAAAGGTAAATGCGTGTTATGAGTGGGGAAAGAAGGGGTGCCGGGTAAACCATTTATTATTTATGGATGACTTAAAGTTGTATGCAAAGAACAAATATCAGCTAAATATGCTTGGAAGAACTGTTCAAATGTTCAGTAATGACATAGGTGTGGAATTTGGCATGAAAAAACGTGGTGCCGTGAAATTGAAAAGGAGGAAACATTGTTGAAAGTAACGGAATAAAATTTTTGAATGAGGAAATGATAGAGGTTAAAGAAGAAGGGTATACCTACTTAGGAATTGTAGAATTAGATAAAATAAAAGAAGCTGAAATGAAGTAAATAATAGGAAAAGAACACAAGAATAGACTACGGTTGGTTTTTAGGGCAAGATTGAATGGAAGAAATAAAATATCCACATTAAACACATGGTCAGTAGCTATATTTCGATAGAGTGGTTTTTATTCAATGAAAAGAAATGAGCTGAAAGATATGGACAGGAAGGCAAAGAAAGCGATGACTATGGAGCTCTTTACCCAAAGAGTGATGTCGATAAGCTTATAAAGGGTGTGTCAAAATTAGGAAAATTGCAAGAGAGTGAACCAGTAAGAAGCAAGAAATTTAAGGCAATAAATGAACAAAAAATTAAAGCTTAAGAATAAAATGCATGATTAATTCAGTAGAAATCTACCAGAGGCAGTGGACAAGGGAACAACCTGGCGATGGTTGTAAAAATGTGGCTTGAAAGTTGGGACAGAAGCCCTAATATGTGCCATGCAGGAGCAATCGCTCAGGACAAATTATGTCAAGTATCACATTAATAAAACGGTTGAAAGTACCCTATGTCGACTGTGTAGAGAGAAAGGTGAAAATGTACAACACCTCACCTAGTGAGAAGTTATTTCGAAAGGAATACAAGAGATGGCATGACAATATTGTGAGAAACGTCCATTGGGATATATATTAAGGAGGATGGAAAGACTAAGGAGACAGTACTGACCAGACCTCCACTGGACGTGTGAACAGAACTGAGACCTTGGGGCAGCTTATTGCCACTCAAAGTCCAGCGGAGACCAATGGCCACTGCCAGCGAGAAATCAATGGTGAGTGGCTGTTGCGATAATACAAATTCATTTGCAAATGATATCGAGGTGGAGAGTACTGGAAAACAGAGGAGATTTGTTGTCACCCAGCTTCCAGGGAACACAACAGAATGTTTTCAAGGAGATATCCTTTATGACCTGTGTGAAAGTTCCTGGTGAGCCAATAATAATAATGGGGTATATTTTATTGTAGTTTAATTCTGAAAATTCTTTAATTAATGTCAGTAAACAATCACTACATATTTATTTGGATTAGTTAAACAACTATTAGAAAAAAAAACGGTTTCATTTTTTTTTATTATTATTTTAAAGTTGAAAAAACGTTGTTTTTTTTTTCTAAAAGAATAAGAGAAAATTTTACACCTGTTACCTGTTGTAGCAGGTATCAGGTATAAAATATGGCTTTTACTCTATTATTCTTTGCATTGTGTTTTGTTTTTTTGTTTTTATTCTTTGCATTGTGTTTTGTTTTTGTTTTTATTGTTTGCATTGTGTTTTGTTTTTGTTTTTATTGTTTGTATTTTTTTATTATATTCTTTGGATTGTGTTATATTTTTTGTTTTTATTCTTTGGATTGTGTTTTGTTATTTTATTCTTATTCTTTGCATTGTGTTTTATTTTTGTCCTTATTCTTTGCATTGTGTTTTTCTTATTCTTTGCATTGTGTTTTGTTTTTATTCTTTGCATTGTGTGTTTTTAATTATATTCTTTGCATTGTGTTTTGTTTTTTGTTTTTATTCTTTGCATTGTGTTTTGTTTTATGTTTTTATTCTTTGCATTGTGTTTTGTTTTTTTATTCTTTGCATTGTGTTTTGTTTTTCGTTTTTATTGTTTGTATTTTTTTATTATATTCTTTGCAATGTGTTTTGTTTTATGTTTTTATTCTTTGCATTGTGTTATGTTTTTTGTTTTTATTCTTTGGATTGTGTTTTGTTTTTATTCTTATTCTTTGCATTGTGTTTTATTTTTGTCTTTATTCTTTGCGTTGTGTTTTTTTATTCTTTGCATTGTGTTTTGTTTTTTGTTTTAATTCTTTGCAATGTGTTTTGTTTTTGTTTTTATTCTTTGCATTGTTTTGTTTTTGTTTTTATTCTTTGCATTGTGTTTTTTTTTAATTCTTTGCAATGTGTTTTGTATTTGTCTTTATTCTTTGCATTGTTTTTGTTTTAGTTTTTATTCTTTGCCTTGTATTTTGTTTTTATTTTTATTCTTTGCATTGAGTTTTGTTTTTATTTTTATTCTTTGCATTTTGTTTTTTGTTTTAATTTATTGTATTGTGTTTTGTTTTATGTTTTTATTCTTTGCATTGTGTTTTGTTTTGTTTTTATTCTTTGCATTGTGTTTTGTTTTTTTTTTGTTTTAATTCTTTGCAATGTGTTTTGTTTTTTGTTTTTATTCTTTGCATTGTGTTGTTTTTTTTTATTCTTTGCATTGTGTTTTGTTTTTTTGTTTTTATTCTTTGCATTGTGTTTTATTTTATGTTTTTATTCTTTGCATTGTGTTTTGTTTTTTTATTCTTTGCATTGTGTTTTGTTTTTCGTTTTTATTGTTTGTATTTTTTTATTATATTCTTTGCAATGTGTTTTGATTTATGTTTTTATTCTTTGCATTGTGTTATGTTTTTTGTTTTTATTCTTTGGATTGTGTTTTGTTTTTATTCTTATTCTTTGCATTGTGTTTTATTTTTGTCTTTATTCTTTGCGTTGTGTTTTTTTATTCTTTGCATTGTGTTTTGTTTTTTGTTTTAATTCTTTGCAATGTGTTTTGTTTTCTGTTTTTATTCTTTGCATTGTTTTGTTTTTGTTTTTATTCTTATTCTTTGCATTGTGTTTTATTTTTGTCTTTATTCTTTGCGTTGTGTTTTTTTTTATTCTTTGCATTGTGTTTTGTTTTTTGTTTTAATTCTTTGCAATGTGTTTTGTTTTTGTTTTTATTCTTTGCATTGTTTTGTTGTTGTTTTTATTCTTTGCATTGTGTTTTTTTTTTTTTTTTTTTAATTCTTTGCAATGTGTTTTGTATTTGTCTTTATTCTTTGCATTGTTTTTGTTTTAGTTTTTATTCTTTGTCTTGTATTTTGTTTTTATTTTTATTCTTTGCATTGAGTTTTGTTTTTATTTTTATTCTTTGCATTTTGTTTTTTGTTTTAATTTATTGTATTGTGTTTTGTTTTATGTTTTTATTCTTTGCATTGTGTTTTGTTTTGTTTTTATTCTTTGCATTGTGTTTTGTTTTTTTTTTGTTTTAATTCTTTGCAATGTGTTTTGTTTTTTGTTTTTATTCTTTGCATTGTTTTGTTTTTGTTTTTATTCTTTGCATTGTGTTTTGTTTTTTGTTTTTATTCTTTGCATTGTGTTTTGTTTTATGTTTTTATTCTTTGCATTGTGTTTTGTTTTTTTATTCTTTGCATTGTGTTTTGTTTTTCGTTTTTATTGTTTGTATTTTTTTATTATATTCTTTGCATTGTGTTTTATTTTTGTCTTTATTCTTTGCGTTGTGTTTTTTTATTCTTTGCATTGTTTTTTGTTTTTATTCTTTGCATTGTGTGTTTTTTATTATATTCTTTGAATTGTGTTTTGTTTTTTTTGTTTTTATTTTTTGCATTGTGTTTTGTTTTTTTTATTCTTTGAATTGTGTTTTGTTTTTATTCTTTGCATTGTGTTTTGTTTTTTTGTTTTAATTCTTTGCAATGTGTTTTGTTTTTTGTTTTTATTCTTTGCATTGTTTTGTTTTTGTTTTTATTCTTTGCAATGTGTTTTGTTTTTTTTGTTTTTATTCTTTGCATTGTGTTTTGTTTTTTTTGTTTTTATTCTTTGCATTGTGTTTTGTTTTTTTTTGTTTTTATTCTTTGCATTGTGTTTTGTTTTTTTTGTTTTTATTCTTTGAATTGTGTTTTGTTTTTTTTGTTTTTATTTTTTGAATTGTGTTTTGTTTTATGTTTTTATTCTTTTCATTGTGTTTTGTTTTATGTTTTTATTCTTTGCATTGTGTTTTTGTTTGTTTTTATTCTTTGAATTGTGTTTTGTTTTTATTCTTTGCATTGTGTTTTGTTTTTTTGTTTTAATTCTTTGCAATGTGTTTTGTTTTTTGTTTTTATTCTTTGCATTGTTTTGTTTTTGTTTTTATTCTTTGCAATGTGTTTTGTTTTTTTTGTTTTTATTCTTTTCATTGTGTTTTGTTTTTTTTTGTTTTAATTCTTTGCAATGTGTTTTGTATTTGTCTTTATTCTTTGCATTGTTTTTGTTTTAGTTTTTATTCTTTGCCTTGTATTTTGTTTTTATTTTTATTCTTTGCATTGAGTTTTGCTTTTATTTTTATTCTTTGCATTTTGTTTTTGTTTTAATTTATTGTATTGTGTTTTGTTTTATGTTTTTATTCTTTGCATTGTGTTTTTTTTTGTTTTTATTCTTTGCATTGTGTTTTGTTTTTTTGTTTTAATTCTTTGCAATGTGTTTTGTTTTTGTCTTTATTCTTTACATTGTTTTTGTTTTAGTTTTTATTCTTTGCCCTTTATTTTGTTTTTATTCTTATTCTTTGCATTGTGTTTTGTTTTGTTTTCATTCTTTGCATTGTGTTTTTTATTTGTTTTTATTCTTTGCATTTTGTTTTCTGTTTTTATTCTTTTCATTGTGTTTTGTTTTTTTATTCTAGTAATTGTGTTTTGTTTTTATTCTTTGCATTGTGTTTTGTTTTTTTGTTTTAATTCTTTGCAATGTGTTTTGTTTTTTGTTTTTATTCTTTGCATTGTTTTGTTTTTGTTTTTATTCTTTGCATTGTGTTTTGTTTTTTTTTGTTTTAATTCTTTGCAATGTGTTTTGTATTTGTCTTTATTCTTTGCATTGTTTTTGTTTTAGTTTTTATTCTTTGCCTTGAATTTTGTTTTTATTTTTATTCTTTGCATTGAGTTTTGTTTTTATTTTTATTCTTTGCATTTTGTTTTTTGTTTTAATTTATTGTATTGTGTTTTGTTTTATGTTTTTATTCTTTGCATTGTGTTTTTTTTTGTTTTTTTTTTTGCATTGTGTTTTGTTTTTTTGTTTTAATTCTTTGCAATGTGTTTTGTTTTTGTCTTTATTCTTTACATTGTTTTTGTTTTAGTTTTTATTCTTTGCCCTTTATTTTGTTTTTATTCTTATTCTTTGCATTGTGTTTTTTGTTTTTATTCTTTGGATTGTGTTTTGTTTTTGATTTCATTCTTTGCATTGTGTTTTTTTATTTGTTTTTATTCTTTGCATTGAGTTTTGTGTTTATTTTTATTCTTTGCATTTTGTTTTCTGTTTTTATTTTTTGCATTGTGTTTTGTTTTATGTTTTTATTCTTTGCATTGTGTTTTTGTTTGTTTTTATTCTTTGCATTGTGTTTTGTTTTTCGTTCTAAGTAAAACATCTTTTTTAAGTGAAGTATGTTTTTTGAAAAAAAAAATTTGTTCTAAAATACTTTGAAACTCATTTAACCACGAATAATTTATGTGACTGAAATAGGAGTTCCCGTCAAAATAGTATGAAAACAACATACATGAAAACGCTTTGTCTTCATTTAAACATTTATTTTTCGTACGTGTTTCAGGTTACAACTTTTTTTTGTTTATTAGGGATCATTACTTATCAAGGCCAGAATACTACTCGAGAATAAGGGTTAATGAATGTGAACTGGTAGTGAAGTAATCGTTAATGGTGTAAACTGGGTAGCATTTGATTATTTATGAGGAGGACTTAATAGGAACTCGCTTACATTAGATTTGATGTTGTATTTAGTCAGGAAACATGCCAGCGGAACAGTTTTCCAAAGCTGGGCAGTTTGGGAAAGAAGCTTTGTTCATGGAGTTTGTATTTACATTTAGGCACAGATAAAGTTAGCAAATACTTAATGGTTTCAATTAAAGTTTAGTTTTTAGATGACGACTGATTGTTTACATAACTTTTATTAATCGGACTATAGTTCTCATCTTGAGTGTTATTTGTGCAACGTTTCGGTCGAATTAGCCTTCGGCCTTCCTTAGGCAAGTCGGTTGTTGTTTAGAAAAGAGAATGGTTTCAATTAGTTTCAAAAATACAAAAGTTTTCTGTATGTCCGCATAAAACTCGAGAAGTGATACTTCCGGCTAAAAACGTGTTCAGCTGTTAAGTACGAAAATTATAATACATGCATTTATTAATCATACAAGTTTTGGAACTGAATTGTCATAATAAAATGAAATGGTTACGTCACAATTGTGTATTTTCCCAAGAGTATTAGCGGCCCTGTCGGTGGGGTATTAGAATACGCCGACTGTGCCCCCCCCCCTGCGGAGGGTAAAAGTCCCTCAATGGGGGTCCTGGATATGACCTTAAACTATATCCAGTGGTGAGGCCCCAGCTTGTGGGCTTTGGGGAGTGTGGAGCCACCCTTTAATTACCATTGCTCCTAGGTCCACTCTGACCCGTAGTGGTAGTACCTGTTAGGGTTCCAACTATGGGTTAAATAGAAACTTGAAAACAACAAATATATTCTATTAAAAAAAATTTCTTCAAAATCTTTGGATTCGGCATTAAATAACCAGAAAAGGGTTGATATGCCGTAAAACAAAAACAACCAACCAATCAACCAACCAACCAACCCAAGAGTATTAGATACATTGACAGTTTGACAAAGATAAAAAGCGCCCAAGGTTACTTTGGATAACGCACGTGACACAAGCTGTCCGTTTAAGTACATTTATTTACAACAAGTAATGAAAGCTCTTCTAGTTTTCGAATTGGCCATACTATAATTGTTGTGTGCAATTAAAGTATCAACTTCACCAATAAGGACATCGATGCGAAAAAATGTGACTTTTTATAAGTACCTTGGTATTCCCAAATAGTCACCCATCTCGTAAATATATAGAGAAATGAGTTTTTTTTTTATGAGACAGGCGAAATAACAAACACAAATACTCACAACCTAGGTAGCTAGATAGATAGCTAGATAGCTAGCTAGATTAAAACTCTAAAAAACTACCGAGTGCTATGGCTGTGTGCGGTGCCTTGAAATTGAAAAGGGGAAACATTGTTGGACGTAAAGGAATAAACTGTAGAATAGGGAAATGAATCACTGTTGAATAGTATTCTGGGCAACGCCGGCATTATTGCTGGTTGTGGACACACGCATATGGAACTGGATACACATACGCAAATATTGTGGAAATCTTCAAGCCAACAAATGTCATCAAAAGTCATAACAATTTAAAGTGCAGAAACTTTGAAATCAACGTTCTACAACTGACAAGTTTTGAAAACAGTCATATTAAAATTTGGCCTTGGACGAATTTAATAAGGGCCAGTAGAATGCGGCCTGGAAAAATGAAATTCCTATCTAATATTCGTCAATAACTTGAAACTCTATTTAACGGATTAAATAGACGACAGGGTTAAAAATAAAAAGAACTACAGCATAACGTAACAATAGAAGAAGTTGGAAAAGAAGGATATACCTACTTAGGAATTGTGGAATTAGATAAAATAAAAGAAACTGAAATGAAGGAAATAATAGGAAAAGAATACAAGAATGAATGTTATTCAAACACTTATTTCACTGCAGCGAAAACCCCTGTCCCATGAAGAATTGTTTCCCCCGTAAAATCAACCAGTTGATTAGTAACTCAAGCCAAGCCAAACCAGTGGCATTCACCGTAAGCAGGTTGAACCAGCTTTCTCCAAAAGAGGAAGTGGCTGGGGAATATCAAATTCACAAACGGTCACTAATCGCATGTATATCTGGTTACGGAAGATGGTGACGTTATCATTTTGCGGTTTATGCAGGTAAGTGTCGACGTCATCCTACATGCAGCAACTGGTATTCCCAAATGGTCACCCAACTGGTACTTATCAGTCTCAACGTTGTTTAATTTCGGTGAACTAACACACACATATGTGTGCGTATGCGTGTGCGCCCGCGCGCGCATGTGTGTGTGTGTGTGTGTGTGTGTGTGTGTGTGTGTGTGTGTGTGTGTGCTCGCACGCGCGTAATCTTCCTTGACTCTTTTACACTGTTGCATGTGTGAGGAGTTTATGTAACATAGATTGATTCACCATTAACGTTGTAGGTATTCAGAAGCAGTGCGTGCGTGAGAGAAACGCCATACTGAAAATACGCAGAATTAAACGGCAAGAAAGTAAGAGTTAACAAAAGAGTGTTTGTTCTGAGTATAAGTTTGCAAAACAGAAATAATTCAGAGGGTCTCAAACGCAATAAAAGATTTGGTAAATACAAAACACACCAGAATAAATTCTGAGTTGCACATCTAAGGTTAAGCAAACACTTGTTCAAATGTTAAAGGAGATGTAACCACTATATAAAGAAACTCAAATGCAAATAAGACACTACGAGGATGTAGGCAATTTGCTGAGCTAATGAGGAAGGTTTAGTTGACAATTAAGTGCTCTGAAATATTTATAAAAGAGAATAACCGTGATTAATATATTCTTTAATCGGCGGAAGATAAATTATGATATGGATTCACATAATAACTTTATAATTTCACACACATTTGTTTGATTGGCTCAAAAATAGATATTTGCATTGATTAATTCAACCTAAAGTCTGCGCAGAACCATGTGCGCATAAACGATTTTAGACACTTTTATTTCGTCTCTCAAAGGGTAAACCTTCACGGCTATACTTATTCACCGTCGTTGTCGCCAGCGTCACGTTCTTTCCATAGACGAAAAAGAAATTATGCCTACACTAAATGTACGAACAGATGACGCCCAACATATATACTAGAATATACGTTTATGCATATGTGATCTCCATAGTAAAGTTAACGAATTTGCATATTGCTGTGCAAAAAGGTAATTTATTAATTAACTATATTATTATTACTATTCACTAGAAGTTTGCACACAGGTCATCATCAAAGAGTTCTATTTGGAACAACCTGTTCCCTGTGGTGTTCCCTGGAGTCTGAGTAACAACGTCTCCCCAGATTTCCAGTACTCACCACCTCTTTTGATAACCTTTGCAAATTAGTTTACGTTATCGCAATAGCCGTTTACCATTGATTTCTCGTTAATAGCGACCATTAGTCTTCACTGGAATTGGGTGACAATAAACCTCTTCAAGGTCCTAGTTCACTTTGCACTCATCCAGTGGAGGTCTGGTTAGTGCTTTCTCTCATCGATCTTTATATCCTTCTTGACCCTCCTCGATTATTATTATTATTATTATTATTATTATTATTATTATTATTTTATGACAAAAATAGCACAGTTTAGAAAGAGTGTTTTATTTTGTGGACAAATGTTCAGCAAGTTAACACTATTGAGAAATACTAATAATGGTGGGTTGTCTTTCTTGGTTATGATGATAGGAGTTAAAGGTAAAGTCTCCCTCCACACAAATTAATCAGTAGGCAAAATGATTTCTTATTTCTTTTCTTTTCACGGCCATTTAAAAAAAAAAAGACAAACACGTTTGTATAAAACTTAACAAAATGTTTAAATGCAAATCTGTTTGCTTCGTGTTTAGGACAGCGAAAAGTGTGTTATTTAAAACTTTGTTTAAAGTATGTTAAGTAGAAAAATATGTGAAGCGATAAGGAGTGAACTAAAAACATTCTAGTATATATATATATATATATATATATATATATATATATATATATATATATATGTATGTATGTATGTATATATGTGTGTGTGTGTAATTTTGATTACTGTTGTACAATACGCTTAAACATGATATTTTAATGTATGTAGATTGCATCTATTATAGAATCAAGTCACTATAGACTGTTATATATTACGAGGAATAATTTACCCAGTGGACTAATTCGCAATAAATAAATAGATAGATAGATAAATAGATAGATAGATAGATAGATAGATAAATAGATAGATAGATAGATAGATAGATAGATAGATAGATAGATAAATAAATAAATAAAAATGATAATGTTCATCAAATAAAGTTTGTGTTTGTTTACAATATTACGTCTACTGATATTTGGAATTGACGAGGCATGCCCTGGAAAAGGCCCTTCTGATTAATGCTTAGTTTTAAAATATACAAACAAAGAAATGATTTGCGACAATTTTAAATGGTATCTCATCTTTTATCGTAAATTGAACACATTAATAAGAAAAATTAAAATAAAATGGTGAGATATAACCGGGCTTGGACAGGTGATCATTCGATCTGTAGTCGAATGTTCTACTACTAAGCTATATCTCTAGGTTATACTAAATTTGTTTTTGTTTTTTTTTAAGAAGGATTGATTTGCTGTAATCTTATTATCTCCCTTGCTGGTGTAACGTAAAATATTCCCCTGTAAAAATTACTCTTTTTTTCACCAAGGGAGAAAAACTATTTTTAAGATCGGATTTTTTCGGTTTTCGATATTTATCAGATGAATTTCTGTACAAAACATATCTAAGAACACTGCCAGACATATAAATTACCTTTGTGTATAATTTGCAAATATAGACTCAGCCGTTTCGGAGTCTATATGATTATCCACTGATGTTTTAACAATACATATTTTGATGGTACTAAATTGGTCAAAGGGAAAATTATTCTCAACTCGCATTTAAATAAAAATGCACTTTCGTATAAATTAAACGAATTGATTAAAAAATTATCGCAAAAACAAAAACAATTTACATCTACATAAAACGCGATACATTCAGCAGTCGTGCGAGATAGCCTACTGGTAGAAGTTTACGCCTCTTACCATGGGGTCCCAATTTCGAATCCCGCCAAATTTAGCCACTCTGATGAGTCTTAGACGACGAAACACGTATCAGTAGATCATTATATTTTAACAATATGGTGCTTGTCTACAATTGGGCCTATAAAATATTTTTTCAAGAAAAATCTTTAAAAATCTTTATGATGAATGTACCTGTCACCGCACGAAGATATCATATTCCAAAAATCACGTAAATCGATCGAGTAGTTTTTTTTATTTAAGAAAATCTAATATTATGAAACATTTTAGCGGAGAAAAACTTGACGCCATCTTTATTTTGAATGATACGCTGCTAGCGATACCTCTTGAGAATCACGGGAATGTAGGATCAACAAGGGCAGACAATCAACTTTCCACCCTCTAGAACAAATCATTTAAAATTAACAAGGTTCTCGGGGACGCTGAAAACGAAAATAACGTTTACAATTCCAGTAAACGAGTAGTTTCCAAGATATGAAGAAACGTTACTTTGTAAAAAGTGGAGGATCACTTTTCTATAATAATTTAACGTATAATGAGCAACTACTTCATGCCCACCTCTTTGTTTAAGAAGAAAAAGAGTTTTGCCATTTTTCTTCCAAGTTATATGTCTCCCCCCCCTCAATGTAAACACAGAGTTTTTGTTGGGGAGGGGGTGAACGTGTGGGTGTCCATTTTACGTAAAATGTGCGTTGCCTCCGTCCGCACCCAAACAGATGGCCATAAAGTGGGTACTCAGTACACATTAAATTATTATAGAAAAGTGATCCCTCACTTTTTTCTCGGCCTAATTGTAGACAAGCACCAACAATATATATATATATATATATATATATATATATATATATATATATATATATATATATATATATATATATATATATATATACACACACACTCTAACACATAGAAATATATTATAATATCTATCTATATATATATATATATATATATATATATACATACATATATACATTAACATACACATACCGTATATATATATATATATATATATATATATATATATATATATATATATATATATATATATATATATATATATATATTAATGTAAATGATAACTCTGCTGGTATTTTAATATCATCGCATGTAATCGACTCCTGGTGCTTTTGTAAACAACACACCCATATCAAATCGTAGGTAATATATAGTATTATCGATACAATTGCTATGGAATAAAAGGTATAAAAAGTTATTTTGATCTTCGCATAATTGAGCTTGCAAAATAGTATATCTTTCATTAGTTTCGTTATATTATTTCATGTTTCATTTGATGCGTAGATGTCACGTGGTACTCTTGTGGCATCACATGTGAGCTCACGTTTCATGGAAGTCATTCAGGGCAATGTTATGAATATTACGGCTCTAAATGTAATCTCATGTTACGACTGTTTGCTCTGGAAATCGTTCTTTTTTAATATAGGGGCCACTACTAATCAAGGCCAAGAACCACTCGAGGATAATAAAGTTAATGAGTCGAAAAAGAGAAACAAAGATAAGTACAAACATTTACAAAAGATGTGAACTGCGTTTGATTATTCTTGACTCATGACAAAAATGTGTTTACACTTGATTCGAAGTCGACTAAGTCGTAATCAGCAAGGAAGCAGTCTTACGACGATGTGTTCCATGGGTCAGGAGCCTTTACAAAGAAGCTTCGTCCATGAAAACTCAAACGGCACGTGAATAGAAAAAGAAAAATCACTTTCGTTTGGCGGTTCCCTGGGAGCGTGTGTTTCTCTCAAGATTTGGCGTCAATCTGCTAATTTCGGCACGGGCATTCGCTTATAAACCAAGGGGAAGTGTTGGCTGGGGCAATATGCCAAACCAATCAGGGTCTAACACGTCAAGCGGGGAATTTCCGAATTTTGCGTGTGTGCAACCCTACTGGACTTTCTTCACCTACAAATCTTGGATGAAAACTCAATGCCAACGAATGCATTATCTTATTCCGCATTATTCTGACATTTCCTGTCATTTTTTTTTAAACAATAAAATATATGTCTGTTTTTACAACGCACAATAAATTCGCCCCTTTTGATAAGTCACCCGTTGCTGTCCGGGATTCAATCAACGTTTAACAGACACTCTCAGCATATTTACTCGGCCTTACTCAGGGTTTTAGGGGATCTTAATCTCCCCCAATGGGGAGCAATATCGCTCCTCTAGACGGTCACATCATATTATCACCATCTACGATTGTGCGCAAAAGAACTGAAATAAATATTTGCATACAAAAAATAACAAATTCATACATGTTTTATTATAACTAAATTAACATGTTTGGTCCATATTAAAACACAAGATATCTTTTAATTCCCGAGTTCGACCAGATACACCAGAAGAAGATATGGGCTTTCATGGGTTAGTATTAAAAGAATAACATTCACGATGAGAACAGTAATCCGAATAAACAAAATAATACAAAATAAATTCAAATCCTCAATTCTACATCCTTCTCATTTCAATTCCGTTCCAAAGGACTTATCCTGCCTTGATAGAGTTCAAAATAGACTTTGTAGCCTTGTAGGAGATATCCTTTTCTTTTTCCTGCAACCTCTTTCCCACAGAAGAGATGTTGCTAGTTTGTCTTTGCTTTATCATTATTTTCATGGCAAGTGCTCGACTGAGCTTCAATCTATGCCCCCCTCGCCAAACTATCACAAGAAACACTCGTCTAGCTGTAAACACTATCAATAATTCCCTCCACTCTTTATCTGTGCCTAAATCTAAACGTAGATTCCATGAACAAAGCTTCTTTCTTAGAACTGCACACCTGTGGAACTGTCTTCCGTTCTCCTGCTATCCAACTGACTACAATATGGTTGTCTTCAAGTCCAACGTAAACAAGTTCTTGATGAGCTGTTCCACTTAAGTTATCAAATTTTCCGAATTTCCATTACTAACAATTACTATATTGTCCAATAAACTACTGTACATTCTTTAACCCTTATCCTCGAGTGGATTTTCGGCCTTGATAAGTGGTGATGCCTATGTAAAAAAAACTGCTGAAAATGTCACATTCAGGGTCACCAACGTTGAATATGGAACATTATTTTCATGGTGCTACACCTTACAGAAAATAATGAACTTATCCATCTACTATGAGACCATGAGAATATGTCTCTGCGCTTATGCATGACTCTTGCATTCGTAGCAGAAAGACTGACGTACACCGACTCTCTTTAATTGTTGCATTTGCTTTTCTGTTCAATATGTTTTGTTTCCCCTAATTGTCGAGTTGTATTTTTCTTCTGGGTCCTTACGGGACTACAACACTGGCATCGAGGGATTGTTAAAGAACTCGAAACTTATGTCACTCAGGACACTTATGATGGGGAATTCTTAAGGGACTTTCATTCGAGAATTTTAGAAAGGTCTTCACAACACAGGCGACAAGAAATATTTTTGTTAAAAAGATTTATTCGAGAATCTTAGAAGGAGTAAACATGGAGAAACAACAGCGAAATTTTCTCAATAAACCTGAATGCTAAAAACGGGCTTTATCAGCGAACTGTAAAAACTGTAAAAAAAATCTGTAAGTTAGATTTGTCTTACGAATTACCTCCCTTTTCTCTCAAAGAAGAGCCAGTGATTTCATTTTATTCCGGCATTGTGCCAACTTTTAACAAGAATAGAATACATTATTTTTCTCTCTTAGAAAAGAAAAAGTATCACTGTTATGAGCGGTGTGTGTATGTTGTATAAGCGGTGTGTGTATGTTGTATAAGCGGTGTGTGTATGTTGTCGCAAAACTAGTGATGCGTGAATGTCTCTCATCATGTGTGTGCTACTTGTCAAGAGTACCCAGACTTGATTGTGACGCACACATATGTGTTGCAAATAATTGGAACAGAGAAAGAAAGCTGTGTTTTTATAGTACGCGTTGGAATTTTGGAATGAATATTCCTGCTTTTTGATTAACTGAAAGAAGCTGCCTATTTTTCCCAATCGAAAATCGATGCGTAAAAATAAAAGGCGCTTTTTAAAAACATGTCCAAGTAAACTTAAGTACTTACCAAAAACTTCCAATGATAGCGAATGTTAACGAACATTTTGTTTGTGAAGAATTTGTGTAATAAAATAAATAATTAATTTTATCTTGTATTTAAATGCATTTTGTAGCGTTATTTTGATACTTTTACACAATACGAACTGGACTGGTTTTAATTCTGACTAAATTAATTTTAACCTGACCCTAAAACTGACTCTTAGCTAACCCCAAATTAACCCTTATTTAATCTTTTTAATAAATGTAAATGAAAATGTATCCAAAAGACCCCAAACTAAAAGTCGCAAAAGTAATAAGGATATTTTAAAAAAAAAAAACAAAAAAAAAACGTCGAAACTTGATCTTTTTAATGGATTGAAAAATAATTGTCCGCTAATTAATAGCGCCTTTTTTACTAGTATATTTCGGTAAAAGCCGACAATTGATTCGAATTTCTCCGTTCATAGTCGAAATGGGGTGCTTGTTAAAATAGAATCGACAGGTCGATTTGTAAAAATATGTCACTTTAAGCAAAAACAATATTACGTACTTAATTGTCATGTCGAAAATAGTGATACATCCAAAAATTACGCAAATCTATGGAAAGTTATTTATAGTTAAAAGTAATTTTTACAGAAAATTGGGTAAAATTTCATTTTTATTAGATGTTATTGTTGAATAGTATTCTGGGCGACTCCGGGGTTGTTGCTGGTTGTGCACACACGCATATGGAGCTGGATGCACACGCGAGTATTGTTGAAATCTTCAAACCAAGAAATCTCATTAAAAGTCGTAACAATTGAAAGAAGAGTGCAGAAACTTTGAAATCTTCAACTGATTGAAATTTGGCCTTGGACGAATTTAATAAGGGCCAGTGGACTGCGGCCTGGAAAAACGAAATTCCTATTTAAAGTTTTTGTAAATAAAAACAAATGCCAGCCAAGGAAAAAGTCAATCAGAAAGAAGACGGGCACCGAGACGATCAATTGTCATTTTGTGTCACCCACAACACCCCACCACGCCCTCTCTCTCTCTCTCTCTCTCTCTCTCTCTCTCTCTCTCTCTCTCTCTCTCTCTCTCTCTCTCTCTCTCTCCATAGCACATGTGGCGGACTGGTGGATATTATTATACATCCACCAGTCGTACAAAATATGAAAAATGGGAGAAATTGGGAAAGGAAAAATGAATTGCTCTGAGGAAGGAACAAACAACGCGTTTACTTGAATTAAACGAAATAGGATTTACTTCGTGAAGAAACAACTGAAAGAAAAGGGTACTACACGTGTTTAGTTTGGCGTGCGTCTCTCGCTGTTTACTGGTGAGAAGGAAAGTCTATTGTCGTAGAGAGAGAGA
Source organism: Euprymna scolopes (assembly GCF_053919585.1). NCBI lineage: Eukaryota > Metazoa > Mollusca > Cephalopoda > Sepiida > Sepiolidae > Euprymna > Euprymna scolopes. Next base: position 87,136,088 of record NC_136505.1, read on the forward strand.
GAGAGAGAGAGAGAGAGAGAGAGAGGGAGGGGAGAGAATGAAAAAAAGTCAATCCAGGCCATGGAGATAGAAAACGTGTAAGGTGTACGTACGGTCACTATCGTTTGTTCGCGCGTGGGAAGAGTGAGTAATGTAGTGGAAATTAGAATGATAGTCCAGCGTGTACACAAAGAAAAAGATAGAGGGTTGACATCAGTTAAACTGCGCGCCATGTTAGCAGTCAGCTACGCGAAGGTATTCTCAGGGATAAGTTGTATATATAGAGAGAGAAAGAGTGATAATGTCAATCCAGTTCATGGAGAGAGAAAGCGTGTACATACTGTCTGTTAGCTCGCGCCCTATATATAGTAGCAGGGGCGTGATGCGCGCGAACGCGTGCCTCCAGAAAGGGAGGCGGCTGATTCGCCGAACCTCTCAGCTCGAGAGCTGGTCCGAAAAAGGGTTGGAAACAGCTTGTCTCTTTCTTTTATAGTTGTTTCCGGTGGTCTTTTGCGCATGTTTGGATTTCCTTTGAAAGGGGAAGTGACATTGCCCATGTGTGCATACGTGTGGGCGTATATGTGCGTATATGTGTGTACGTTAACGTGTGTGTGTATACACGTGAATGTGAGTGTATATACGGGAACGTGAATATATCTACTTGTGTGTACATGTGCGCGTATGTATATGACAAGAAATATGGCTTGAGATGTGAACGCGTGTTTTTGTGTGAGACTAGAAAAGGCTCCCACACACATTAAGAAAGAATTGAACAGAAAATAAATTATCTATCATTCCTTTTTTATAAACTTACATCAAGTGTTTTTTTTGTTTGTTTTTTTGTTTTTTTTGTGAAACAACTAATTGTGTTAAATACATTCGTCAAGAAGTTGAAACTCTATTTAACAGATTAAATAGACGACACGGTTAAAAAAGAACTACAGCATAACGTAACATTATAAGGTAGACGGTGAAGAGTTCACATATAGGGAACATAACTTCGAACACAAAATTTAGATTACACTATCATGGCTTCCGACATTTGTAACCTATATCGATAGACTTCTTTTCTTTTTTTTTTTTACTAAAAACACAATAGCAGTCGCTCTACTCGATGAATTTTCGTAATTTTTTTGATATATTACTATTTTCGACATGGCAATTAAGTATGTAATATTGTTTTTGCTTAAAACGACATATTTTTAAAAAATCGATTCGTCGACTTTATCTTGACAAACACCCGGAATTGTTTATGTCACAACTATGTAACGACTGCAAATCTATGCATACCTATTCCTAAAAAAAAAAAAAAAAAAAAAAAAACACTAAATAACATTCGCTGTCGCTACTGACTTTTCACCCCAGAAACATTCATCATTCTAAAAATGTCACTTGACCAAGCCAATGAACCACAGGTGTATCAGGCCTTTCACGTAACCTTTAAAAATTAGTATATTAAATGCAAACATTCAATATCAACCCACTTCACAAAGAAACGACGATTTAATGTACAAAGAAAAACACGCAGGTTTGAATGGAAAAGAATTAAGGCAGACCCCAGTAGAAACTGATACTAAAAAAATCTGAAATTAAAAAAGTTAAAAAAAAAAAAAAAATAGATTGAGATTTTTTTAATACTGACCGCTTTGATTTTTTTTTTAACACGTTTAATGTGTTATTTCGCTGTGAAGGTGGTCACAAAGTTTCCATTATGGGTACAAGGCGATATTGCCCTTGAAATGAAAGAATTTAAGTAAACTGAAATTTTTTTAAAATTATTTTTGCTAAAATATAATAGTTATCAATAGTGTCATTCTGTTATCTTGGATTTTTCAGCTTTAAAATAGTTGCCATCGAAGTAAGAGTATCTCAAGCAAATTAATTCGAGTTTTATAGCAATTTGGGTCGATTAGTAATTTAATGGCCAAAAATAGTGTAATAATAAAGATACAACTATTATATCTATAAAAGTGAACCTGTCTGTGTGTCTGTCTGTGTGTCTGTCTGTGTACATTTCACTACGCAATAACTCTGTTAATTTTTAGTCTACAGATCCGAAATTTGATATAGAGGGTACTGAGATTTGGGAAAATCGAAGTGATTGGTTTTCGGCCAGAAATCTCGCTGTTAAGGGGCCAAAGTTCAACTTTGACCTTTGAGAACTCTACCAAACTCCTCCGTCAATTTTCGGTATAAACACTTGAAATTTTAGATATAGGTTCCTTGGACATGGATCTAACTCAATAACTTGATTAGAGTCCAAAATAATAATTTTTAAGGGGTCGTAATAGGGGTCAAATTTTAAAAAAATTGACCTTTTCTTTTTTTGCTCAGCATACACCTTCAAACACCCGGGCAACGCCGGGCACTCATTCTAGTCTATCATAAAATTATAAATTGAACCAAATTCTTATGTGGAGTGAAAACCTCTGTTCAGTCTCAAAAGACAATATAATGAGAATATGCAAGATGAGACACGACTTCCCAACCAAATTCTTCTAGGAGATCTTTAGTCAATAGTATTGTGTGAGAAAGAAAATGATGGAAGATGACTTCTTTTCTATTGACTGTCGTTTTCTGGTCAACATGTGTGAAAATATTGCAAAGAAATATGGATGATGCGTTAATAAACTGAAAGAAAAAATTATAAATTAATCATAGTGATATGTTAATTAGTAACAATATACATAACATAAATTATAATTGGTTTAAAATACCCCTTCTACAAACTGGCAAAAACTTTATTATTATTAGCCTTATTATTATTATTATTATTATTAGTAGTAGTAGTAGTAGTAGTAGTATTATTATTATTATTATTATTATTATTATTATTATTATTATTATTATTATATATAGATGAATATCCATACTCACTTCGACCGTTATCATTCTGACCACCCCTTAAATTCTGATTATATATTAATACGTCGAAATAAGTAAAAAGATGTAGTGTTTTTGTTGTTTGGGGACCATTCAAATCTCTGCATTTCAGGTGAAAATATTATTAGCCGCTTATATGTCATGTTATTTAGTACAAATTCTGACGCATTTCAGGTGAAAACATTATTATCTACTCAAGTGTCGCTTTGACCGTTACCATCCTGAAATCACTTAAAAGGAAAGTGGAATATTCTATCCAAAATGGAAACAAAAAAATGTAATGTCGGTGGTTAAAATTTTTTTTAACTACTTATTCAATGCCCTGGAAAAGTCACTTCTGATTAATTATAAAAATTCCCACAACTACCACCTCCACTGCAACTGCCACCACCACTACCGCCATCACCGTCGCCACCACCACCACCTCGATCTCTATTGCAACTGCTACCACCACCTCCACCACTGCCACACCACCACCACTGCCAACATCACCGCCACCACCGCATCTATCTCCACTGCAACTGCTACCACTACCACTGCTACCACAACCACCACCACCATCACCACCACCACAGCCATGACCACTGCCTCCATCTCCACGGCAAATGCCATCACCATTGCCTTCCACCACCATCACTGCCATGCCATCGCCACCACCACCGACACAACTGCAAAGGCCACCACAGCCACCATTCCTATCACTGTCACCACTACCACCGCCACCTCCACCCCCATCACCACTGCTATCACAACATCACCACAACAATTACCACTGCCATTACCACCACCACTATTATTACCGCCACTATCACCACCACCATCACCACTAACGCTACTAACACCACTACCACCACCACTACACCAATGGTATTCTGTGCGGGTCAACTAGGCCAATTTCTGTTAGTTGTTTTCCTGAATTTTCAATGTTATGTTATTAATTTTAATAAAACTGTATTTCTGTATACATTTGGAAAAACTGCAGACAGAAATGACGTCACGATAGTGGTGGTGGGGAACAAAGCACGATTAAGTGCTCTGGAGGCTTCCAAGGATTAACAAACTTTTTAGGCACGATATCTGTTTTGTGACCACAAGATAATATCCCAGGCATTATCTCATCCGTTTTTGTTTAGGCAGGGGTGGGGGAGTAGAGTTTGTTTTGTTATCACAATGCCAGTCTCCCAAGCATTATTTCCTTCTTCTTTGTTTGGTTATAGTTAACACGTTATATCCGTACCTATATGAACAAAAAACAAACTCTTAGCTGTGAGGAAAAGAAAATCTTACCTGTGACGTGCATAAAAGTTATTAAAACTGAAACTCACATAAAATCATCAAGTAGCATACCTTTTAAGCAATAAATAAGGTGCTTCTGTACTACTGCACGCATATGAAAAAACAAAATTTTAGCCGTAATGTACGGAAAAGTAAGCACAATAGAAAATTACATAAAATAATCGTGTGTTCAGACATAGGGCAAGCTTTTTAATGGGTTTTTGACTGACAATTTGGCTACCAAGGGGTCAAAGTTTAAAAGATTTGACCTTTGCGGTCTCTAGCAAACTATTCAGCTAATTTTGAGTCTAAACATTTGAAATTGTACATAAAGGGTATTCAGACATGCCGCAAGCTTTTTAATAAGTTTTTAGGCAAAAAATTTGGCAAAGTTGAAAGAGTTGACCTTTTGCAGACTCTACCAAACTCTTCCGCCAATTTTGGGTCTAAACACTTGACATTTAAGATATAGGTTATCTGGACTTGAGTCAAACATTTTAATATATATATGGTTACGTTTCCAACCTGTTTCCCTGACCAGCAAGAACAACACACATCACTTTTAGATCTGTTTCTGACCACAGCACCTGATGATTGTGTTAGGAGCGCCCACAGCCCACTTGAGAATGCTGATCATGCAGTGATAATAGTTGAACTCGCCCTAAACTCTGGAGCCAAAACGGAAGAGCCATTGCTCAAAACAACAAGATATTATAAAAAGGCTGACTGGGAAGCCATCAGGGATCTCATCAGAGACGCCCATAGTGAAATATCTTTTCACTTCCTGCTGAACAGGGTGCAAATGAGACCACTGAATGGTTCAAAACAGCAATTGAAGCACATGTTCCCATGCGGAAATTTTATAGCAAGCCCCACTCTCCCCAATGGTTTACTTCCACATGTGCAGCTGCCATCGCACAAAGGCAGCACACGTACCGCAGATCTAACCGACTTAAATCCAGTTCAAACAGACAGAAGTATATAGAAGCCAGAAGTAACTGTAAAAAGAAATAGTGACAGCTAAGTGAGAATTTACTGAAACCACCAAAAAACGCATCGAAGAACAGAAATTAGGAACCTGTAACTTCTGGAAAATCTACAACAGTGTAGTAAATAATCGGCAATTAACAATTCCCCCACTGTCCAACAATCATGAGGTTGTTTGCTCAGCAACTGAGAAGGCTAACATGCTTGCCAGTCGGTTTACCTCCAACTCCACACTGGACCCTGCTAACCACCCTTTCCTGGACTTTCCTTTGTGGACAGACGCCACACTAGATGATCTGAAAATGACTCCTCAGATGCATGATATCATAAAAAATCTTGACACTTCAAAAGCTTGTGGACCTGATGTCATCCCAGCTGTGCTATTAAAAAAGTGCTCCGATGAAGTAGCTCCAATACTCTCCATACTTTACAACAAATGCCTTAATGAATCTTGATTTCCTGCCTGCTGGAAAACTGCTTCTGTGGTACCAGTATTCAAGAATTCTGGCGAAAGAACTGACCCATTAGCCTCCTCCCACTTTTTGCCAAAATATTTGTGTCCATAATTAACCAAGCTCTAGTCCATCACCTTACAGATGCTAAACTTCTGACCGACCAACAATATGGATTTAGGCAAGCCTGTTCCGCAGCAGACATCCTAACACTAATCTCCGAGCATATATTATATTCACTTGACAAAGCAGGGGAGGGTAGAGCGGTAGCTCTAGATATATCTAAGGCTTTTGACAAGGTATGGCATGAAGGTCTTCTCAGAAAGATCAGATCATACAGTATCACTGGAAGAACACTTAACATAATTAAATCCTTCTTAGATAAGAGAAAAGTCCAGGTTGTCCTCGATGGTCATACATCTAAACAATATGATATAAATGCGGGAGTGCCTCAGGGGTCTCTCCTTGGACCTCTATTATTCCTAATATTCATAAATGACCTCCCCGATAAAATTATCTGTGAGATGGGTATCATCTGATGATGACACCATGCTCTATAACAGATACGACAGGAAAACAAATGAACACATATCTAAAGAAATGGCAGAAACACTAGAGGATGAACTCCTATCTGTATTCGAATGGGGACAAAAATGGATGGTCACATTCGATGCTGCCAAGACTAAACTTGTTTCCTTCAATAACTACAAGAAACCTTCTCTACCACCAATACGACTCTTTATCTTTTAAATTCCTCAGCCTAACGTTCACAAGAAACATGAGTTGGAACAATTACATTGAGAGCATTGCCAGGACCATGCTAGAAAGCTACTAACACCCAAAAGTATCCTGTACCTCTATTAGGCCACCATTCACCCATGTATGGAGTATTGTTGTCATATTTGGGCCGGTGCATCTGCTACTAGTCTCTCGCTCCTAGACAAGGTTCAAAAGAGATTTACCAACTTAATAGATCCTGAACTGTCATCTAAGCTTCAGCCTCTGTCCCATCAACAAAATGTAGCATCCCCCTGCCTGTTCTACAGGTACTTTAATGGTGAATGTTCCGACAAACTGCAAGCACTTGTACCCCCTCTACGTAAATACCCCCGTCAAACCCGACAAGCAGCTAAATCCCACCCCTACACAGTAGATATCCCTAGATGTAAGAGAGCTTTCTACTCCAGTAGTTTCTTCCCTAGAACTGCTAGATTTTGGAATTCCCTTCCGGGTCCCTGCTTCCCCAACTGTACTGACATGCAGAAGTTCAAGTGTAACGTGAACGGACATCTTGCTGCACAACTCCCCACCTAGTAACCTGTGTCCCTAATAGTAGCCCCCTACATCAAAGTGGCAATGGGGTGAAAATGTAATAAGAAAATGTAATTAAAAAAAATATATATATATATATATATATATATATATATATATATATATATATATATATATATATATATATATAGGTTGGTTGATTGGTTGTTTTTTTTTATGGCATATCAACTCTTTTCAGGTTATTTAATGCCGAATCCAGTGATTTTGAAGAAAAAGTTTTTAATAGAATATATTTGTTTAAGTCGATTTCTATTTAACCCCTACTTGGGATCCTAACAGGTACTACCACTCTGAGTCAGAGTGGACCTGGGAGTAATGGCAATTAAGGGATGGCTTCACACTCCCCAAAGCCCGCAAGCTGGGGCCTCACCATCGGATATAGTTTAAGTCCATATCCAGGACCTATATATATATATATATATATATATATATATATATATATATATATATATATATATATGTGTGTGTGTTTATGTGTGTGTGAGTGTGTATAAAGTCATCCACATGCAGTACTGTTTCGCTGTGTCACAGCTCATCAGTGCGGCTAGACTAGCAACTACCTCAAGCCAGGTTTGAAATTCAACCGCCTATATCTGTCACTACTCGTCCGTAGTTAGATGACATCAAGTGTTAATAATCGCTGGCACGGAACTCGGCCTGTTTAAGAGCAAGAACACGCATGTTATTGCTTGAGTAGATAAAAGCCATTTTATATGAAAGCACTTTTAATCGCGATGAAATTTGACCGGAAGTCTAGAAGAATTAACTGATAAAATAAAAGAAGAAAATAATGAAACGGATTGAATGAAGGAAACAAAGACTCAATTGCTGGATAAAATAAACATGTCATTTATTTACTGCTTAAGAATGAATGTTTTAGATATAACACGTGTTCACGTCCGTGTTCAGGTGTCACCATCGTTTGTTGCGGGACTGGTGGTATAGAAAGAAAAAGGATATGCGTGTTCATCTCATGTTCGGGTCACCTTCATTTGTTCCCGCGTGGAAAAATGAGTGAGTAATGTAGTGGAATGAGAAATGGCCGTGTGGCATGTAGAAAGAGAAAGAGAGAGGGTTGACATCAGTTAAGCTGCGTGCCATGTTAGCAGTCAGCTACGCGGAGGTATTCTCAGGCACAAGTCGTAGATAGAGAGAAAGAGAAAGTCAATCCAGGTTATGGAGATAGAAAGCATCTAAAGTGTACGTACTGTCTGTTGGCTTTTTGCCCCACATGGTAGCAGATGGCGTGAGGCGCGAGGGAGCACACCTGCCGAAACGGTGGCGGCTGGTCCGTAGACCACCCAGCTCGGAAGGCGAGTTAGAAAAGGGAGAAGCAGCTTATTGCTCTTGCTTTTATAGTTGTTTCCGGTGGTCTTTTGCGTATGTGTGGATTTCCTTTGAAAGGGGAAGTGACGTTGCCCATGTGCGCATACGTATGCATGTATTTGAGTACATGTGTGTACGTTAGCGTGTGTTGGTTGGTTGGTTGGTTTCTGTTTTACGGCATATCAACCCTTTTCGGGTTATTTAAAGCTGAATCCAAAGATTTTGAAGAAAAATTTTTTTAATAGAATATATTTGTTGTTTTTACGTCGGTTTCTATTTAACCCATAGTTGGGACCCTAACAGGTACTACCACTCCGGGTCAGAGTGGACCTGGGAGCAATGGTAATTAAAGGGTGGCTCCACACTCTCCAAAACCCATAAGCTGGGGCCTTACCACTGGATATAGTTTAAGGTCATATCCAGGACCCCCATTGAAGGACTTTTACCTTCTGCAGGGGGGCAGTCGGCATATTCTAATGCCCCACCGACAGGGCCGTTAGCGTGTGTGTGTAATCACATGAATGTGAGTGTATATACGCGAACGTGAATATATATATGTGTGTGGACATGCGCGCGTATGTTTGTGTGCACGTATGTATATGACAAGTAATATAGCTTGAGATGTGAACGCATGTTTTTGTGCCTGGAGAGGGAATGTAAAACAAAACCCTATTATTTTTAATTAGCCTTCCTGCGAGGAAAAATTAAGACACAAGTTTGTTATTTTTAATGCAGACAAGTTACACTTCAAAAGTGGCACTGTAAGTCCTGTCAGCGTTCCATCATGAATTAAAATGCCCCAGGAGATGGGCAGTAAATACACTTCCCTACCCTCTCCTGAGATCGAACAGATACTAAATGTTGACATTGTGTCAACATATTGACATTGTCAAACAACGGCCAGTTTAATAAAATATCAAAGAAAGAAAGAACGAACGAAAGAAAGAAGGGGTAAAATGTAGCCACATTATAGATAGATAGATAGATAGATAGATAGATAGATAGACAAACAGACACACACACACACACACACACACAAACAAATTAAATGGTCACAACAGTAATAAAGCCACTTTTTCGGTTAAATCATGACATTCATCGAATGACCTAAACTTGCGATTTCATGGAGAACTGCTTTTATAAAATCTTTAAAAGCATACCTTGCTTTTTATTGAGCACTATCAATAATCTCGTTAAATTCATTGTTTTTTTCTTACTTCTGGAATAAGAAATATTCTTTCCACATTACGCTGATAATTTGTATAGGATTTTAGTCAACCACAGAAGGTTGTTCCTATACAATGAAACCGCTGGTTCGTCTTTGGAATATGCATAGTTTATATATATATATATATATATATATATATATATATATATATATATATATATATATATATATATATATATGTGTGTGTGTGTGAGTGTGTGTGTGTGTGTGTGTGTGTGTGTGTGTGTGTGAGAGAGAGAGAGAGAGAGAGAGAGAGAGAGAGAGAGAGAGAGAGAGAGAGAGAGAGAGAGAGAGAGAGATCCAGGCGGAACGAACATTAAAAATAGTAATAAAAAAAAAAGAAAGAAAAGAAAAATACAACATTGAAAAAAGAAACTATGAGGGGGAGGGGGGAAGAGAGAAATAGACAAAAGAAAGAACAGATGGCGAAAGAAACAAAGAAAACTACGATTTAATGTACGTTTTAGCGGAGTGAATGAAATGGCAAATATAGAAATGAAGTTTAAAAATGAAACACAGACGGAGTGAGAGATGGAGGAATGGGGAATGGAGAGAGAGAGTGTGGGAGGGAGAAGAAGGAGAGTAAAAAGAGAAAGAATTAGCGAAAGAAAGACTGGATACGGAAAGAAAGAAAAATAAAGATGTGAAAGAAAAAAGAGGAAAATAAATAAAGATAAAAGTTGTGAAAAAGAAAGAAAGAATAAAAGAGAAAATAAAAGGAAATGAAAAGGGGAAACTAATAGAAATCCGTTTTTTTTTTCTTTTACTTGGGAGTCACCACTTATCAAGGCCCGAAGGCCACTCGAGGATAAGGCTAATGAATACAAGGTCGTGATGTAGTAATCACTTAGGGTGTAAATTGGTTAGAATTTGATTATATATGAGGACGAATTAACAGGAATTTGTTTTCATTAGATGTGAAGGCTACCGTGTTGTATTCAACCAGGAAGCATGCCAGCGAAACAATGTTCCAAAGGTGGATAGTTCTTGGAAAGAAGCTTAGTTCATGGAATCTACGTTCACATTTAGGCAGAGAAGCAAAAAGAAAGAATAAAACAAAGACAATTATGAAAAGAGCTTCCTGATCTACATTAATGATCTTCCAAATCACATCCTTACATCATTCGTAGACATTTATGCTGATGACACTACTATCTATGATAGCACATCTAAGACCATAAACGACCAAGTTCTCTCTGATTCTCTCTCCTCTGATCTTGAGCACGTGGTACAATGGGGAATTATTATTTTTTTTTTTTTTACACGGTGATCACCACTTATCAAGGCCCGGAAGCCACTCAGGGATAAGGGTTATTGCAAGTACAGTACGTTAGTGTGGAGATTTGATGAAGTGTTTACTTAAGGGGGCGGTTCATTAGGAATTTGTTAACGTTGGACTTGAAGACATCCAAGTTGTAGTCAGGTGAGAAGCAGGCAGACGGAACAGAGTTCCACAGGCGTGCAGTTCTAAGAAAGAAGCTTTGTTCATGGAATCCACGTTTTGATTTAGGCACAGATAAAAGTGGGGGAAATTTTTCACAGTGGATTCAGCTAGACAGGTGTTTTTCGTGAAAGATTGTCGAGGGGGGGACCAGAGATTGGAGTTCAGACGAGCACCTGCCATGGAAATAACAATAAAACAAGGATAGGCTCGCAACGTCTCTTCTGTACGAGAGAGGTTGCAGGGAAGAGAAAAGGGCATCCCCCACTAAGCCACGAAGTCTATTTTGTACTCTGTCAAGGCAGGATAGGCTGTTTTTAACAGCTCCTGCCCAGATATGGCAGCAGTATTCCATCCTTGGACGTACTTGACTTTTATATAGATAGAGAATTGCATCAGTAGTGAGATATCTTCTGGAGCGGTAGAAGGATCCCACCATCTTTCCAGCGACCTTGGCAACAGACTTGATGTACATGTTCCATTTCAGATCAGGAGTAAAGGACAAACCCAGAAGCTTGTCAAAACACGGGGCTTCTCCTAGACGAGAGCCATCCATTTCAATTGATGCCAGATGAGGATCAGAGCGTTGATGATGTAAAGATAGGAGTTTGGTTTTAGATGCATTAAAGGTAACCAGCCACGACTTCCACCACTGAACCACGCGCTCGAGATCAGAGGAGAGAGAATCAGAGAGAACTTTGTCATTTACAGCCTTTGATGTGTTGCTGTAGATGGTCATGTCATCAGCATAGATGTCAACGAATGATTTAAGTATGTGTTTAGGGAGGTCATTGATGTAGATCAGGAAGAGAGTTGGGCCCATTAATACTGCAGGCCTCTGATTTTTGTCCATCAACCACTACTCTTATGAGCCTATCGGAGAGAAATGATTTAATGATTGAGAAAACATTTCCAGTTATACCATAGCTGGAAATCTTGTGAAGTAGGCCCTTATGCCATACCTTGTCGAAGGCCTTTGATATGTCAAGAGCAATTGCCCTAGAAAGGAAGCCTTTGTCAAGAGATTCACTAATCCTGTGAGATATAACTGTTAGCACATCTGCGGTAGATCTTGCAGAACCGAAACCATATTGTGTGTCACTTAGAAGATTGTTTCTGCTGAGGTGGTTTACTATTTCTCTATTTAATATGGATTCCAGCAACTTACTCATGACACACAGGAGGCTTATTGGTCTGTACTGAGAGGGAGATGACTTATAACCTGAATTCTTAAATACAGGGCATACTGATGAGGTTTTCCAGGGAGTCGGAAAGCACTTCTCCTTAAGGCAACGCTTAAACAGTTTCATAAATATGGGAGCAAGTTCTGGTTGAAGCTTTTTTAACACTATAATTGGGATGCTGTCAGGGCCAGTTGCTTTACTGGAATCAAGGTTCTTGATTAGCTTGGCGACCTCATGCACAGATATTTGTAAGTTACCTAGCGTGTTCTGTGTTATAGGAGGAAATATGGGGAGTTGATGGCCTTCGTCGCATAGGGTAGAATTAGCGGCAAAGTTCTTTGCAAATAGTTTGGCCTTGTCTGATGCTGACGAGATGACCTCTGGTCCATTGATAATGGTTGGGATAGAACGCGCACTACTGTTCAGTATCCTATTTGTTATTTGCCAAAACTGGCGGGAACCAAGCCGCTGATCAGCTACTTTGGATTTAACAGACTGGGCATATAGCTCTCTTGCATTTTTTATTACCCTTTTACAGTGGTTGCTGGCAGACCTGAAAGCAGCTTTAGTCTCAGTGCATCTATTACGTTGGTAGTTATGGAAAAAGTGATTTCTGTGTGCGATAACAGCAGCACATTCTGGGGAGAACCATGGCTGGCTGTTAGGTTTTTGTTGGAATTTTTTAGATGGTATGAATTGGTCTATGCCTACAATTAACCATTTGGTCAGATCTGATACTATAGAGGACACATCCTTTTTAAACATGGAATGCGGAGGTAAAGCAGATAAGTTACTTTTAATGCATCTAAAAACAAGCTTCCATCTTTACATCATCAACATTCTGATCCCCATCTGGCATCAATTGAAATGAATGGCTCTCGTCTTGGGAGGCCTCAGGTTTTGACACGCTCCTGATCTGAAATGGAACAGATACATCAAATCCGTGTTCAAAGCCGCTGGAAAAATGGTGGGATCCTTCTATCGATCCAGTAGATGCAATTCTCTATCTATATAAGAGCCAGATACGTCCAAGGATGGAGTACTGTTGCCACATCTAGGCAGGAGCTGCTAGAAAGGACTTATCCTGCCTTGATAGAGTTCAAAATAGACTTCGTAGCCTTGTAGGGGGTGTCCTTTTCTCTTCCTTGCAACCTCTTTCTCACAGAAGAGATGTTGCAAGTTTGTTTCTGCTGTATCATTATTTTCATGGCAAGTGCTCGACTGAGCTCCAATCTATGGTCCCATCTCACCAAATTTTCACAAGAAACACTCGTCTAGCTGTAAACACTATCAATAATTCTGCCCCACCCTTTATCTGTGCCTAAACCGTAATGTAGATTCAATGAACAAAGCTTCTTTCTTAGACGTGCACGCCTGTGGAACTGTCTTCCGTTCTCCTGCTATCCAACTGACTACAATATGGTTGTCTTCAAGTCCAACGTAAACAAGTTCTTGATGAGCTGTTCCACTTAAGTTATCAAATTTACCGAATTTCCATTACTAACAATTACTATATTGTCCAATAAACTACTGTACATTCTTTAACCCTTATCCTCGAGTGGATTTTCGGCCTTGATAAGTGGTGATGCTATGTACAAAAATAAAATAAAATAAATAATAACGAAAGGTGAGAAAATGAAAGAGAAAAAAATGAACGGAAATGAAAGAAAAAATGAATGTGAACGAATCGACGAAACAACAGTTAAAGAGGAGAAATAAAAAGAAGGAATAATACACAAAGAAAAAGAAATGAAATGAAAAAATAAATAGGAAGTAAAATAAAGATGAAAAGTGAGAAAGAAGAAAGCACGAGAAAGAAAAAAAGGAAAAAGAAAAAAAAGAAAAAGAAGTAGAAAGAAATAATGATTAGAACTGAGAAAGAAATAGAGGATGAAAGAGAAAAAGATTTAATAAAAAAAAAGAAAACGAGAAAGAAAGACACAAAAAGTATTATAGAATTGCAACATATAACAAGGAAAGAAAGAGTGGACGGGGACGGAGTAAAGACTAAACTAATTTGGAGGGGAGAGGTACCCCCTCTTTACTCCTTTCTCTCGTGCGTTTTACAAATAACATTACATGTCAGCTTCTTTCAAGCACTTGGATGGAGGAAGGAGGAGTGGAGTGGATGCGGGCATTCCTAGTCAGAGACAAGAGCGGGAAATGGGGGGGAGTAAGAGTAGGAAGAGAGTGAGAGGGTGTTGCAGACTGAGAGAGAGAGAGAGAGAGAGAGAGAGAGAGAGAGAGAGAGAGAGAGAAGGAGAAGGAAGCAGAGGGGTCTAAGAAGAACTGTCGAACACATGGCGGGCCACACTAAGTCCAACGGAGAATAAGAGATAGTGTTCTCACGGCGAACGGACATGTACACACCGTGTGTACACGCTTTCATTATAATCATACCAAACACATAAACACGTTTCGCCAAAATTAAAAATTAGACTTTATTTTTATATGTTCATTGGCTTTTTTACCAAAATTGAAATAACGCCAGCGTCAGTCATCCTTTCTTTCCCCTCCCTCTCTGTCTCTCTCCATCATCTTCATTATCACAACAACGCCTGGACTTTCATCTCCTGGAGCCTGAAACCAACATGAAGGCAATCGCATCAAAAATTATATTTGACAAAAGGATTTTTCACAGGATAGTAGCAGCCATTTCAACGTGAAGGTCAGCTTCAATTTTTGGTTTACTTACACACACACACACACACACACACACACACACACACACACACACACACAGCGTTTGAAATGAATTGGAATGTTGTATATATATACTTATGGCAAGTCATCTATACACAAATGCGTTTTTTTCATTTTATGGAATTAATTTATAAGAGAATTAACCTGAAGAATTTCTTTGAGAGAAGAAAACCAAACGTCTCTGTGTAAATCAGTTATCACAAGAATATATTATCCTACTACTACTACTACTACTACTACTACTACTACTAAGTTTTACTCGTGTATTGAGCACTGTTGAAGTAAATACTGAAACAATATGTAGAATGGGATGACAAAGTGTATATGCACACGAAATATATTCTTTTATCGATTGCTACATTTGGAGGCCGATGTTTAAAAAAAAAAAAAAAAGAAAATATCAACCGTTTGTTGAGAAGGATTCTCGCAGACAAATGCGTCGTGGTGGTGTGGTGTGTGTATACGTCACGAAAGTGTGTATTTACGTTATCATACATCTTTAGTGATATTTAAACAAATTTTGTCTGTTTCGTTTTATACTTAGCCGAAATATTCATTTAAATTCTACATCGTTTTAAAGACTCGATTATATGCTATATGGTTCGTAAATTCTTTGATGAGACTGCGAATAAATCGCAAACAATTCTTCATTAACCAATTATTATTATTTTTATTTTTTTTATTTTATTTTTTTTCACCCCGAAAAATTTAAGTTTTTGTTTTTGGATTAGGAGTAATGTGTAGTATGTGTTCTGACACTACATTTGATCTTTTCTGTTTTTAAATGGAAGTAATTTAAAAAAAAAAAAATTTCTCAATCCAGAGTGTTTCTTTTTAGGGAGCTGTATTTCCCCACATAAAAAACCGACTTTGTATCTAACTCTGCCCTCGTGAGGAGACAAATAAAGGTTTGAAGTAACGCGATGTCAGTATGTAAATAACCCCCACACATAAAAATGGCGGCATTCTCACTGATTATAGAAAGAATCTTGATCAGACTTGTCAACATTCTTCGGTGGATCGCCAACAGTTGATTAATCTCCTCCTTCCGAAAGACGGAAGATTAGATAAAACGGCTCCCCAGTAAGGGCACACTAGCTAGATACAAAAATAAATATGAACTGATCCGTCGATATTCTCCAGTAGGGAAACCTCTCCTCCGCAGACCGGCTAAACAGTAAACACTCTTCGAATGTCTGGGGTGGCGGGTGGCTTATTGAGACCAGGAACTATTTCTTTTCCCACTGTAGTAAGATGTTGGTTGTTGGTGTAATGCCTGAAGGTGGAGGAACCCCCTCCCCCTTCCGGTGAGTACACTAATACAGTATCTTAAAATATCCATCAACTGATCCATCCATCGACATTTCATAATAGGTTACCGACAATAAACAAATACTCCTCGCAAAGGAGGAGGTAATGCTTGGGATAAAGGCTTCTTGAAACCGAGCTAAATCAATTTCACTAACTCTAAGATAAGCCTGAGAGCTTATGCTTTGTAGACAATGGTAAAGTTGAAAAAAATGTAACGGAATTTCGTCAAACATTCCATCATGAAATAAAATGTTTACTATAAAAAATGGTAAAACTTGCGGAGAACGCTCTTTTTTACGGTTGTTTTAAAAATGGAACGGAAATTTAAATTTCCTTCCGTTTTAATCTTCTTTTTTTTTTTTAAATTACGCATCCCCCCCCCCAAATAGAGAGACTGACATTCAAAAATCGCTGTCGTTTTTTTTTATAAATAATATTAAAAAAATAAAAGCGCGCATAGTTTTGACGCCTGTGCGTACAAACATGGCCACCACTGATAATATAGAATTACATAGCTTAATATTTGGAAAACAACTTGTTTTTCATCTAATTTGAAATTTTCGCCGATACTACACCGTGACAAGGCAGTTTGGTACGCGAGTGCACACTGCACATTTAACAGCCTTCGTTTATGCTCGCGCGTAGCGTAAAGGAAGGCTAGGCTGTGAAATAGAAAATAGTTCAGGGGTTAATACCATGCAAACGGTAAATTTGCGACGGAAACGGTTATCATATGTTAAAGCACACCGAAATCCAAAAACTGTTTTGTCCTATACGAACGTGAAAGTAAAATAATACCGATTTTTCTTTATTTTTTAATTTTCTCGTGACTTTATTGAAAGATGAAAACAGAAAAAGAAATCGAACAAAAAACCTTTTAGCCAATAAACACAAAAAATACCCCCCGCTTTCAGGTGGCCAGAAAGTGGGTGCTCATTTTAAGTTAAATTTAGATGAAAAAGTGATCACCCACTTTTGGAAAAAGTAATTTCTTCATATGAAAACTACTCTTTTGCGACGGAAACGGTTTGTAGATTCGTTTTTAGCACACCGAAATCTACGAAAAAATCTTTTGTTCCATACGGGCCTTAAAGTATAATTTTACCAAAGATTTTTTTATAAAAATAAAATTTTATTAACAAAAACCAAATAATTTAATTTTTAAATGGAAATGTCAATTGAGTATAACTTTTTGGTATTTGTTTTTACTCAACTCACCATTCACATTGAAAATGTCGACTTTTATAAGTTTTCGAGTATGCTTACAACTTCCAACCTCCCTATGTTAAGAATGGCTTTCGGAATAGACATCCCTAACCTGCCCATGTTAAGAACGGCTTTCGGAATAGACACCCACAACCTCCTCATGTTAAAGAAGGGCTTTCAGAATAGACACCCCAAACTCCCCATGTTAAGAAGGGCTTGCGGAATATACACCCCCTAACGTCCTCATGTTAAGAACGGCTTTCCTACTTAAATCTTCTTGTTCCCAAAATTTTACTATTGCATAAAAATTCTTATATTTGCAACTTGTGTACATATCGATGGCCGTGCTGTCCATTTTTGTAACTTAATTTTTATTATTTTATCAATTACTTTCGATTTTTTCGGGCGCATGTAAAATTAAAAAAAAAAATTAAAATGGAACGAAATTAAAATTTCCGTTCCATTTTTAAAACAACCGTAAAACAGTGTTCTCCGCAAGTTCTACTATTATTATTTCAAGTTTTAATGTCGATTAGTTTTTGAACCGTATAGGTTTCTGTTACAATATTCTATGAGTCTCTATTCAAAAATAAAATCTACCATCATTTTTTTTTTTGCATAAATTGTTAAATACACTTAAATCGTCGTAAAATACATTGATTTATTATGTTTTTAATTAAATAAATCTTTAATTTATCTATAAAAAGCGAAATTAATAAATAAAAGATAAGTTAATAAAATAAAAATATATCGAATGTTTCCACATCGCAAGAATTTAAATTCGTTTCTCCCTAAGTTGCGTTCTATGTTAATGTGTTTTGTCGGTTTACTGTTTGTTTTTTAATCTTAGAATGTCCAAAATGTAATAAAATCGGATGATAAATGAAGTAATTTTATTCTATTAATATCTAAAATATGATATCAAAAAAAAAAAAAAAAAAAGAGTTAAATAATTAACGTACGAAAAAAGATATAAAGATGTTCTTCGGAATTGGTTCAGAATAAATGGAATCTCTTGTCCATTATTACAGACGCGGTTTGTTTGGTTTTTCGCGTGCGTAAATAACGCAGTTTGGTAGAAAGAGGAAAAAAAAAACGATTTCATTTCAAAACGGCGAATAAACACATACACCATTATTATCCATATTGCTTGTGATGAGTCACTATAAAATTTAAAAAATAAATAATAATTTCTTTGAATAAAAGTCACCAGAGTGCGAAAAAAAATGCCCCCTCTCTCTCTCTCTCTCTCTCTCTCTCTCAGCCTTTGCTTTAATTTTAAGCGATTTATCTCGCTTCTATATAAATGCATTTTAGAGATTTAACTTTGGAAAAAGGGAGGGGTGGGGCGAAATTGTTCACAATGGTGACCGATGTTTCCCTGAGAAATGGCTGTTAGGAATAGCGACCGCTTCGTTTTGGGACTACGTGCCTTTTTTTTTTTTTTTTTTAAATAAATAAATAAAAACGATTTTTGTCGTTTAGTATGAGTATAAGTATCGAAAAACAAATGTCAAAATATGGTTTAATTTGTATCTTTTGCTCCCGCGGTGTCAACAGTCCAGTTTTATTTTCATAATGAAAATCATTTTTGAACAACTAATGGGAAATAGTAGGCATTACAAGGCTGATCTTGCAAGTTTGAATCATGGTTGAGTTTTCTCCGTTTGTTTCTTGAAGATGGCGACGTGAGACAATCCCTCTTCGCTTACTCATAAAATTTAATTTTTTTAAAGAAAACAACACTACAGCTTTATGTTAAAACTTTTATTGAAAAAATCAATTCAAGTAACTTGATTATGTTGTAGAGATGACATTTATTCAATGTAGCCGCCTTCAGCCTCAATCACCACCTCGATACAGATCTGGGAGCATGCTTTTTTCACAAGCGCCAAGAGAGTATGGTGAATACTCGACGGATGGTGGCGATCAGACTGGCTTTGGTGATGTGGGAGGTCATGTTGGTGATGTTCTCTATGTATGACCCAATGAAGTGAAGTAGTCTAGCGGGTTTAGGTCAGAGGAAGAGGGAGGTCAGTGAGAGAAGGGTACGAAATCATAGCACTCCTTCCGAAGCAAAGCCTAAGTTTCTTTGGACTTATGGGCCGGCACCGAGTCCTGCTGCCACACCCAGGGTCTGCCAGCGGCCACCTGATTGCATCAGGGGATCACCACACTCTTCAGCACATTCAGGCACACTTTGTTGTTGACTTTCAAACCGATTTCAAAGATGTGAGGTGGCAGGATATGACCCTCACTTGAAACCACACCAAAGATCATAAACATGGCCGGATACTTTGTTTTCTAATCCCTGTTATTTGTGGCAATCCAGCGATGCTTTTGAGGGTGCTGGCAATGGTCCTGTTGCATCAATATAAAGCATGTGTTGTACAGCGGCATATCTCCAATCTTGCTCGTTAAATATTGTATCATTTTCAGATATGATAGAAGTTCCTATAGCTCTTAGGATTTGTACACAACTGGCCAACTAGTAGGTGGTCTGCAACAACAAGAAAAAACTCGGTTTTTAAACGGAAATGGAATCATGTCATCTTTTCTAGAGTGACAATTTTGTCGTTCCACCCTGTACACTGTTTTTGTTGCAGTGTTTTTTTTTTTTTTTTTTTTTTTTAATGAATTAGACTGCTGCACTTAGCCTATTGGGATTCTGGTCTGCATGAAGCCCTCCTCGGTGGTCATAGCTATTCATTAGACCTGCTAGATGAGAGGATTTAACACTCGAAACCCCGAGCAACAATACTCAGCAGTTGCATACAAAGTCAAGGAAGGTTTGGCCTACAACACAAAAGAGAAGCAGTTACACATGTGCAAAAGTGTAACATAGCGCATATGCGCATACGCAAATGCATGCAAAATGACGTCACTGAAAAAAAAGGCTATAAAAAGGAGAAAGAGGACGATCATGGGGAAGAATGTTTGAGATCACGTTAGAGGTGTGGAGGATGCTCGAAAAGACGATCACGTGTGTGACGTCACGGCCGTAACACTGAGGAAATAAATGTTGTTAATACAAAGATAAAGAGAGTTGAAGTTCTTTCTTATTCTTTGTTTCCTTTGAGGCTGAGATTACAATGTGTTGCTTCCGGGACAACGTTATAAAAGTGACTAACATTGTCATTCTTACTCTGAAAGAGAAAGAATGACAGAAGAAAGAATGATGGACAGTGTACGAAATAAGAGAGAAATGGTCAAACATCATGCAATGAGGAAAGGACGAAAGTGACCAATATAAACTTAATAAGAGACAGACCACTTTGTGAGTTAATTGCAAATTACAGCTAATTTTCAAGTATAACTCAATTCCCAAACTAAGGAATATTTTAGCATGTATTATTATGATTTATATATCTAAGAGAAAAGCCTTAGCGAAACCAACGTTCATTAATTCGATTTTAGTGTAACAATAGATGGAAAATAATAAAAACGAAATTTGAAATGGCCATTGCTATGTATATACGATGTCTCCGTTCAGTCTCGAAAGACAAAGGATACCCCCTGTAAAGTTAGCTGCATGTGTAATTGTGAAGCAAAGGCTGCGCAATCTCCTCCCACACCTCTCCTTAATCAGCACTGCTTGAGTCCAGTGACAAAGAGAATCCAGGACGACTGGAAACAATACTGGGCTAAGCGAAGAACACATACAGCACCTAAAATTAAACATATTTCCTCCTATAACACAGGACAAGCTAGGTTACATACAAATATCCGTGCATGAGGTCGCCAAGCTAATCAAGAACCTTGATTCCAGTAAAGCAACTGGCCCTGATGGCATCCCAATTATAGTGTTAAAAAAGCTTCAACCAGAACTTGCTCCCATACTTACGAAACTATTTAAGCGCTGCCTTAAGGAGAAGTGCTTTCCGACTCCCTGGAAGACCTCATCCATTTGCCCTGTATTTAAGAATTCAGGTGATAAGTCATCTCCCTCTCAGTAGACACCAATAAGTCTCCTGTGTGTTATGAGTAAGTTGCTGGAATCCATATTAAATAGAGAAATAGTCAACCACCTCAGCAAGAATAACCTTCTTAGTGACACTCAATATGGTTTCCGCTCTGCAAGATCTACCGCAGATGTGCTGACGGTTATATCCCACAGGATTAATGAATCTCTTGACAAAGGCTTCCTTTCTAGGGCAATTGCTCTTGATATATCAAAGGCCTTCGACAAGGTATGGCATAAGGGCCTACTTCACAAGATTTCCAGCTACGGTATAACGGGAAATGTTTTCTCAATCATTAAATCATTTCTCTCCGATAGGCTCATAAGGGTAGTGGTAGATGGACAAAAATCGGAGGCCTGCAATATAAATGCTGGAGTCCCTCAAGGGTCAATCCTGGGCCCAACTCTCTTCCTGATCTACATCAATGACCTCCCTAAACACATACTTAAATTATTCATTGACATCTATGCTGATGACACGACCATCTACGGCAACACATCAAAGGCTGTAAATGACAAAGTTCTCTCTGATTCTCTCTCCTCTGATCTCGAGTGCGTGGTTCAGTAGGGGAAGATGTGGCTGGTTACCTTTAATGCATCCAAAACCAAACTCCTATCCTTACATCATCAACGCTCTGATCCCCATCTGGCATCAATTGTGATGGATGGCTCTCGTTTGGGTGAGGCCCCGTGTTTTGACAAGCTTCTGGGTTTGACCTTTACTCCTGATCTGAAATGGAATATGTACATCAAGTCTGTTGCCAAGGTCGCTGGAAAGATGGTGGGATCCTTCTACCACTCCAGAAGATATCTCACTACTGATGCAATTCTCTATCTATATAAAAGCCAAGTACGTCCAAGGATGGAATACTGTTGCCATATCTGGGCAGGAGCTGTTAAAAACAGCCTATCCTGCCTTGACAGAGTACAAAATAGACTTTGTGGCTTAGTGGGGGATGCCCTTTTCTCTACCCTGCAACCTCTCTCCCACAGAAGAGACGTTGCGAGCCTATCCTTGTTTTATTGTTATTTCCATGGCAGGTGCTCGTCTGAACTCCAATCTCTGGTCCCCCCCTCGCCAATCTTTCACGAAAAACACCCGTCTGTGAAAAATTTCCCCCACTCTATATCTGTGCCTAAATCAAAACACGGATATGAACAAAGCTTCTTTCTTAGAACTGCACGCCTGTGGAACTCTGTTCCGTCTGCCTGCTTCCCACCGGACTACAACCTGGATGTCTTCAAGTCCAACGTTAACAAATTCCTAATGAAGCGCCCCCTTAAGTAAACACTTCATCAAATCTCCACACTAACGTACTGTACTTGCAATAACCCTTATCCCTGAGTGGCTTCCGGGCCTTGATAAGTGGGGATCACTGTGTAAAAAAAAAAAAAAAAAAAAAAAAAATTTCCAAATGGTCACCCATTTTCATACTGGCCCGACTCATTGTTGCTTAACTTTAGTGTTCTGACAGGAACCGGTGTGTCAATGTGATTACGCCGCATATATTATAGCAAATTAGAACAATTAAAAACTTTTTGTTCCAAATATAACTCAATCCCCAAACTAAGGAATATTTTAGCATGTATTTTGTGATTTGTATATGCTATGTATGCAGTCACTGTATATAGAAAAATAGTGTTGTGTGTAGCGATTACTATGCAATTCTACACAAAACCCTGAAAGTAAAGGAACATAACTCAGGCCTCAACGGGTCAAAGCTTCAAAATGATACAGATCTCGTGAAAAACTGTCGCCTCTGTCGAAAGTTTTATGCATACATACATACATACATTTAAACAGACAGGTGAGATTTATTTGCCCGGGTGTTTGTAGGTGTGTGTGGTGTTAAATAAAAAAGAACCGGGGGGGGGGGTAGGATCGAACCGGAAGCCCTGAGGCGAAGTTTGAAAATTAAATCGTCCGGCCAGAATGAGTTAGTGAAAGATGTTTGAATTTATTTAAGTAAGAACCAAATTGACAGGTGCGCGCACGGAATCGTTGAGCGTTACGACGACAACGACGTCAATGACCAGGTTTGTTTGTTATAAGCGAAGTAAAAAAAGAAAACAACGTTAAAACTTAAGCGTGGGGGGGAGGGTAATCAAAACATCGAAAAAAAAACCCAAAAAATCTAATGTAAGGCAAACGAACGATGAAAACAGAAATACGAACACGTGAAAAATGGCTTAAATAACACTGGTTCAATATTTAAATTTAAAAAATCGAAAAAGAAAGACATCTCACACCACGATTCGAACCCAAAACGTTTAAATAATGAACCAACGCGCTAATCAACTGACCTAACGCGATGTGAAATTTGCTCAGTTTTTCAACTATTTAAAGTAAATCAGGTCATGACATCATCTGGCTCATGCGTAGAACCTATCGTCGTCACGAGAAGACCGTTTTTGTTGACCCCCCCCCATCGAAAATTGTCACAAATGAACGTTTTTGGCCAATTTTTCAATATTTTTTGACCGAAGGATGGGGCTTCGATATGATACCGAGTTTGTGAATTTTCGTTGTGTCTGTCGAAAGTTTTTAGCAGACATACAAACATACACACATACATACATACATACATTTTCACTTTTATATATATAGACTAGCGGGGGGTACCCGGCGATGCCCAGGTGTCTTGAGGTAAATCAAAACTCGGGGGGGGGGGTTAAATAATAAAATAAATGTTTTGGTAGGAAAGTATGAGAATCGAACCCGTAACCTTGAGTTGGAAATTAATGTGTGAAAAAAAACCGTTACCCATTGAGGGACGGTGACAGACAATATTAAGCAGGTTATTTAACTATAAAAACAGGCGTGAGCAATAAAAGTTAACTCTGCTGCTTCCATTTGACCTAATTAAGAAGGTCAAATAGAATTCAAGCAGCGTTTGGGTTTGTTTACCCAAATTTAACTGTTTCTTCCCCCAACAGATGTTGGGGAGGGGGGAAGCAGCTCCCAATTGTCCAGAACTGTCTGGTCAAAGCTGATTGCTTCTGGACGTTTCCCCCCCCCCCCCGGCGCAATGCTGAGAAGACGGTATTTATTTGCTCCCTCACCGAGCAAATTAGGCACAAGGCCGATTTTTAATGTGAGGAGTGAAGGGGAAATGGGGACCAACTCCCCGGGGAGTAGGGGAGCTGGATAGTGACAATTGGTATGCAGGGTTGCCCTTACATTGACCAAGGTCTTATATGTGGGGTCGCCCCCACATATGGTCTTTGCTTGCAGTATCTGCCGGAACAGATACTACACTTTGAGATATTAAATCTTTTATTCATGTTAAAAATACAGTCAAAATCAACGATGAACAAAAAACTTAGGCACATGGCCAACTCAAAAGGGGGGATTGTGGGGGTCGTTGGTCATCCTTGTCACTCCAGAACTAAACAAAATCAAAAGTTTCTCCCAGCTAGTATCTTCTTTCACCATAATACCGCATTCACCCTTTCATATTGGGGGACGTCCTACTTAACTCCCAGTTTTTAAAACATTTTTTATTGACATGTAAAAACAAAAAAGATAACAATAAAATGGTACAATAATTCATTTGTGTTGTGTGGATCGTAACGTAGACCATTTTTTATTGACATGTAAAAACAAAAAAGATAACAATAAAATGGTACAATAATTCATTTGTGTTGTGTGGATCGTAACGTAGACCATTTGTCTTTCCCGGTCCCACGGCGGCCTCACGTTGTCCACAACATTGGATACACTAATTGGGCGAGGATGCTCAGGATCGATGCGAGCCGTCACTCCGCTGACATACGACCAGTACTGGCGGAGTTCGCGGCAATCGAAGAAAGCGTGATCAGTAGTTTCTACGGCCGTTGTCTCACAACGGGGACAATCAGGCGACTCCAAAAACCCGGAACTGCATCGTATGTTGTTGAGTGGAAGTGCATTTCGGGCCAATCGCCAGGTCAGAGAGAACTCCGAATTGTTCAGATGACTCGAACCTGGCGCCCAGCTCCACGCGGAGCGGATCTCACTCTGCTGCCACCCCAAACGCGCACATAGCGGGTCGTCGGCGGCCCCCTTCACTAGATCCCTGTGGAGTTCCCTACGGGTAGCAGTCACAAGGTCACTGGACCTTGGTAGTCGTTTTAGCGCGGCTCGGAACTCTTTCATGTAGGCAGATTCTCCCCGTGGCCTGCAATGGCTCTCGATGGAAGGGTCGAGAACGAGGTCGGGGAAGGCGACAGTAACCACGGGGTGCCACGGTTGATCATCTTGCATATAGTGGCTCAGGAAGGCCAGCCTCTCAGCATCTCGATGACACTTCAAGTCCGGCATTCCCAAGCCTCCCTCACACGGACGTTGAATACAGACCTGTCTGCTCACCCAGTGTCTTCCTCTGTCCCAAAGGAGCGAGGACAAGAGTTCGACAAGAGCTTTTAGGTGTTGTGCAGGCAGGGGAAGTACGGCCAGTCGGTAAAGGATGAGAGGAAAGACGTAAGTGGCACACGCCTCAGCTCTACCCTTTAAGGAAAGTTTCCTAGGAAGCCACGAATTGACTGCAGCCTCCACCTTTGACCGTACCTCCAACCAATTCTTGTCAAGCTGGAGACCCGGTCCGAACCACACGCCGAGGATCCGGACCGGGCCATCTGTCCAGCTGAAGGGCGCCGGGAGGTTTGCATTGCCACTCCAGGCGCCCAACCGCAGTCCTACTGATTTGCTGCGGTTTATCTTGGCCCCCGTGATTCTTTCGTACTGTGCGAGTGCCTCCGACATGACCTCAATGTCTCTGAAGCCCGACACGAAGACCATGACATCATCGGCGAACGCGGATACCTTGGCAGCTGAGCCGCCAGGCAGAGCCATTCCGCGCAGGGCCGAATTTGATCCTGGCTCGAGGGCCAAGTACTGGCGCGATGCCGGTAAGACGTCGTTTGAGTTTAGTTTCACTTTATTTATACTAAAAACCCCCAATCAACACGCGAGAAGCCAAAATAGCAATAATTTTGTAAAAATCGACGTAAATAAATATATACGCTACGCGGTTTCCTAATTCCTAGATATTATTATATAGGACCTATATACACAGTTGTAAGCGATAGTAATGAACCCGGGACCGTGTGCGAGAAAAGCCTTTGCCAGACACACACGAAATGGTCGCACACATTTTGCCTTTTATATATATAGATAAACTTCGGTCTATGCCTGACTTGTCCAAGTTTCAGTTGTGAATGTCATCAACAGTCTTTGTTTTATCACTGTCCAATAATCTGTGGGAACACTTTAATGATCATGCATCGCTAAATCAAAACTGTAGAGCAAGACAATGCTGATTAAATTACCATTTTCATTACTTGTGAGATATTTGTTAATGGTTCTGTGAAATTAAACAATGATAAGAAAATAAAATTTCATTTCAACATTAACCGTGTCCGAATTGGATTTTGGAATGATTGGATCAGGGTCTACACTCTTAATTCAATCAAGACTGACGATTCAATGGTAGTTGATCCTAAATTCGGATTCAGTATATTTTTGCAATATTATAATAAGTCATATTTTAATATCACAAAAAGATTGCAATCACATATATGGTGTGATCAAAAAAATGTCATTGATGAAATCAGTGATAAAATTCACAATCCTGACTGTAATGCAACCATATTTGGTACAAATAAACTTCAGTCTGTATCAGACTTGTCCACCAAGTTACAGTCAATAATGACCAACAGTCTTTGTTTTGTAGTATTTTGATTATTCCAATTACAGTAGAACCCCGGGATACAGCACTAAAAATTAATAAAAAAAATACATATGTATATAATCAAATAACATTATAAATAACACCGTAAGGCAGGGAAAATATTGTAACCAGGGACCAGAAAAACATTGTATTCCACATCATAACCTGAAAAAAATGTATCCTGGGGCCACTATATCCCAGGGTTCTACTTTACTGTTCTTATCTTGAGGGTTACTTGTACAACGTTTCAGCGGATGTAACTTCTAACCTTCTTTAGGTGTATTTTGTCAATCTCTCTTCTCTAAGGAAGATATTACAGGAAGGAGAAACAGAATCATCCACTAGATTGCCACGTCATTTTATACTTTGCCAAGCTAGTTATTATGAAGTAATAGACACAGGGTTACTTCCCTTCTAACCCCAAAATCTATACTCATGGAATCGTTGATAAACTTCATAATCCTTTCTGTAATCAAACCATATTTGGCACAAATAAACACCAATCTATGCCTGACTTGTCCACCAAGTTTTTAGTCCAACAGTCTTTGTTTTATTGCTGTTGAATGATTGATAAGCACACTTGACTACAATAAATCTGATGCACTCTTTTGGCACTACCTTGAATTTTGCTGTGATTATTCTCTTCAGTTCAAGAATACTCTGTGGATTGTTTCCATAGAGATTATCATTGAGATGACGACACAGATAAAACTGTTATGGCTGTTAAGATCTCATGTTTATGAAACTCATTTAGGATTAGACCTCTTACTGATGAGATAATCACCAAAATGTTTTCCATATCAAAAAGCTGCTACAAAACAGAGACTGTTGGACATTAATGACTGAAACTTGGTGGACAAGTCAGGCATACATTGAAGTTTACTTGTACGAAATATAGTTGGATTATTAATGATTCCATTATTTTTTAGGAGTCACCCTATAATTGATCATCATGTGAGCTATATCATGTGAGCTCTTATTTTCTGACATCCTAAAAAAGCCAAAGTTCGAAATAAGATTGATTTCCAATGAGGAGAAAATCGGGCTTCCTCAAAAAAGGGCAACTCTGGATTAGAATAAATTAAAAATTGCCTCAGTCTATATGTTACTTTCCTTTTATGAAAAACAGAACAAAGATTAAACACTGACCTGAGCTAAAGAGCTGGTTTGATTCTGCATGGTTGGTGTGTTGGTTGGTTGGTTGGTTGGTTGGTTTTGTTTTACGGCATATCAACCCTTCTCAGGTTATTTAATGCCGAATCCAAAGATTTTGAAAAAAATTTTTTAAATAGAATATATATATATTTTTTTCAAATCGGGTTCTATTTAACCCATATTTAGGATCCTAACAGGTGCTACCACTCTGGGTCAGATTGGACCTGGGAGCAATGGCAATTAAAGGGTGGCTCCACATTCCCCAAAGCCTGCAAGCTGGGGCCTCACCACTGGATATAGTTTAAGGTCATATCCAGGACCTTGATTCTGCATGACTTAACATTATGTTTAGAAATGGTAGTGTCTTTATATGCCTGTTTTTTTTTTTGTTTTTTTTTTTTATCAAGGCCACTCAAGGATAAGGGTTTATGAAGGTGGTGGGTTAGTAATCGGTAATTTTTTTTTTTACTCATGTTCACCCCTTACAAAGCATATCGTCACTTGGACGTAAGGGGCTACTATTTGGGGCCATTTATAGAAAAGATTAACAAGATATTTGTTTATGTTACATTTAAACTTCTGCATATCAGTATAGCAGGTAGCAGGAAGGGAATTCCAAAGTCTAGCTGTTCGAGGGAAGAAACTATTAGAATAGAAAGCTTTCTTGCATTTAGGGACATCAACAATGAAAGGGTGAGATCTTATTGCTAAGCAGGTTTGTCGGGAATGTGTACGTCGAAGGGGTACAAGTGAAACGAGTTCATCAGAACACATTCCATTAAAATATTTGTAAAACAGGCACAGTGATGCAACATTGCAACGATGGGGCAGAGGCTGGAGCTTAGTTGATAAAGTGGGACCGATTAGATTGACAATTCTTTTTTTGGACTATCTAAGAGGGAGAGACTAGTAGTAGATGCACCAGCCCAGATATGGTAACAATACTCCATGCATGGGCGAATGGTGGACTTGTAAAGGTACAGGATACTCTCAGGTGTGAATAGTTTTCTAGCTCAATAGAGGGAACCCACCTTCATTGCAGCAGCCTTTGCAATGTCATCTATGTATTTGTTCCAGTTCATATTGCCTGCAAATGTTAGGCCGAGGAGTTTGAAGGTAGAATTCTCAGGTAGAGTGAATATAGGCGGTTGGAGACGCGTCTTGTAATTGTTAAAGGAGAGCAGCTTAGTTTTACTAGCATTAAATATAACTATCCATCTACAGCCCCATTCCACTATAGTCTGGAAGTCATTTTCCGACGATTCTGCTATTGATTTAGATTTATGTACATCTGTTCTTCCCTCATGCATATTATAGAGCGTTGTAACACAATATTATCAGGGAGGTCGTTTATGAATATAAGGAATAATAATGGTCCAAGGATCGACCTCTGAGGCACTCCCACATTAATGTTATACTACTTGAATGTACATCCGTCAATGACAACCTATATGCTTCTATTGTTCAAGAAGGATCTAAATATATTTAGTATACGTCCAGTTATACCGTACGATTTAATTTTCATTAGCAGCCCTTTATGCCAGACTTTGCCAAAGGCCTTGGATATATCAAGGGCTACAGCCCTGGCTTCGCCCGCCTTATCCAGTACATGGTAAGTGCATTCAATGATGTCTGCTGCGCCAGATTCTTCGATGAAGATTGGTCCAATGATGCCTCTGGCTGATATTGCAGCCCACACCGTGCACCTAGGAAAGTGCAGGGGCTTGGTGGCTACTTCATTGGATCTGAAGGACCCCCAGAAGACATTTGCTTTGTAGTTCGCCTTTCCATCAAGATGGAAGTGGGCTTCATCTGAGGTCCAAAGGAGGTTAAGGAAACTTGGTGTCTCCTAGATCTTCTCAAGCATCTTGACTTCCATAGCCCTCCTCTGCTTCTTGTCTAAGGCTGTAAGGGTCTGCAGCGTCTGTATTCTGTATGGGTAAGCCCTAATATTGTTCACCAGCACTCTCCTGCAAGTCTTCCGGGACATACCGAGCGACTGACTTCATTTACGCACAGAGCGTTTCAGACTTTGCTGGAGAGACTCTCTCACTCTTTTGACCAGCTTGGCTGTTCGTTTCTTGGGACATCCTGAGTGGCTTGGATGGTTCTCTCTGGCAGCATTGAGGTTCTCCGCGGTCCCATACTTCTCGAAGTAGTTCACCCAGTTCTGAATTCTGCTTTTGGATGGAGCCTTTTCACATTCGAACTGATGCATGAAACTGTCCTGGGTTTTCTTAAACGAGCCTGTCTTGTAGTAAAATTTAACACAGTGTATTCTTTGTCCCAGCTCCCACTGGGGTATTGGTGTGCTCACGGTCGTTGATTCTGCTATGTCCTGTAAAATAAGAGCAATCGGTGAATAAATAATGGAGATATCACATAAAGTGTACACAGGGCCTGTTTTTTTTTTTTGATCACCCTGTATATATGCAACAATTACGACTAGAACTAATGGAAATCAAACACAACTCATGTACAGACATCTGTTTCGGTTCTTAAATTTTGCTTGACATAACAAGCAAAGATTCGAAACCTGATTATTTGAGCAGGAGTCTACCTCTACATTATTACCCGTACAATGAACTAAGGAAAAATGTAATACTTATATATTTTTTTTTTTTTACGTTTGCATTATCGACTGGCGAGATTGTTCAAAGAGTTATGCTAAATAGTAGGTATTTATTTCTTTTCAAGAGAGATCAATCTGACAAGTGGGCAACAAATTGTCTGTGTTACTTAGAGAGATGACTTCCAAGGTCAAGGTTTGACTTTTTGATCTTCCGTTTTTCTTATGTGGTTTTTGATTTGACATGTGAGTACATTTTTGCACGGATGATAGATGAACATAAGAGTGAAACCCTGTTGATCGTACCTACGAACCTGATCTACATTTAACACTACAGCATTTTAACCCAACTGATAGATGCAATATTACTATATCACACCTTTATGATTTACTAGCAAGATTACTCGATGTTGCCCGAGATCCAGATTTACATAAATTATGTACATTACAAAAAAAATTATTTTTTTGCTTTTAATTTTTTTAATCCTTTGAGATGAGGTTTCATAATTTGTGTATTCATTCGTTTTTTACAGACTTCTCCTCATCTTCATAGTTTTTGTTCTACACAAAAATAAATAAATAAATAATACAATATTTTGGTTTATTTTACTTCAATTGAAGTTCTCAGAAATCAAGGGGCCCACTACCTGGGGTTAACACTTGAACTCTGTATGAGATACATAGATATTCGAATGTTCCATTAAAGTTCTTTATCTCTAAAACATTGAATTAATATAGAAATTAAGAACATAATTTTCCTCTCACCAATCGACCATTTTAATATCTTACAGTATAGCTTTTAGTCTCTTGGTATTATAGGATTCCAGAATTTATCTAGTCTGGTGGAGTATCCAGCTTCGTGCTGTTACTGGAGGTAACATCACTTGGAGAAGGTGCATCATTCCTCATCAAAAGCTAATGTAGGTTAGCCATAGTGAGGAGATCTTATTTGGGCAGCAAATACTATGTGATTTTTAATATTTGGTCAGGGTTTACTTCTAGAGAAAAATTCTGACAAACCCCTGTACAGAGAGACCTTAGACACTCGAGGATAGTGTCTAATAGGCATATAAATTGGACCCAACAATGGAAGACCTGATAAGAACACAAAATTGGGTTTATAAGACCAGAAAATCCAACCTTGAGTGCATTTATACATATACATTTATATATCTATGCATATACATTTAAATATTTATATATATACATTTATATATTTATACATATACATTTATATATTTATACATATACATTTATATATTGATGCATATACATTTATATATTGATACATATACATTTATATATTTATACATATACATTTATATATTTATACATATACATTTATATATTTATATATATACATTTATATATTATACATATACATTTATATATTTATACATATACATTTATATATTTATACATATACATTTATATATTTATGCATATACATTTATATATTTATACATATACATTTATATATTGATACATATACATTTATATATTGATGCATATACATTTATATATTTATACATATACATTTATATATTGATGCATATACATTTATATATTTATGCATATACATTTATATATTTATGCATATATATTTATATATTTATACATATACATTTATATATTTATACATATACATTTATATATTGATGCATATACATTTATATATTTATACATATACATTTATATATTGATGCATATACATTTATATATTGATGCATATACATTTATATATTTATACATATACATTTATATATTGATGCATATACATCTATATATTTATGCATATACATTTATATATTGGTACATATACATTTATATATTTATGCATATACATTTATATATTGATACATATGCATTTATATATTTATGCATATGCATTTATATATTTATACATATACATTTATATATTGATACATATACATTTATATATTTATGCATATACATTTATATATTGATACGTATGCATTTATACATATACATTTATATATTTATGCATATACATTTATATATTTATACATATACATTTATATATTTATACATATACATTTATATATTTATGCATATACATTTATATATTTATACATATACATTTATATATTTATGCATATACATTCATATATTAATGCATATACATTTATATATTTATACATATACATTTATATATTTATACATATACATTTATATATTTATACATATACATTTATATATTTATACATATACATTTATATATTAATGCATATACATTTATATATTTATTCATATACATTTATATATTAATGCATATACATTTATATATAAATGCATATACATTTATATATTAATGCATATACATTTATATATTTATGCATATACATCTATATATTGATACATATACATTTATATATTGATACATATACATTTATATATTTATGCATATACATTTATATATTTATACATATACATTCATATATTGATACATATACATTTATATATTTATACATATACATTTATATATTTATACATATACATTTATATATTTATACATATACATTCATATATTGATACATATACATTTATATATTGATACATATACATTTATATATTGATACATATACATTTATATATTTATGCATATACATTTATATATTGATACATATACATTTATATATTTAAGCATATACATTTATATATTTATGCATATACATTTATATATTTATGCATATACATTTATATATTGATACATATGCATTTATATATTTATGCATATGCATTTATATATTTATACATATACATTTATATATTGATACATATACATTTATATATTTATGCATATACATTTATATATTGATACGTATGCATTTATACATATACATTTATATATTTATGCATATACATTTATATATTTATACATATACATTTATATATTTATACATATACATTTATATATTTATGCATATACATTTATATATTTATACATATACATTTATATATTTATGCATATACATTTATATATTAATGCATATACATTTATATATTTATACATATACATTTATATATTTATACATATACATTTATATATTTATACATATACATTTATATATTTATACATATACATTTATATATTAATGCATATACATTTATATATTTATACATATACATTTATATATTAATGCATATACATTTATATATAAATGCATATACATTTATATATTAATGCATATACATTTATATATTTATGCATATACATCTATATATTGATACATATACATTTATATATTGATACATATACATTTATATATTTATGCATATACATTTATATATTAATGCATATACATTTATATATTTATACATATACATTTATATATTTATACATATACATTTATATATTTATACATATACATTTATATATTTATACATATACATTTATATATAAATGCATATACATTTATATATTTATACATATACATTTATATATTAATGCATATACATTTATATATAAATGCATATACATTTATATATTAATGCATATACATTTATATATTTATGCATATACATCTATATATTGATACATATACATTTATATATTGATACATATACATTTATATATTTATGCATATACATTTATATATTTATACATATACATTCATATATTGATACATATACATTTATATATTTATACATATACATTTATATATTTATACATATACATTTATATATTTATACATATACATTCATATATTGATACATATACATTTATATATTGATACATATACATTTATATATTGATACATATACATTTATATATTTATGCATATACATTTATATATTGATACATATACATTTATATATTTATACATATACATTTATATATTTATGCATATACATTTATATATTTATACATATACATTTATATATTGATACATATACATTTATATATTGATACATATAAATTTATATATTTATACATATACATTTATATATTTATACATATACATTTATATATTGATGCATATACATCTATATATTGGTACATATACATTTATATATTGATACATATACATTTATATATTTATGCATATACATTTATATATTTATACATATACATTTATATATTTATACACATACATTTATATATTTATGCATATACATTTATATATTTATGCATATACATCTATATATTGATACATATACATTTATATATTGATACATATACATTTATATATTTATGCATATACATTTATATATTTATGCATATACATTTATATATTTATGCATATGCATTCATATATTTATACATATACATTCATATATTGATACATAAACATTTATATATTTATACATATACATTTATATATTTATGCATATATATTTATATATTTATGCATATACATTTATATATTGATACATATACATTTATATATTTATACATATACATTTATATATTTATACATATACATTTATATATTTATACATATACATTTATATATTTATACATATACATTTATATATTGATACATATACATTTATATATTGATACATATACATTTATATATTGATTCATATACATTTATATATTTATACATATACATTTATATATTGATACATATACATTTATATATTTATACATATACACTTATATATTATGCATATACATTTATATATTTATACATATACATTTATATATTGATACATTTACAGTTATATATTTATACATATACATTTATATATTTATACATATACATTTATATATTGATACATATACATTTATACATTTATATATATACATTTATATATTTATGCATATACATTTATATATTGATACATATACATTTATATTTATACATATACATTTATATATTTATACATATACATTTATATACTTATGCATATACATTTATATATTGATACATATACATTTATATATTGATACATATACATTTATATATTTATACATATACATTTATATATTTATGCATATACATTTATATATTTATACATATACATTTATATATTGATACATATACATTTATATATTGATGCATATACATTTATATATTTATGCATATACATTTATATATTTATGCATATATATTTATATATTTATACATATACATTTATATATTTATACATATACATTTATATATTGATGCATATACATTTATATATTGATGCATATACATTTATATATTTATACATATACATTTATATATTGATGCATATACATCTATATATTTATGCATATACATTTATATATTGGTACATATACATTTATATATTTATGCATATACATTTATATATTTATGCATATACATTTATATATTGATACATATACATTTATATATTTATGCATATGCATTTATATATTTATACATATACATTTATATATTGATACATATACATTTATACATTTATATATTGATACGTATACATTTATATATTTATACATATACATTTATATATTTATACGTATGCATTTATACATATACATTTATATATTTAAGCATATATATTTATACATTTATACATATAGATTTATATATTTATACATATACATTTATATATTTATGCATATACATTTATATATTTATACATATACATTATATATTTATACATATACATTTATATATTTATACATATACATTTATATATTTATGCATATACATTTATATATTTATACATATACATTTATATATTTATACATATACATTTATATATTTTTGCATATACATTTATATATTAATGCATATACATTTATATATTTATACATATACATTTATATATTTATACATATACATTTATATATTAATGCATATACATTTATATATTTATACATATACATTTATATATTAATGCATATACATTTATATATAAATGCATATACATTTATATATTAATGCATATACATTTATATATTTATGCATATACATCTATATATTGATACATATACATTTATATATTGATACATATACATTTATATATTTATGCATATACATTTATATATTAATGCATATACATTTATATATTTATGCATATACATTTATATATTTATACATATACATTTATATATTAATGCATATACATTTATATATTTTACATATACATTTATATATTAATGCATATACATTTATATATAAATGCATATACATTTATATATTAATGCATATACATTTATATATTTATGCATATACATCTATATATTGATACATATACATTTATATATTTATGCATATACATTTATATATTTATACATATACAT
Source organism: Euprymna scolopes (assembly GCF_053919585.1). Lineage (NCBI taxonomy): Eukaryota > Metazoa > Mollusca > Cephalopoda > Sepiida > Sepiolidae > Euprymna > Euprymna scolopes. Next base: position 87,173,038 of record NC_136505.1, read on the forward strand.
TCATATATTGATACATATACATTTATATGTTTATACATATACATTTATATATTTATACATATACATTTATATATTTATACATATACATTTATATATTTATACATATACATTCATATATTGATACATATACATTTATATATTGATACATATACATTTATATATTGATACATATAGATTTATATATTTATACATATACATTTATATATTTATACATATACATTTATATATTGATGCATATACATCTATTTATTGGTACATATACATTTATATATTTATGCATATACATTTATATATTTATGCATATACATCTATACATTGATACATATACATTTATATATTTATACACATACATTTATATATGTATGCATATACATTTATATATTGATGCATATACATTTATATATTGATACATATACATTTATATATTTATACATATACATTTATATATTTATACATATACATTTATATATTTATGCATATACATTTATATATTTATACATATACATTTATATATTGATACATATACATTTATATATTGATACATATACATTTATATATTTATACATATACATTTATATATTGATACATATACATTTATATATTGATACATATACATTTATATATTGATACATATACACTTATATATTTATGCATATACATTAATATATTGATACATATTCATTTATATATTGATACATTTACAGTTATATATTTATACATATACATTTATATATTTATACATATACATTTATATATTGATACATATACATTTATATATTTATACATATACATTTATATATTTATACATATACATTTATATATTTATGCATATACATTTATATATTGATACATATACATTTATATTTATACATATACATTTATATATTTATACATATACATTTATATACTTATGCATATACATTTATATATTGATACATATACATTTATATATTGGTACATATACATTTATATATTTATACATATACATTTATATATTAATGCATATACATTTATATATGTATACATATACATTTATATATTTATACATATACATTTATATATTTATACATATATATTTATATATTTATGCATATACATTTATATATTTATACATATACATTTATATATTTATACATATACATTTATTCCTATACAGTAGAACCCCGGGATACAGCATTAAAAATTAGTAACAAAATACAGTACAGTATATAATACACATGTATATAATCAAATGACACTATAAATAACACCATGAGGTGGGGCAAATACCGTAACCAAGGACCGGAAAAACATTGTATTCCACATTGTAACTTAAACCGTTTCCTTGGGCCACCAGATTCCGGGGTTCTACTGTACATTTAAGCATTTATACGTATACATTTATATATTTATGTATATACATTTATACATTTATGTATATACATTTATATATTTATGTATATACATTTGTACATATAGATTTATATATTTATGCATATTCAGTTTTAAAGATGTTTCTCCATTTGAAACAGATTATCAGGTCGTTTTCTTCTTTTCTGTCGACTTCAACTTAAAAAGTTAGGGTTAGACTTAGGTGCATAAAAAACTACTTCAGAACAGTGGCATACAGAGGTCAACTCTTTGATTGTGTGCTTTAAAGACTCAAGTAAGTCCGAGTACTGAGGGATATTATGGAAGTGTTAATGTGTTTGAGATGCCGGAGCCACTATCCTCTTCTTTACATTCAGTTTAAAAGACTTTCAATTACTTAAAAAATTTTAGACTGCCAATCCTAAATCTGCATTTTAAGAAAATGTTTCCTAGCACATGAGGCAGTAATTGAAAATATTTTGTTTTGTTTTTTTCTGTGAGACTGAAAATTGGCAAGAATTTCGGGAGTGAAAAAAATTTGAGGTTTATAATTAGATTCTAATCGTGGTTAAAGAGCGGACAAAAAACATAAACGGATGAGTGGGCTTTCTCTCCTTGACATTTTTAAAGAGAATGCAGCGATATATTAAATTTAGCCTACAACACTTGTTCAGCTGTTATAGGTCAATAAAGTGATTATAAATTATTATAAATAAGTGTAATAAAAAGTGATTACAATAAGCGACTTCCGCACTCTGGAAGTCACTTATTGTAATCACTTTTTATTACAATAATCAGCAGATAATATTAAGAAGCAGATAGGCAGGGAAATAAGTCATGTTCTCTTAAAATTGCCACTCATGAAATCTATATATATAAAAGGCAAAATGTGTGTGTATGTCTGCCAAAGGTTTTTTTTTTGGGGGGGGGGTCACTGTTTCTTAGAACTTTTTATATACTACCTAGATTATAAAATCTACGATTTACGAAATGAGGTCACATGTATCCTTTATTTTGGCGACTTTTACATGCTATTTTCGCAATATCTTTTACTCTCCGCTTGTTTGTTTGTTTGTTTGTTTGTTTGTTTGTTTGGCTTTTCAGTATAAAAGCGAAACTGAATCTAGAGCAAAATGAAGCAATCTGAATGCTTTACACTTCCGGTCACGTCATAGAGTAGGGGTACGACATCAAGTTTTCTTTCACTTTCTTTTCCACCTTCGCGGCATTGATTCGAGCCTGCCTGCCTACTACCACTTTTTTTTTTGTACCTAACACACACACCCAAATGCTCGGGCAATGGTGGCCACCCTTGCTAGTCGTTAATAAAATCCACAATCCTTTCTGCAATCTAACCATATTTGGGAAAACTAAACATCAATCTATGTCTGACTTGTCCATCAAGTTTCATTGATGAAAGTTTTGTTTTATCATCTTATCATCATTTAATTGTATATGGGAGGGGGGCACTTTGGTAACAGTCACATCGGTAGGAGATATGATTCTAAATGGCTTCACTCTCAACAGACCTAAAACTCTTTTCAGATTTTTATTAAAATGGATGGCTATCACATCTAAAATCAGGATCATACAAAAACTATGATGTCAGAGTTATTGACAATATTGCATTGCATAGCGTATAATCAGTCACATGCAGGAGAGGGAGGAGGGGCAATACAGTGGTAATTCCGGGCATCCAAACTGGGGAAATATCCAATTATATTCAAACTATTTCTTAGTACTAGGACTTCTTGGAGATTTGGAGGCTAGAAATGCACGCAATTGCGTATGTAGGTATACTTATCACGATAAAACAAATTATTATCATCACTCATAACACCTTCATTAGCTCAAAGCTGTCTGACATTTATTAATAACCACCAGATAGTACTCAGTCTTAGTCAACGCTGAGGTGGTATCCTGAAAATGGTGATATTGCTGAAAATGCATTCAAAGTTTGAAACACAGTTAAAGGAGCCACCTCTTTCTAACCACACTGACGAATTGTGATATGATGAAACAGTCTGTCTAAAAATTTTGATAATAATAGCTATTGCTGCTTTGACAGCACACAGTTAATCTCTAATCTAATATATAAAAAGGAAAATGTGTGTGTGTGTGTGTGTGTGTGTGTGTGTGTGTGTGTGTGTGTGTGTGTGTGTGTGTAAGTGTTTGTATGCCCGGCAAAAACTTTTCAGAGACACATCGGACCATGACAAAATTGGTATCATTAGAAAGATCAATCCCTCAGACAAAAAATCTGTAAAAATTGGCCAAAAAGATTAATTCTGTCTGAGTGAACTCGGCCGTTTTTTTTGCAAGGAGGGGTCACTTTTTGCGTCCACATTTTTGCAAGTCATACGCCTAGCAATCTCAATGTATGCTTAAAAAAGGTTATTTCGACCCGTTGTGACGTCATAAATCGTCTTGGCCAAAAAGACAGCCAGCGCGTTGGCTTTTTTCACTCCCTTTTCCTCTTTCGCCTTACAGGTTCGAGCCTGCTTACCACGGCTAATTTTTTTTTATCTGTGGTCTCACAGGCACTCACTGCTATTTTGAGTTTGATTTATGGCTGGTGGTTGCTCAATAATTTTAGGATACCACCTCTCTCCACCTGGGCAACGCCGAGTAGCCATGCTAGTATTATATAAAAGGAACTTTGTGTGTGTGTGTGTGTGTGTGTGTGTGCGCGTCTGTGTGTGCACGTCTGTGTCTGTGTCTGTGTGTGAGTTTGTTCCTTATGAACTCGAAACGGCTGGGCCGATTTTTATAAAATTTCACATAAAGGTACTTTATGTGCCTGGTAGTGTTCTTAGATAGGTTCTGTATCGGAATGTCTTTTCAATAAGTCTTGGCAATCAAAAAAATCTGGTGAAAGAAGGAACAAGTGATTTTGACTAAAGTTAATGCCTTATACAGCCTAACATTACAAGTGCATCTGAAAGGTTTTATTACTGCACAAATAGAAAATCCCGACATATAAAATCAGCAGTAGGTTCTTTGATATGACAGGGGCGCATTCGGAATGAATGTTTTTGTTTAAAGCACAATTGAAGCATCATCCTTGACGTTTTTCATTTTAAACTTAAATTGAAGTCATTGCAGAGAGGCATGTAAAGCTTCCTCCTTGTGCACCACGATGGGTTCCCAGCTAGAGCATACAATCAATTTGATTGAACATTGGGCGATTTTACTGATTTTGATGGCAATACAAATATAGGAGTGTGAAATATTCGTTGATCATCATTCAATCCCTGACAACGTCGGATCTCCCTGCTAGTAATGAATAAACACAGTGCAAAACAAGTAACAATAGCAATAGTAGTTATGATGTGACGTGCGTTGGATAGGGCTCCTTAGCCGTGATAAAGGCAGTTCATCTAAGAGAAGGAAAACACTAACAATAAAAAAAAAAACGATCTTTCTCTGATGGTGGTCCATATAACGGACATTAGCGTGGTGGCAGGGGGGGGGCGGTGTGGTCCAGGCCCCCCCAGCCAAGGTTTCTGGGGGGCGCCAAAATGGGGTTTTAGGGGGCGCACCCTTTGTAGGAGACCCAAGAAAATTTAAAATAAAGACCTTAATAAACACAACTTTGTTCCATTCCTGAGGCTGTTTGGAGGGCAAATTTAGCATTCCTATGCATTTGGAGTGTATGTGTATCAATCTTTCCCTCAATACTGGAGTTTTTCCTGATATGCTGGCCAAAGTCATCCCCATATACAAGAAGGGCTCAAAACTAGAGGTAGGTAACTACAGGCCTATTTCTCTATTATCAAATATTAATAAACTTCTTGAAAAAGTTGTACACGAACGAGTCTACAAGTTTTTAGGGGGGGGGGCCAAATCAGTGATTGGCCCCTGCAGCCATCGACCTCCCACCACGCGTTTGATAACGGACTGTTAGTGTCATCAGTTAAAAGCTAACAGGGCAAATAGGACTGCTAGACTGTGTGAAAGAAACCTATCTAAAAAAAAAATTAGATTAAATAAGCTGAAAGTTTGATATGAGCCAATCATCTCGTTGAATGTGTCATTGGACCCTCCATATTTCATTGAAAAAGGTGAATGGCATACTTTTCAAACATAATTTCACTGTAAAAAAAGTCATGCGAAGGTATCTTTCAGAGTTTCCATTTTTTTTTTTTTTTTTTCTGTGTATTCTGTCCTTCATATACGAGACCAGAAAACCTGGAAAATCTCTGAAGAGGCGGGGGCACACTTGAAACTGATTAAACAGCCACCATATAACGTGGCCCTTATTTCTTTCTCAGGTGAATTTGAATCTAATGCTGCTTTCACTCTGGGCAGTGTAATTCAAATCTTCACTTATGACATGGCCCTTATCTTCCTAAGAAGCTT
>NC_136505.1:87181249-87211249 GCF_053919585.1 Euprymna scolopes
TTATATATAATGTATTAGTATTATATATAATGTATTAGTATTATATATAATGTATTAGTATTATATATTAGTATTATATATAATGTATTAGTATTATATATGATATATAAGTATTATATATAATGTATTAGTATTATATATAATGTATTAGTATTATATATAATGTATTAGTATTATATATAATGTATTAGTATTATATATGATATATTAGTATTATATATAATGTATTAGTATTATATATAATGTATTAGTATTATATATAATGTATTAGTATTATATATAATGTATTAGTATTATATATAATGTATTAGTATTATATATAATGTATTAGTATTATATATAATGTATTAGTATTATATATGATATATTAGTATTATATATAATGTATTAGTATTATATATAATGTATTAGTATTATATATAATGTATTAGTATTATAAATGATATATTAGTTTTATATATAATGTATTAGTATTATATATAATGTATTAGTATTATATATAATGTATTAGTATTATATATAATGTATTAGTATTATATATGATATATTAGTATTATATATAATGTATTAGTATTATATATAATGTATTAGTATTATATATAATATATTAGTATTATATATGATATATTAGTATTATATATAATGTATTAGTATTATATATAATGTATTAGTATTATATATAATGTATTAGTATTATATATGATATATTCGTATTATATATAATGTATTAGTATTATATATGATATATTAGTATTATATATGATATATTAGTATTATATATAATGTATTAGTATTATATATAATGTATTAGTATTATATATAATGTATTAGTATTATATATAATGTATTAGTATTATATATAATATATTAGTATTATATCTAATGTATTAGTATTATATATAATGTATTAGTATTATATATAATGTATTAGTATTATATATGATATATTAGTATTATATATAATATATTAGTATTATATTTAATGTATTAGTATAATATATAATGTATTAGTATTATTTATAATGTATTATTATATATGATATATTAGTATTATATATGATATATTAGAATTATATATAATGTATTAGTATTATATATAATGTATTAGTATTATATATAATGTATTAGTATTATATATGATATATTAGTATTATATATAATGTATTAGTATTATATATAATGTATTAGTATTATATATAATGTATTAGTATTATATATGATATATTAGTATTATATATGTATTAGTATTATATATAATGTATTTGTATTATATATAATGTATTAGTATTATATATAATGTATTAGTATTATATATGATATATTAGTATTATATATGATGTATTAGTATTATATATAATGTATTAGTATTATATATAATGTATTAGTATTATATATAATGTATTAGTATGATATATAATGTATTAGTATTATATATGATATATTAGTATTATATATAATGTATTAGTATTATATATAATGTATTAGTATTATATATAATGTATTAGTATTATATATTAGTATTATATATAATGTATTAGTATTATATATGATATATAAGTATTATATATAATGTATTAGTATTATATATAATGTATTAGTATTATATATAATGTATTAGTATTATATATAATGTATTAGTATTATATATGATATATTAGTATTATATATAATGTATTAGTATTATATATAATGTATTAGTATTATATATAATGTATTAGTATTATATATAATGTATTAGTATTATATATAATGTATTAGTATTATATATAATGTATTAGTATTATATATAATGTATTAGTATTATATATGATATATTAGTATTATATATAATGTATTAGTATTATATATAATGTATTAGTATTATATATAATGTATTAGTATTATAAATGATATATTAGTTTTATATATAATGTATTAGTATTATATATAATGTATTAGTATTATATATAATGTATTAGTATTATATATAATGTATTAGTATTATATATGATATATTAGTATTATATATAATGTATTAGTATTATATATAATGTATTAGTATTATATATAATGTATTAGTATTATATATGATATATTAGTATTATATATAATGTATTAGTATTATATATAATGTATTAGTATTATATATGATATATTAGTATTATATATAATGTATTAGTATTATATATAATGTATTAGTATTATATATAATGTATTAGTATTATATATGATATATTAGTATTATATATAATGTATTAGTATTATATATAATGTATTAGTATTATATATAATGTATTAGTATTATATATAATGTATTAGTATTATATATGATATATTAGTATTATATATAATGTATTAGTATTATATATAATGTATTAGTATTATATATAATGTATTAGTATTATATATGATATATTAGTATTATATATAATGTATTAGTATTATATATAATGTATTAGTATTATATATAATGTATTAGTATTATATATGATATATTAGTATTATATATAATGTATTAGTATTATATATAATGTATTAGTATTATATATAATGTATTAGTATTATATATAATGTATTAGTATTATATATGATATATTCGTATTATATATAATGTATTAGTATTATATATGATATATTAGTATTATATATGATATATTAGTATTATATATAATGTATTAGTATTATATATAATGTATTAGTATTATATATAATGTATTAGTATTATATATAATATATTAGTATTATATCTAATGTATTAGTATTATATATAATGTATTAGTATTATATATAATGTATTAGTATTATATATGATATATTAGTATTATATATAATATATTAGTATTATATTTAATGTATTAGTATAATATATAATGTATTAGTATTATTTATAATGTATTATTATTATATATGATATATTAGTATTATATATGATATATTAGTATTATATATAATGTATTAGTATTATATATAATGTATTAGTATTATATATAATGTATTAGTATTATATATGATATATTAGTATTATATATAATGTATTAGTATTATATATAATGTATTAGTATTATATATGATATATTAGTATTATATATGTATTAGTATTATATATAATGTATTTGTATTATATATAATGTATTAGTATTATATATAATGTATTAGTATTATATATGATATATTAGTATTATATATGATGTATTAGTATTATATATAATGTATTAGTATTATATATAATGTATTAGTATTATATATAATGTATTAGTATGATATATAATGTATTAGTATTATATATGATATATTAGTATTATATATAATGTATTAGTATTATATATAATGTATTAGTATTATATATAATGTATTAGTATTATATATTAGTATTATATATAATGTATTAGTATTATATATGATATATTAGTATTATATATAATGTATTAGTATTATATATAATGTATTAGTATTATATATAATGTATTAGTATTATATATAATGTATTAGTATTATATATGATATATTAGTATTATATATAATGTATTAGTATTATATATAATGTATTAGTATTATATATAATGTATTAGTATTATATATAATGTATTAGTATTATATATAATGTATTAGTATTATATATAATGTATTAGTATTATATATAATGTATTAGTATTATATATGATATATTAGTATTATATATAATGTATTAGTATTATATATAATGTATTAGTATTATAAATGATATATTAGTTTTATATATAATGTATTAGTATTATATATAATGTATTAGTATTATATATAATGTATTAGTATTATATATAATGTATTAGTATTATATATGATATATTAGTATTATATATAATGTATTAGTATTATATATAATGTATTAGTATTATATATAATGTATTAGTATTATATATGATATATTAGTATTATATATAATGTATTAGTATTATATATAATGTATTAGTATTATATATAATGTATTAGTATTATATATAATGTATTAGTATTATATATGATATATTAGTATTATATATAATGTATTAGTATTATATATAATGTATTAGTATTATATATAATGTATTAGTATTATATATAATGTATTAGTATTATATATATAATGTATTAGTATTATATATAATGTATTAGTATTATATATGATATATTAGTATTATATATAATGTATTAGTATTATATAATATGTATTAGTATTATATATAATGTATTAGTATTATAAATAATGTATTAGTATTATATATGATATATTAATATTATATATAATGTATTAGTATTATATATAATGTATTAGTATAATATATAATGTATTAGTATTAGATATGATATATTAGTATTATATATAATGTATTAGTATTATATATGATATATTAGTATAATATATAATGTATTAGTATTATATATAATGTATTAGTATTATATATAATGTATTAGTATTATATATAATGTATTAACATTATATATAATGTATTAGTATTATATATATAATGTATTAGTATTATATATATAATGTATTAGTATTATATATAATGTATTAGTATTATATATAATGTATTAGTATTATATATCATGTATTAGTATTATATATAATGTATTAGTATTATATATATAATATTATTTTATATAAATATTATATTATATATGTTATATATAATGTATTAGTATAATATATAATGTATTAGTATTATATATATAATGTATTAGTATAATATATAATGTATTAGTATTATATATAATGTATTAGTATTATATATAATATATTAGTATTATATATAATGTATTAGTATTATATATAATGTATTAACATTATATATAATATATTAGTATAATATATAATATATTAGTATTATATATATAATGTATTAGTATTATATATAATGTATTAGCATTATATAGTATATATTAGTATAATATATTAGTATAATATATAATGTATTAGTATTATATATGATATATTAGTATAATATATTAGTATAATATATAATGTATTAGTATTATATATAATATATTAGTATAATATATTAGTATAACATATAATGTATTAGTATTATATATAATATATTAGTATAATATATAATGTATTGGTATTATATATAATATATTAGTATAATATATAATGTATTCGTATTATATATAATATAAGTGTTCCACTTGTTAATGAACAGACGGTTATGTTAATTTCTTTTTGACGTACGCTACGCCGTCTTACAAAGATCAAATAATGCCTGAGAGGATGGTCACATATCAACAACACAGATACTACACCACTCCTCTCCCTGAATGGAGCACTGAAATATAATACAAATAACATAAATGGATGATGTGGCGTCCAAAAACGAACTGATCAGTGAGCAACACTTACACTCTCGTTGTTCAACTTTTCTGAACTGCCAACAGCACTTTGTATACTTGCAACACTTTGCCTTGAATGCCAATAGTCCATGTTCGTGCTTGGATATGTCCTCTATTTTCTTGCAATGAGTGCATGCCAGTCGTAACCACTTACTCTATTACATCATAATAAAAGTACAATAGTTCATTAACAGAAGTAAATCTCCATGAGATAAAATTAATTGGAGTCTATGATAATTGTAAAGATAATGTTGATAATTATTTTCAGAGTGCAGCTAAACCAATGTCAACTTAATTTGCAGGAAATGTTAACATTTCCTGTCATTTGTAGGAGGATTTTAAATTGTTTTCACTCAAGATTCATTGACCTTTTATTCCCCGCCGCCCCTTCCCAAAAGCAGCATACAAAATACAAAACAGTGACTTCTAAACTGATCTAACGTTTTAAATGAATGTTTAACTTGATAAATTCTCAAACTATTTGAGGAAATGTTTTTTATTGTTACATAAACTTCAGATTCATTTTTCTTTTTTTTACAAAGGAGTCACCACTTATCAAGGCTTGGAGGCCACTTGAGGATAAGGGTTAATGAATGTACAGTAGTCAATGGGGCAATATCATAGTAATCGTTAGCAGTGGAAATTTGGTAAATTAGATTATTTAAGGGGACAACTCATCAAGAACTTGTTTACATTGGACTTGAAGACGACCAAATTGTAGTCAGCTGGAAAACAGGCAAACGGAAGAGAGTTCCACAGGTGTGCGGTTCTAAGAAAGAAGCTTTGTTCATGGAATCTACATTTAGGTTTAGGCACAGATAAAGAGTGGGGAAAATTATTGATAGCGGCTTCAGTTGGACGAGTGTTTTTCTTGAAAAGTTGGTAAAGGGGGACCATAGATTAGAGCACAGTCGAGCATTTGCCATGAAAATAACAGTAAAGCAGAGACAGGCTTGCAACATCTCTTCTGAGGAAAAGGTTGCAAGGAAGAGAAAAGGGCATCCCCTACTAGGCTACGAAGTCTATTTTGAACTCTGTCAAGGCAGGATAAGTCATTCTAGCAGCTCCTGCTCAGATGTGGCAACAGTACTTCATCCAATATTTATACAGTATGAACATTTCTGATAACTTGGAAACTTGCATGAATTGATATATTTACTGTTATTTTACTAATCTATATAAATATATTTACTGCTATTTTACTAATCTATATAAATATATTTACTGCAATTTTACTAATCTATATAAATATTTTACTGTTATTTTACTAATCTATATAAATATATTTACTGCTATTTTACTAATCTATATAAATATATTTACTGCTATTTTACTAATCTATATAAATATATTTACTGTTATTTTACTAATCTATATAAATATATTTACTGCAATTTTACTAATCTATATAAATATATTTACTGCTATTTTACTAATCTATATAAATATATTTACTGTTATTTTACTAATCTATATAAATATATTTACTGTTATTTTACTAATCTATATAAATATATTTACTGTTATTTTACTAATCTATATAAATATATTTACTGCAATTTTACTAATCTATATAAATATATTTACTGCTATTTTACTAATCTATATAAATATATTTACTGCTATTTTACTAATCTATATAAATATTTTTACTGCAATTTTACTAATCTATATAAATATATTTACTGCTATTTTACTAATCTATATAAATATATTTACTGCTATTTTACTAATCTATATAAATATATTTACTGCAATTTTACTAATCTATATAAATATATTTACTGTTATTTTACTAATCAATATAAATATATTTACTGCAATTTTACTAATCTATATAAATATATTTACTGCAATTTTACTAATCTATATAAATATATTTACTGCAATTTTACTAATCTATATAAATATTTTTACTGCAATTTTACTAATCTATATAAATATTTTTACTGCTATTTTACTAATCTATATAAATATATTTACTGCAATTTTACTAATCTATATAAATATTTTTACTGCAATTTTACTAATCTATATAAATATATTTACTGTTATTTTACTAATCTATATAAATATATTTACTGTTATTTTACTAATCTATATAAATATATTTACTGTTATTTTACTAATCTATATAAATATATTTACTGCAATTTTACTAATCTATATAAATATATTTACTGCTATTTTACTAATCTATATAAATATATTTACTGCTATTTTACTAATCTATATAAATATTTTTACTGCAATTTTACTAATCTATATAAATATTTTTACTGCTATTTTACTAATCTATATAAATATATTTACTGCAATTTTACTAATCTATATAAATATATTTACTGCTATTTTACTAATCTATATAAATATTTTACTGTTATTTTACTAATCTATATAAATATATTTACTGCAATTTTACTAATCTATATAAATATTTTTACTGCAATTTTACTAATCTATATAAATATATTTACTGCTATTTTACTAATCTATATAAATATTTTACTGTTATTTTACTAATCTATATAAATATATTTACTGCAATTTTACTAATCTATATAAATATTTTTACTGCTATTTTACTAATCTATATAAATATATTTACTGCTATTTTACTAATCTATATAAATATTTTACTGTTATTTTACTAATCTATATAAATATATTTACTGTTATTTTACTAATCTATATAAATATTTTTACTGCAATTTTACTAATCTATATAAATATATTTACTGCTATTTTACTAATCTATATAAATATATTTACTGCTATTTTACTAATCTTTATAAATAAACGTTTGTGGCATCTTTATGTATGTATGTACTTCTCGCATCAATGTTACTTTTATAATTACAGACTAATTATTATTTTTAATTATTGCTAATTACTTTAATTACGATTAATTAATTGTTTATAGGAATCAAAAATGCAGTAGCATAAAATAAAATAAAATCTTTTTAAATCAAAGGAAATAATTTAATTACAAAATTTAATCCATCAGAATGCATCGCAATTTTTTAAATAAGTCAGCTTTTTTACTCTTTTAATAATACGTACACACACACACACACACACACACACACACACATATATATATATATATATATATATATATATATATAAATCTATAATATAAAGCTGAACGTCTGTGTGTGTGTCTGGTCACGAATAGGCTCCTATATGGTTGACTATTATAGAAAACTGATCACAGATAATGATAGATGTATCGAGACACAGGAATGGATATGTTTGATCTGGCATATTGATGATTCATTAAAATTGTGGGGTCTGCGTTCGCGCCTTGTCCACAATGTATGGAAATAAAAAATTAAAAAACACGTTTACAAGTGTTTTTGATATAGATGTACATAATAATACTTTGATAAGTATGTTTTAACTTCATTTGGGATAGTATAATAAAATTGTGGGGTCTGCGTTCGTTGGAAATAGGCACAAACTTTAATAAAGACTTTTCATATCTATCTGCGTAAGTATACTTTGATAATTGTTTCAGTTTGAAGAAATATGGTATAATAAAGTTATGGGGTGTTCGTTCACGCCTGACCTCCATAGAATGGAAATATGTCACAAAGTTTAACAAGGTTTTTTAATATAGATCCACAGAATATTGTGATAAGTGTTTCAGTGTGAACAGGTATGGTATAATAAATTATGGGGTTTATCTATTTTATTTTTACTTTCATCATATTTTGCTTTGGTTTTGATACCCCCAAATTCGAAGCTATCTCTTTACAACCCTTCCTTTTCATAACCTATCATACTTTCATAAATCAGAGACCATTTTCTGTAGGTTGTTTTTGAACCCAGTCAACGACGGGTACTTTTGCTAATATATATATATATATATATATATATATATATTTACATGGAGGTCACCACTTATCAAGGCCCAGAAGCCACTCGGGAATAAGAGTTATTGCGTGTACAGTAATCAATGGGATAATATCGTAGTAATCGTTAGTATTGGAGATTTGCTAGAGTGTCTTAATTAAGGGGGCGGTTTGTCAGGAGTTTGTTTATATTGGACTTGAAGACATCCAAGTTGTAGTCAGGTGGGAAACAGGAAAACGGAAGAGAGTTCCAGTCGTGCACTTCTAAGAAAGAAACTCTGCTCATGGAATCTACGCTTGGATTTAGGCACAGATAAAGAGTGGGGAAAATTAATGACAGTGGTTTCAGCCAGATGGGTGTTTTTTGTGAAAGATTGGTGAGGGGGGGATCAGAGTTTGGAGCTCAGATGAGCACTTGCAATGAAAATAACGATAAAACAAAGACAGGCTCGCAATGTCTCTTCTGTGGGAGGGAGGTTGCAGGGAAGAGAAAAGGGCATCCCCCACTAAGCCACAAAGTCTATTTTGTACTCTGTCAAGGCAGGATAGGCTGTTTTTAGCAGCTCCTGCCCAGATGTGGCAACAGTACTCCATCCTTGGACGTACTTGGCTTTTTTTTTATATATACATATATACATGCACATATATATATATATATATATATATATATATATATATATATATATATATATATATATATATATATATATATGTTACATTTAAAAAATAAATGTTAAAATTGCAACAATATTTCTCACAGTTGAGATTGGCTGTGAGGTTTGTTGCTTGCTAAGAGTCAGAGATGGCTTTGTGGCCGGTTTCAAATCTCCCGACCAGTAGTAATTTGTCATCCTGTACTGATGATTCTCGAAAGGATAAAACACTAGTGTCTGTAGGTATTAAAAAAAATTATTATTGTAATAATTATATATATATATATATATATATATATATATATATATATATATATATATACTAGTGTTGGGGCAATTAATTGGAATCGGGAATCGTAAAACTCGGAAGATTTGAGGGTAACGGAATGGAAAAATTTTACGCCTATTTTCTGTTCTGATGCAAAAACGATTCTTTTAATTATCTTTTTTTATTTGATTTTGTTCAAACAAAATCTTCCATTGCTGGTAATAATGATAAAATAATAAATATGTATTGATTTTAAATTTCCAGTAATTCTAAAATCGATAGATCATCATCCACAAGTGTATTTTGACGTTTAGGAAAATATCTGCTTATTTAACATGTTTTTTTGTTTTTTTAATGAAAATCGAGGAAAATAACAATTTTATAGTTAAATAATTAGAGATTTATTAAGAATCGGAATCGATAATTGTATCGGTATCGGGAATTCACCATGGAATCAGTAATTGTATCAGAATCGGGAAAAAAATTGGAATTGTCCCATCACTAATATATATATCTAGCTATCTATATATATATCTATATATATATATATATATATAAAAGTGAAAGTGTCTGTGTACATTTCCCTATGCAATAACTGTCAAATTTTAGTCTACAGACTCGAAATTTGATATACAGGGTAATGAGATTTGGGAAAATCGATGTGATTGATTTTCGGGCAGAAATTTGGCGATTAAGGGGTCAAAGTTCAACGATTTGACCTTTGAGAACTCTACCAAACTCCTCCTACAATTTTGGGTCTAAACACATGAAATTTTAGATATATGTTCCTTAGACATGGATCTAACTTAATAACTTGATTTGAGCGCAAAAGAATAAATGTTAAGGGGTAACAAAAGGGGTCAAAGTTAAAAAAAAAATTGACCTCTGCGGTCTCTTCCAAATTACTCAGACAATTTCTGGTCTAAATATTTGAAATTTTACATAAAGGGTATTCAGAGATAGGGCAAGCTTTTTCATCGGTTTGGGTCGAAAATTTTTAGTTACCAATACATAAATGTATGTATGTATGTATGTTTGCATGTCTGCCTAAAACTTTGAATAGAGGCGACGGATTTTACCAAGATCAGTTTTGAAGTTCGACCTTTCATACGACAAATATCGAAAAATTGACTAAAAACATTAATATCTTCCCCTTCAACTAGACACTTTTCTACAGGGGGGGGGGTCACTTTTTTCGCCGATATTTTTTAAAGTTTTCCTCTCCTTTAGATTGTCTAGCCTTAATTTTAAAAAATGTCACTTTTGGTTTGGTGGTGGTTGTAACAGCATAGACGTTAAGTTTTTACCCCGTTCTTTTCCTCCTTTGGTTCGAGCCTGCCTTCATACTTCCACATTTTTTTTTTTTTTATTCAACAGACACATCCAAACACCCGGCAACGCCGAGCCGAAATGCTAGTATATATATATATATATATATATATATATATATATATATATATATATATATATATATATATATATATATATATATTAGTGATGGGACGATTCCAATATTTTTCCTGATTCTGATACAATTACTGATTCCATGCTAAATTCCCGATTTCGATATAATTACTGAGAAAGTATATATACATACATACATACATATATATATATATATATATATATATATATATATATATATATATATTATATATATATATATATATATAGTATTGGTTTCAAATGTTAAGTAAAAACAATTTGGGTGCTATCAGCTGGAATTGAAATCAAAATATTTAGTGTTCCAACTGCATTCCTTACCATTTGAGCTACCAACAAAAAGATGCGAAAGATTGAAAATTTAACCACTTTCTTGGTACAAATTCATTCATAGCTATGAATGAATTTGTACATGCACGAAGCAGAAATATGTCAGTAAATTGAAATAAACATTTTTTGCATTTCAATTTGCTAACACATTTCTGTACACGTTATTCATCCATCTAAACAAAGATTTTACTCATTATAAACCATCCTTGGTGTATGGTCACTATTTACTGTTAATTTCAGTGTTATATGACCAGTAGTTTGAGAGTTTATCAGTTAAGGATTTCTAGAAACAAATACATATATACATCTACCGTTTTATTTATGTAGAAATAGAATTCTTAGAAGAAATGAATAATATAATAAAGTGCATCATCATCATCATCAGCAGCAGCATCAGCATCATCATCGGCTTGCTGGCGTACTTTAAGAAGTTGACTTCCTAACTAACTTATCTCTGGCCAGGTCTTTATTTATCCCTCTTTTTAGTTTACTTTTATCACTTCCATGTTTACCTCGGTAAAAACAGACATGGTTTAGAAAAGTTCTGAAACATAGTTTTGAATATTAAAAGATTCCAGGGCAATGCCTGGTTGGTTCAGCTAGTATTAAAGGACGTAAATACCTCAAATCATATGAGTAAAATCGTGTCAAGAAAAGTTGCAATGAACAATTGTTTGAGACAAAATGTATCAGAGTTGGTAGCAATTTTGCAACTCGTAGCTAGATGCATTTGGAGTATTTAATTAAACGGTGACAAAACAAAGGCTGGTGGACATTCAGGATTAAAGTCGGACAAGTTAAGCACAGACTGAAGTTTATTTATAACAAATATGTTTGGTTAGAAAAAATGTTTGTAAATTTTATCAACGATTCTATGGGTGTCGGACATTTTTAAAGGGTCACCTTTTTTGAGGTCACTATATTTGATGGGAGATGTTCTCTAATACATACCACGTTATATTTTATTCATTTATTAAACCTCATGTTCTCTCCAATTCTCTCTCCTCTGATCTTGAGCACGTAGTACAATGGGGAAAGGAGTGGCTGGTTACTTTTAATGCATCTAAAACCAAGCTTCTCTCTTTACATCATCAACATTCTGATCCACATCTGGCATCAATTGAAATGAATGGCTCTCGTCTGCAGGAGGCCTCAAGTTTTGACAAGCTTCTGGGCTTGACCATTACTCCTGATCTTAAATGGAACACGTACATCAAATCTGTTGCCAAGGCCGCTGAAAAAATGGTGGGATCTTTCTATCGATCTGGTAAATATCTCACTGCTGATGCTATTCTCTATCTATATAAGAGCCAGGTACGTCCAAGGATGAAATACTGTTGCCACATCTGGGCAGGAGCTGCTAGAAAGGACTTGTCCTGCCTTGATAGAGTTCAAAATAGACTTCGTAGCCTCGTAGGAGATGTCCTTTTCTCCTCCTTGCAACCTCTATCTCACAGAAGAGATGTTGCGAGTTTGTCTCTGATGTATCGTTATTTTCATGGAAAGTGTTCGACTGAGCTTCAATCTATGGTCCCCCCTCGCCAAACTTTCACAAGAAACACTCGTCTAGTTGTAAACACTATCAATAATTCCTCCCACTCTTTATCTGTGCCTAAACCTAAACGTAGATTCCATGAACAAAGCTTCTTTCTTAGAACTGCACACCTGTGGAATTGTCTTCCCTTTTCCTGCTTTCTGGCTGACTACAATATGGTTGTCTTCAAGTCTAACGTAAATACGTTCTTGATGAGCCGTTCCATATAAGTTATCAAATTTACTAAATTTTCATTACTAATGATTACTATATTATCCAATTTCTACTGTACACTCTTTAACCCTTATCCTTGAGTGGCCTCTTGGCCTTGATAATGTGGTGATGCCTATGTAAAAAAAAAAAAAATGAATTTCTTAACTGTGTGATTCATCAATTTCCACATTTAAAATGGATATATTTTTTAATTTATCAGTCTTGTATTTATAAGATTACGGATTAATCCATTTAACTACTTATCACCCTCACTATGATTAGTATTTAGTATATTTACATTCTTATTTATTTAAAATTAGATATATAAAGGTTAAAAATATTTTTACATATATACATTTTTTATATATATACATAGCTTCTTTCTTAGAACTACATGCCTGTGGAACTCTGTTCCGTCTGCCTGCTTCCCACCGGACTACAACTTGGATGTCTTCAAGTCCAATGTTAACAAATTCCTAATGAACCGCCCCCTTAAGTAAACACTTCATCAAATCTCCACACTAACGTAATGTACTTGCAATAACCTTTATCCCTGAGTGGCTTCCGGGCCTTGATAAGTGGTGATCACTGTGTAAAAAAAAAAAAAAAAAAAAAAAACTAAATTCAGGATTTTTTTAATATTTTTTTACAACTTATCAAGGCCTAGCGGCCACTCGAGGATAAGGGTTAATAAGTGTACATTGGTCAATGGGACAATGAGGTAATAATTGTTAGTAGTGGAAATTTGGTAAATTGAATTACTTAAGAGGAACGGCTCATCAAGAATTTGTTTATGTTAGACTTGAAGATGACCATATTATAGTCAACTAGAAAGCTGGTGGAGCAATCGCTAGCTTAAAGACTAAGGGCAACAGACCCGCCACTTATTCTGGTTGTCATTCAAGATCATGCTTGATCTCTAGTTCATATTTTTTATGTATTAACGAGTCGACACTTATCAAGGCCAAGGCCAAAAGCCACTTGAGGACAAGAGTAAAAAAGGGTTGGTTTTTTTTTTTTTTTTTTTCAGATGCATGGACAGTGAAACAAAATCATGAGGATAACGATGACTGAAACTAGGCAGAATAATTTGTTAACTTTGAAAACGACCATGTTGTATTTAGCTGGGAAGCAGTTTCCTAGTAATGTGTTTCACAGACTAGTCATTCTTAGAAAGTCTCCCCTTGTTGTTATTTCAGATCATTTGAAACCATAGCAGCAAGTTTTAATCTCCTCTCCATCAAGGCCAGAGGTTTTGGGGAAATATCAGATATTTTGTAATTCATATGCAAAACTAGGAAAACAAATGACTTTGATTGAAATATTGGTAAAGGTGCAGTATATTTCCACCCACAATTTTTTTTTTTTTTTTTTTTTTTAATTATCACTGTTACAAGTTTTTGAGGGTGATGAAAACGAAAATAACAGTTAAAATCCCAGGAAACGAGTTGTTTCTAAGATATGAAGAAATTATAGTTTTAAAACGTGGGGGATCACTTTTCTATATTAATTTAACGTAAAATGAATACCCACTTTATGGCCACATTTTTTGTCTTCTTTTTTTTTTAAAGGTGGTGTTTATTTGGTAATTGTGGCCTGGTAGACAAACACAAAAGCTACCTTTAAAAACTTGTTTATTAAAGGTATGTGCTGAAAATGAATATTGCATTTCAATTTTCTGCAAAGAAGTATTTTTCCGGGTATTAAGTAATATAATTCTGTTTTTAGTGGTGGCCATTGTTGTACAGCAAGCTCATGCATATTTTTGTTTGATACCCATAAAAATACTTATTTCCAGAAAATATAAATGCAATATTCGTTTTCAGCACACCGGAAAACCTATAGAAAATAAGTTTTTATGAAGGTTTGTGTTGGTCTACCAGGCCATAATAAATAACCACCCCTAAAAAAAAAAACCTAACAGACCCCTCTCCATAATGTGGGTGCTCATTTTACGTTAAATTAATATAGAAAAGTGACCCACAACTTTTTGAAACTATAATATGCAATTTTAAGGGCAAATGCCACATAGCTCACTACACAATTTAGGTTATTAGCTTTCCAACGAGCCTAAATTTGTTGAATTCTGATCAATAGTTGCTGAGATTCTGAACTTATAAAATTGTCAAAAAAGTGGTGTGTATATATATATATATATATATATATATATATATATATATATATATATATATATATATACAAGTCTAGATGTCTATACTTGTAGCAAAACTGAATATTGAAATGTTCATATCTTTGGTTCTATGAGGCGAAACTATATAAAAATTTGCAGGCTTTTTGAAAAGTATAATACTATTCTATGGTTAAAATTTTATGACAAATGGTAAAAAAGTACCTATCTTTGCAAACCAATAAAATATGCCCAAATTTGCCTACATTTGTAAATCTGCTGGTAGTTTTTGTGCACTGATGTCCTGGCAGGCAGCTCTGGTTTTAATGCTTTTGTTGTCTTCCCTACATTTGTATATATGGCAGGCAGCTTCAGTTTTGCTGCTTTGGTTGTTTCCACTGTGGCCTTGCCAAACAACTAATATATATATATCTATCTATATATATATATATCTATATATATATATATATATATATCTATATATATATATATATATATATATGTGTGTGTGTGTGTGTATTCATATGCTAGAATGTTTTTATCTTAAATTTGACGCAACTATGCAGAATGTAGAAACTATACATAAATAGAATTCAACGTAATAGTTAAATGAAACCAATCATCTAATTAGAAACCATAAAAAAATGAATAATTAATTAATTAATGTTCATTTTTCAGAGGAATATGTAAATTAGTTAACCTTAAAAAGTTTGTTTTGTAATTTTTAAATAGAAAAGGTAGGCTTTTAATATCAATGTCAGAACAAAAAAAAACTCAGCTTTTTTAGATTAATAAAAGGTGGATTTGCAGAGTTTATTTCATGATTATATGTCATAATTTGCTTTAGGTGATGTAAATCCATTAAATATCTGTATTGCCTTCTATTCATTATTTTTTCTTTTCTTTTTTTCAGCTGTGTGATGCATGGCACCTCAACAATGTTCCGAATGATGCCCCCTTTACGATTCTGCTGGTGCCTCACCAAACATCGCCTGTTTTTGATCCTGCTTTTCATTCTCTTCATCATGTGGCAAATGTATGCTCACTTCCGGTACTCCTTGGCAGAGTTTACACAAAGAGTTTCAGAAAAAGACCTCAAGATCCTAAATGAGACTCTCCTCATCTTCATTCAGGCAGCAGAATCTGCCAACCTAACTTATTTTTTGTATGGCGGTAGCCTCCTGGGTTCCTACCGTCACCACGGAATAATCCCTTGGGACGATGACATTGATGTCATGATGAACTCATCACAGAAGATGTTAATTGAACGAACACTAAGGGAGTACGGGCCCCGATTTGGTGTTTACACTCATCCGAAGACACAGTGGAAATTCTACTATGCTAACACTGATACATTATTAGACAAACCATTCCGGTGGCCGTATGTGGACATTTTTTTTTTCCAGGAGGACGAGGAGCATATTTGGGATGAGCTTCCATCGTTCAAGGCATCGTATACTCTAAAAAAGTCCAAAGTATTTCCGCTCCGTCGTCGTCCATTCAACGGACTTTTTGTGCAGACCCCGTGTGATCCGAGTCTCAGTTTGGAGAACTATGAACTTGACAGTTGTGCTGCTAGCTCATATTCGCATTATGTCGAACAATGGCTGCCCATCTATAAGTGGGCTAAGGTCTCTTGCAGCCGACTCATGGACCGGTTCCCATTTGTAAAACGAACAAAAATCAAAGATGGTTGGGAGGAGATTCTTTGGAACCTCACTGAAAAACAGAATCGATTTGTGGCACCTGAGTACTGTTAGGAATTTCATTTCAAAAGTTTTCCATTTTAGTGGATAAAAAGAATGCATTTTGGGTTACATTAATTTCCCATGGTTTTCAAAATTTGAAAAATATTAAGCAATCATGACCTATTTATGAGAACGCCAAAGTCTTCTGTAACTATATACATTATTCCTTAATTGGAATTCATTTTTTTGAGATGAGCATTATATGTTAATTTTTTATTTTTTTACTTCGGACTATTAGTGTCATCTTTATTAGTTGTTGTTTACCACCTGACGAAGGCCAGAGGAAGTCTCATCTTTATTAGTTGTTGGTTACCACCTGACGAAGGCCAGAGGAAGTTGGCCGAAACGTTGTGAACTAATAAAAAGATCCAAAAACAACAACTAATAAAGATGAGACTAATAGTCCGAAGTAAAAAAATAAAAAATTCATCTTCTGTAACTGGTTTAGCTTCCGATTTTCTTTTAGCTGAGTTCTAATCGACACGCAACAAATTTTCAACTTGCTAACTTCAGAAGTGTCTGGCAATATTCTAACCTAATTTGGAAAGTGTTTGTCTAAATACTAATCTCACTCTTGGAGTGTTTAGTGATATTCTATCCTGATTTGGATTAAATGCTAACCTTATTTCAGAATAATCTGGCAATATCCTAACCTGATTGGGAAAGTGTTCGTCTAAATGTTACCATTATTTCAGAAGTATCTGACATAATTAAATCCTAACCTCACTTTGTGTCTAACAATACCTGACCATATTTTGGTGCGTAGTTTTGTGAATACAAGAGAAACTAATTCTGAAAATAATTCTTATCGCATATGTAAACCTTTCTTGGATGACAGGTGCATAACTCCCATAATGTTCTGCATCATCCTTGAAGAATCCTAGATCTGCTGGTAGTTTTTGTGCACTGATGGTCAGACTTTTGCATCTTAAAGAACCATCAACATTTTGTCAAAGTTTATCTGGTGTTCGGGAAAGTAATGTGAGTTAATTTCCTACCATTGTCGCATGTGAGGTCAATCTTATTGTACGTAGCAAAGCAACAAATCAGAGTAAAACTCTTCCCAACCAAAAAACAAACAATAAATATGCGAGTTCAATCTTACTTAAAGAACCAATATGTCAGATACAATTTTATTGAAAAAAATAAATTAATCCGTTCTCTTCCTCTCCTGAATCTGTAAATACAGCATCCGCATAGTTAATTGTTTTTTTTTTACTCACAAAAAAATTACGAAGAAGGAAATATTTATTTTTGTATTAAAAGTGAAATTTATTTTCATCATCAATTAATAAGATTAAGTCTCCTCTTCTTTGCTCATAAAAATTTAATTTGCATACATAATTATTCTTTCATTATTATAAGTCATTATTAAGATTAAGCCTCCTATTTTTGCTCATAAAAATTTAATTTGCATACATAATTGTTCTTTCATTATTATAAGTCATTATTAAGATTAAGCCTCCTATTTTTGCTCATAAAAATGAATTTTCATACATAATTATTCTTTCATTATTATAAGTCATTATTAAGAGTAAGCCTTCTATTTTTGCTCATAAAAATAAATTTGCATACATAATTATTTTTTCATTATTATAAGCCATTATTAAGATTAAGCCTTCTATTTTTACTTGTAAAAATAAATTTGCATACATAATTATTGTTTCATTATTAAGATTAAGCCTCCTACTTTTGCTCATAAAAATTTAATTTGCATACATAATTATTTTTTCATTATTATAAGTAATTATTAAGATTAAGCCTTCTATTTTTACTCATAAAAATAAATTTGCATGCAAGATTATTGAAGTGAACTAGAGACACATACAATAACTTTTATTAGAGTAATAACTGTTTTCAAGGCTTGAAAGTCTAGTTTAATCTACTATTCTACAAATAAGAAGAACATGTTAAAAGGACTAGCATTACAGTTTTCCTACTCCTTGGTTAGCTGCCCTTGTAAGCGTTGGCTCTGCTACTATTTTACTCATACATAAAGCAATATGTCCAAAAGATTGAATATATATCCATTTTATTTTTTTTGACAATCTGATCTTCCAAAGCAAAGTGACAAAAAAAAACAAAAAAACTACAAGATTGTTAAGAAAATTCATAAACATTTCCACCAACTCTATTTTGTGCAAATAATTTTCAGTCTATGCCTGACTTGTCCACCAAGTTTTAGTTATAAATACCCAACAGTCTTTGCTTTATCCTTGTTCAATGATACCTGAATATGGCACACAAAATTGTCAATTAAACTGGCACACTTTTTTCTATGTAATGTCGTTATTTTGGTTGCAATGATTCTTTTTCAGTTCTGTTCAAAAATAGTCTCCTACTTGTTTCGGTAGTCATTACCTTTGAGATAAAAATAGGAGAAGGTTAAGATCCAGTGATTGTGAAGCAGATTGAGGATCATACTTCTTACTGATCACTAAAGTTTCTTTGCATATCATTGAATGTTGATAAAACAAAGACTGTTGGATATTCATGAGTGAAACTTGGTGAACAAGACAGGCAGAATCTTATTTATGTTTATGTGTACCAAATAAAGTTGGATTGCAGAAAGCACCGTGTATTTTATTCACAATTCCATGAGTTGCATTTTAAGGGCCATCTTCTCTTTTATACATAGAAATGCTAACATGTTCAATGGATTTATTTTCTTTTTTCTTTGTTGACTAGTTGTGCTGCAAAAGATTGAGAGTTCAGTCTACCCTATTAGTTATTTCTCATAGATACAAGTTAGATGGTTCATATCTTTCATGTTACTGCAACGGGCTTGCAAGACCTAAAACAGCTTGAATAGGACATGTGAGTCTCATCATTGCGTTAACTGCACACCCAGTTAGTAAAAGTTTATTTGCTTAGTAATGTACATTTTCATCATCATCATCATCATCATCATCATCATCTGGTTTGGGTATTTAGAGTGCTGCAAGTGTTCTAGACTCCAAATTGAACAACACTAGATTACATCTCATGGCTGCTCTCCATGTGGCCGATCTAAAGCATTTGCAACAGCTACATGCAAGTAGTTATATCATTTCTCATACACTTAAGTCACGTCTTCCTCAATCTACCTCATTCCCTACTTCCTCAATTAACCATGTTCCTTCCTCACTCAACCACGTTCCCTACTTCCTCAATCTACCACATTCTCTACTTCCTCAATTAACCATGTTCCCTGCTTCCTCAATCCGTCATGTTCCCTACTTCTTCAGATATCCAGATATCTCATAGAGTCAATGCAAGAGATGGTATGCTGTACATGGCTAAACCACCTGAAACATTTACGGGGCAAAGCAATGTTTTTATTGATTCAATAAATGATTTGAGAGTCACCATTTTCTTATTTGTCATGGCTGATTAATCATTTCTGTTGCTAGGAATTAGCATTTTTTATTCAAGTGGTAAATTCCTACTTAACGAAATGTATGTAGTGAAGGAAATTTAATAAATTAAATATCTTTAATAAAAATCTACTCGAGAGTTTTCAGTAAAATTTTGTTATTGATTCTTAATTATCATAAAAAGTATGAATTTTCTTAAAATTAGAATTTCTTTAGGGAGTGTTTATTAAGGAGTGTTATGCCAACAAACACTAAATAGCAATATTGAAACCGACACAGCAAGTATCATAATTAAAAGCTGCAAAACATATGGATATAACTTTTCAATTTTGTTTGAATATAATGTGAATTATCTCCCTTAGTAGTACCTGCATAAAAGTTATGGTTCTTCTTCATTAAGCGATATTAAAAAATTAAAACATTCAATTTCAAGTGAAACCAATAGTATCTACTGAATTGTTATGTTGCAGTAATGAAAATATACAAAAATTATGAAAAACAATAGGGTAGAAAAATGAATTATTAATGAAAAGGTTTTCAAAGACAATTAGTAAAAATTAAGTTTTGCTAAATCGGCCAAAGATTTTTAGTTTTCAGAAAATTTTTACTCATTTTGTTTTGTTTTTTGTTTTTTTGTTTATTTATTTTTTTTGCAAAACTCAATTTTTACTAATTGTCTTTGAAAATCTTTTCATTAATAATTAATTTTCTATCTTATCGTTTTTCATAATTTTTCATTACTGTGACATGGCAATTCAGTAGATACCATTGGTTTCAATTGAAATTCAATTTTCGAATTTCATTACTATAATAAAGAAGAACCTGAAAGGGCATCTCAACATAAATATGGCTATTTAATAACTCTGCCAATATTATTTTCTCCTTTTCAGAATTGATAGTAAAAATAAAGTGTTTGTACAGAATTTCCCTTTTATTAAAACACGAAAATAAGTAAAAATGGATGATGCACATACTCGTAATGGAAAGAAATTATCATATTCTAAAAGTCACATAAAATAATTAAGTAGTTTTATTTTTAGAAATAAAATCATTTTTAAGGGGATTTTAAGTTTTTTTGTTTTTTTTTTCAATGCCCCCCACCTCGTTAAAAAAAAAGGCTTTCTAACATCCCTCAAGTTTGAATTATTTGGAGTTATTTCCCTTGTTTTGGAGATAACATTGTGATATTGTCACTATTCGTTTGGTTACAAAATTTGATTTTCTTATCTAAAAATAAAACTACTTGATTAATTTACGTGATTTTTGGTGTATGAAATTTTCTTTTCCTCATGGATACACATACTATATATAGATGTTTCTTTATTTTTGTTTTTTTAATATTGGGAAATTCTGGGCAAGCAACAAAAATAATAACATTTTGAAATACTTAAGAGGATGACATTATCATTAATATTGGCAAAGTTATTACCCTCCAAATTGTTCAGTGCTACTGCTTTCTAACAGACCAATGGTAAAAACTGTGTTTTGGGGAAGCACCACATAAAGTCTTTCAGAGGTTACTGCACTTTATGAAATACGCCAAATAAGTAATCATTTTTAAATATGGCATCATTAGAGAGGTTCTTGTGTTTATTGTTTTTAATTTATTTGTCTTTTATCTTCATCTCAAACAAGGTTACTGAAATGTAAAACACCATTGTGAACCAGTCATACCTACAGAGGTATCTGACACAAGAAGTTGTGCAGTAATAAAAACACAGGATTGGTTGACAAAAAAGTAATAGGCAGAATACACATTAATAAGGTGGTAGTTTTCTACAATAACTGAGTTCAAATGTCATATAAGTGAAATTGATAACTTAAAAAAAAAACATTGCATAAAATTTTTTAAAAACATTTTACAAATCTGCACATTTAGCATTAGTTCAAAGCATATTTCATATGAGTTTAAAGCAAATTATTTTTGCTTAAAACATGATTTCATTTGCCAATTCAAACAATATGTAAATACATTCATCTTAGTTATTTATTCTCTTATGCAAATACTAAGTATATATTCTTTTTTTTTTCAAGTAAATTTTACAAATATTTTTCTGCATACGAGCTATAAAGTGATAGAAACCATGGAAATTGACACATAAGCACTGCACCAAAACTGCTTAAGGAGCAGGTAAAAACTAGTTTATTAGTTTTAATTTATTAAATGTTACATATTTCAATAAATGTATAAAAAATGTACATAAAACAAACAAATTAAATAATAATGTTGAGGTCCCTAAATTCCAGAAAACTTTCTATTTTCCTCAAACAGCTAGACTTTGGAATTCCCTTCCTGCTACCTGCTTCCCTAACTGTACTGATATTCAGAAGTTAAATGTAATGTAAACCAACATCTTGTTAATCTTTCCAAGGTATGGTCCCAAATAGTAGCCCTTAGGTCCAAGTGGTGATATACATTGTTAGTAAAAAGAAAATCCACATTTATACAAAAAAAAACAAAGAATTTATAATTATAATTTATGGTAAAAAAAAGTAAATTCAAGATATGATTATATTTTATAAAATTTAGAAAAAAAGATAACATTTTCAATTTAAATAAATTTTCATTTCATAATCAATTACATAAACATTCTTCTAAAAAGTTTTAAAGTAATAATTTATTCATTAATAATTCTACATACCTGGCATTGCTTGAGAGGTTTTTTTTGTGTTCATTAAATAAAATTTTAAAGATAAATTTCATTAATTACAGTATTAATTGGCCATTAAATGTTAAATTGAATCAAACTGTTATAAAATTATTAGATTTATTTATTTACCTCGTTTCCAGGGAAGGAAATACATGATCAGGTAAGGATTTGAAAAGCCAGCATATGCTGCACATTCTGGGTTGAGAAGCCTGTCTTCAGGGACATCTCAGGCGATTAGCAATAAATTAATCTCCTTCTTAAAGAGGGGATCGCCTAGGATGGAACAAAACCCTACCGAAGTCAAATATCAACTAAGCACTGTCAGACTAATTGTTAAGGATATACTCTTGACTCGTATGAATTACATGGAATGTCCCTACTTTTCAAAACTTTAAATGGTGATTTGCTATGAATCTTAAAGCTGCAAATAACTTTCTATCAAATAACTAAATTCAAAAACATATTGCTAATAAGCAATTAAGTAATTTTAATTTCATTGATTGATCTATTTGTTAACAATATTCTCTTCGACATTAAATTAATAGATACAGGTTTGTTTATTAACAGTGTGTTTTTGTAAATTACATTTCGTTAGTGAGTACGAAAAAGGTTATTTTTCAGTTATCTCCCTTTATTAACCTGAAGTTATGATTAAACGGTTTGTATTGTAATTCTTAGATTCTAGGACTAAGGGAAATAACTCTTACTGGAGTAGTGTCAAAAAAAAAAAATTACTAGAAAAAAGAGCTTATACACAGGCGGCAAAAAGAAAGTCCGCGCTTGTATTTTTTTTCAAAACCTGCAAATTTAAGCTAAATTTAATGTAACTGTTTAAACAAACTATACCTCATTTGATTGGCCTGTTATTCTTCTATAATTTTACCTGTTCCCTGAGTGTTCCCGTCAATTTAAAAAAATAACTTCAAAAAAGAAATCCGCACAATGGAAAATTCTTATTTATATGTAACTTTAGGACATTAAGGCAACACAAATACAACAGGAACACAATGAACAAGTTAATATTTAGTAGCATAGCCCTTCTACAATTTGACAGCCTGCAATCTTTTGGAAATTCCTTGAATTAGACTGCAGCAATA
The DNA here is from genome assembly GCF_053919585.1 of Euprymna scolopes. Classification (NCBI taxonomy): domain Eukaryota; kingdom Metazoa; phylum Mollusca; class Cephalopoda; order Sepiida; family Sepiolidae; genus Euprymna; species Euprymna scolopes. Next base: position 87,205,856 of record NC_136505.1, read on the forward strand.
CTCCGGTGAAAGGGCATCTGACTTTTCTTTAATTTTTGTCCAAAGTTCTTCCAAATTTGAAATTTTATCATTGCGTAGCTGTTACTTGATGTAATGGCATGCGTTTTCGTTAGGACTGAGATCTGGAGATTGTGTAGGATAATCGAAACACAGAATATCATGCTTTTCCAGGAACCTCTTGACATTGCCTTGCCAGCTGTATGAATGGGAGCATTATTTATCCTGCATGAAGATAGGATTATTATCCAAATTCCGACCAAAGTAGGGTAATGCTCAGTCAACATATTAATGTACTTGGTCGAATTAATTCAGCCTTGCAAGCGAACTATAAGCCCTGGACCATTGGTATTAATAATGCCCCACACCAAAACTGTACCTCCACCACCTTGCAGCATTGAAACTGAACACCTAGGATTAAATTCTTTGTCTTTCCTCCGACAGACGTACTACCTAGCATCACTGCCTAACCTATTGAACTTGCTTTCGTCACTAAAAAGCACTTTTGACCAATACGAAGAGTCATGATCTTCATTGCATCTTACGAAGTTCAGACAGAGCTTTCTGTTCTTTACACAAATCATTGGCTTGCGTCTTGCAACATATCCTCACAAATTAAATTCCTTTAATCTGTTCTTTACAGTAGAAAGAAAGCACTTTTTAACAAGATTGCACTGTTGTTCGATTTGGGGAACCATTTCAAATCTGTTTCTTAAGCTGCAAATCTTGATAGCATTGTCTTCCCTGTTAGAAGTAACTCTAGTACGACCAGATTTAGGGGCATCATGAACACTGCCGGTGTTTTGGTGCTTTTGCAGTCTTTCGTACTATTTTTTCATCACATTTCAATCTGCAGGCGATTTCTCGATTGGATAAACACTAGAATATATCAATTAAAAGTCAGATATGAACAGGTAAAATTATAGAGGAATAAAAGGCCAATCAAATGAGGTCTAGTTTGTTTAAACAGTTACATTAAATTTGCAGTTTTTAAAAAAATTACAAGTGCGGACTTTCTTTTGCCGGCACTGTATATTATTCTTGTATTCTGATTATTAGTGACTAAATTTTATAAAATTCATATGTATATATAAACAGCATTAATTTCATAGAAAAAAAAAGGAATTGCCGGACAAAAAAAGAAAGGATGACCAGTCAATAGTGTTTAAATTTGGGAAATATTTCTTAGTTGTTCTTTAATATCTGTAATTTAAATTCCATACAAATTGGAGATATGTGAATTTCCAAAAAGTATATTCGCTAGTTTTTATATCCCTGACTCCAAATCATGAACTGACTAGGAGCAAAGGGCAGAATCTGTTCTGTTACTGCACTTCATCCTTTCTGTCTTTGGTCAGGGAAGAAATTCTGGTGATTTTCCAAAATAACCAACAAAGCAAAAAATGTGAAAACATAAATGCACAATAAATAAATGTTGCCAAATGCAAGATAAGTTACTCTTCTCCTTACATGGATACGTTTTTAGTGTTCTAACTCATTTTAAAGTGTTTTTTACTTAAAAGTGAAGATAGGTTATCGAATTAAAATGAAAAACAAAATGGTGGTCTTAATCGAGCCTTGATAATCGCTCAAAAAATTGAAGATATTGATAGAAACATATTCAATAAATATCACCAATTGTGCGAAAATGTAATGTTCTACTAGTATATTGTTTCATTTTACAATTTTTAAGCGATTATCAAGGCTTGACTATGGGCAAAATCCTTTTAAACTGAGGTGGTTAAAAATTTTCTACGAATCCTGAGTTGAATTTTCCCCACATAAAAAAATCACCCTTGTGTCTTACTCTGCCTTCGTGGGGAGGCAAGTAAATAGAAACTTCTCTGAAGTTAGGGTTATCTGTGCCCAGTGCTATATTTTTTTTTATTTTATACGAATAAGGGTCAGAGTAATAAGCGCATCCTAAGTGGGCAGTTGTGGAGTGAGATGCTTGTTCACATTACATTTAAATTTCTGCAAATTGCTACAATCTGGGAAATAGGGTGCTGGGAGGGAATTACAAAGGCAAGCAAGCTATTAGAGTAGAAAGCCTTTAGGCATCTAGGGACCTCAACAGTGAAGAGGTGGGATTTTGCTGATCGTTGGGTTGGATGGGAGTATTTACGTTGAGATGGCATTAATGCAGCAAGTTTGTTGGAGCACATTCCATTGTAAAAGAAGCACACAGGCATAACATTGTGCCTCTGAGACAGAGGCTTGAGTTTGGTAGACAATGCGGGACCTATTAGATTAGAAGCTCTTTTTTAGACTGTCTTAGAAATAGAGACTAGTGGTTGGTGCACTAGCCCAGTTGTGACAACAATACTCCATGCATATGTGAATTGTGGCTTTATAGAGATATAGGATACTGACGAATTTTCTGTCTCGTTGCAGCAGACTTGGCAGTATCTTCTATGTTCCAATTCATGTTCTTTGATTTATATACTACAATACTGTACAATAAGATCTCAAGACACCAGGGATTATGTCTGACCTTTGACCTTATATAGTGGAAAGAGAAAATTAGTGTAAACCTGACGATGGATGTTTCAAACTTTAAACATGTATGAATTATTTGTCATCTTTGTTAAGCATGTAATAATCGACAAGGTGTTAGCAGATAAATACAAAAGTTTGAGACTTGATAATTTAAACGATAAATGTTCTTGTAGAAAACAGAGAAGGTTTGGTGTGTGTACACATGCCGAATAGAAAACAAGGTGCATATTAATATCGCATATTATTATGATATTATTTAATGCCACAAAACATTCTGCCATCCATTCATAAGGATTACTCACCTATCAACGAAGGAAGTGTATTAATTTGTTCATTTGTATACCGGTGTGCTTCCAAGTAGATAGGTCATACGTCTGAGAGATTGGATAATACAGTGTAAAACCTTAAAATGCCATTGAATGAAACCGTTGATAAAATTCAGAATCCTTTTTGCAATCGGTTCATATTTAGCAGAAATAAACTTCAGTCTATGCCTGGCTTGTTCACCAAGTTTCAATCGTGAATTTCCAACAGTCTTTGTTTTATTACTGCCCAATGATAATCAGATCTGCATAAAACCTAAAAAATTGTCAATAACTCGAACACATTCTTCTCTTAGCCTTCTCCATTGAGGATTGTTTTAATAGACATGATTCCCTTTCCTTTGGGCTAGAATCAAAGTGTAGCATCTGTTTTGTCTTTGGTCAAGGGGGGGAGATATCTTTTTTGACTGAGACAATCTTTATTTTTTGTCAAAGTGGTACTTTTCGGGGAGCTGTATATCTCAGATATTTCTAACTTTGTCCTCATTAGTAGGCAAGTCACTAAGGACATTATCTTTGAGATAACACTACAGATAAAACTGACGAACTGCAATCACTTGTGCCCCCACGACGTGAGCACCCTCGACAAACCCGACAGGCTGCTAAATCCCACCCCCACACTGTAGAGATCCCTAGATGTAAAAGATCTTTTTACTCCAATAGTTTCTTCCCCAGAACCGCTAGACTCTGGAATTCCATTCCAGGTCCCTGCTTCCCCAACAGTACTGACGTGCAGAAGTTCAAGTGTAACGTGAACCGACATCTTGCTGCCCAAATCTCTACATAGTACCCCAGTAGTTGTTTCCCCTGATAGTAGCCCCCTACACCAAAGTGGCAATTTGCCTTGTTTGGGGTGAAAATGTAATAAAAAAATAAATAAATAAAAAAAACTGGGAGTGAGGTGGATGTTCAGTAATTTCTGATGAGTGTGAAGACCATTTGAGATTACATGTTCGACTGATGATACGATCAAGGTATTATTGAACTGCGATAAAACAAAACAGTTTGACTGATAACTAAAATTTGATAGATATACCAGACATAGACTGAAGTTTATTTATACGAAATGCAGGTAAACCTCTTAATTGCAACAGGCTATATTCTGAATTTGTGTCCCAATTAGTAGCAATAAAACGTAGCAACATCTTCCCTTTAATGTAAATTGAAAATTTCCTCTTAAAATGATTATAAGAAATTGACAATCGTTAATAAAAGCAAGCTTAGCAGTTATTAGGTTAGTGCAAAAATAATGTCGTTTTTCGACGTTCGACTTCAAGTAAAAAAAAAAACGATATTATTTTTGCACCAACTTAATATAAACCTGCAAAAAAGAAATGAGAAAACATGTTCTAATGTTACGACGCCATCTTGGATTATAAAGGCTTGTTTAATAACACAAATATTGATAAAAAAACATCTAAAATATCAGACCTTTTCTCTTATATCTGCTCAAGATGAAACAATGTTGCCATATCTGTAAAATGCAAACAATATTATTGAAAATGTAAATTTGAAAGAAAACTTATTAATTCAGCAACCATTATACGTTTCCTTTAAAAATTCTACTTGTTGCTTTATAAATGCAAATTTATATCAAAAAGAAATTATTAGATACCATTTGTAATTTAATTATTTTTAAGTATTTCTGAGGGGTTTTATATAGTTTAAGTAGATGTACCAATTCAAAGTACATGTCCTGTTAAAAATTCTACTTGTCAAATTTATATTAAATATTATTTGAAATTTATATTAAAAAGAAATTAATTATTAGATACCATTTGTAATTTTATACAATTTTAGGTAGATGCATCAATTCAAAGTATATGTCCCAACTATAAAGCGTTTTATTAATAAGGAATTGTTTCAATTAGAAGGTTTACTTGTATAGTTGGGATTGTAGAAAGGACTTTGAATTTTATCAACAATTCCATGAGTAACATTTTGGGGGGCACTCTGTAACTACTTTTTATCTTCTCCTTATTGATTGCATTAAATGTGTGCATCTAGCAAATGAAAGTACTTTATTCAAGACATACAAGTCCATTTAAAATTAAAAAGAAAAAAAATGAAAAGGCTTTTGGCTCCCCCCCCCCCACAAATGACAATTCATGTCTTCATTTTCTTCTTTCAGATTCATTAGTAGGCATTTGTGATTTTATCCTCTAGTTATTTGTCTGTAAATATAATAATGTGGTACTTTGGAATACAAGGTCCACTTTCTTTCAAACAGTATATGTGATTTTCTGCCTGATCAGTATCAAAAAAACTAATTTATTAACAAAACTTGTGTAATATAATAAAAAAGAGACCCCCATGGCCATAAACCCTTTTCCTTTTTAATCAATGACATTGCTCTTCTTGGTTGGTGAATATTATGATGGCTGATTTTTTTTTTTTGTGTTCCAGAAATTAAACATTTTTAATTAAAAAAAATTATGACTAAGTGTTTTTTTTTTTTTTTCATTTGGGTGTTAAAAAAAAAACTCTACCGTGTTTGAATATATGGTTAAGTGGCAGTTTTAGTCATTTAGAACTGCTTTAAAGCTTCACTCATTTTTCAACCAAATTTCAAACA
>NC_136505.1:87216249-87243749 GCF_053919585.1 Euprymna scolopes
TGTAAACATGTAAATAAATGTTAACACATGTAAATAAATGTTAACACATGTTAACAAATATTAATACGTGTTAACATATGTAAATAAATGTTAACACATGTTAATAAATGTAAACACAATTTCATAAATGTTAACACATGTTAATCAAAATTAACACACGTTAATCAAAATTAACACATGTTAATAAATGTAAACAGATCTTAATAAATGTTATTAAATGTTAACATATGTTAATAAATTTTAACACATATTAATAAATGTTAACACATGTTAACAAATATAAAGAAGTGTTAACGTATGTTAATAAATGTTAACACATGTTAATGTTAACACATGTAAATAAATATTAATAAATGTTAACACATGTTAATAAATGTGAACAAATGTTACTAAATGTTAACACATGTTAATAAGTATTAGTAATAATAAACGTTAAGAAATGTTAATAAATGTAAACACATGTTAATAAATGGTAATAAATGTTAAAATATGTAAGCAAATATATAAAGTGTAAACACATGTTTATACATGTTAACAAATGTTAATAAATGCTAATAAATGTTTAAATATTTAATAAATGTTAACACAGGCTAATAAATATTAATAAATGTTAACACATGTTAATTAATGTTAACACATGTTAATAAATATTAATAAATGTAAACACATGTTCAGAAATGTAAACACATGTTAATAAATGTTAACACATGTTAATAAATGTTAACACATGTTAACAAATATATATAAATGTTAACACGTTTAATATATGTTAACACATCTTAATAAATATTAACACATGTTAATAAATGTTAACACATGTTAATAAGTGTTAATAAATGTTAACACATGTTAATAAATATTAATAAATGTTAACAAATGTGTATAAATGTTAATAAATATTAACACATGTTTATAAATGTTAACACATGTTAATAAATGTTAACACATGTTAACAAATATTAGTAAGTGTTAACGCCTGTTAATAAATGGCAGTAAATGTTAACACATGTAAATAAATATTAAATGTTAATAAATGTTAACACATGTTTATAAATGTTAACACATTTTAATAAATGTTGGCACATGTTAGCAAATATTAATAAGTGTTAACACATATTAATTAATGTTTATAAATGTTACACGTTAATAAATGTTAAAACATGTTAATAAATGTTAACACATGTTAATAAATGTTAAAACATGTTAATAAATGTTAACACATTTTAATAAATATTTAAAGATGTTAACACAGGTTAATAAATTTTAGCACACGTAAATAAATGTTAACATATGCTACTAAATGTTTATAAATGGTAACACATGTTAAGAAATGTAAATACATGTTAATAAATGTTAACACATGTTTATAAATGTTAACATATGTTAATAATATTAATAAATGTTAACCCATGTTAATAAATGTTAACACATGTTAACAAATGTTAATAAGTGTTAACACATGTTAATAGATTTTATTAAATGTTAATAAATGTTAACACATGTTAATAAATGTTAATACATGTTAATAAATGTAAACACATTTTAACGAATATTAATAAGTGTTAACACATGTTAATAAATATTAATAAATGTTAACACATGTTTATAAATGTTAATAAATATTAACACATGTTTATAAATGTTAACACATGTTATTAAATGTTAATACATGTTAACAAATATTAGTAAGTGTTAACGCCTGTTAATAAATGGCAATAAATGTTAACACATGTAAATAGATGTCAAATGCTAATAAATGTTAACACATGTTTATAAATGTTAACACATTTTAATAAATGTTAGCACATGTTAACAAATATTAATAAGTGTTAACACATTAATTAATGTTAATAAATGTTAACACGTTAATAGATGTTAACACATGTTAATAAATGTTAACACACGTTAGTAAATGTTAACACATCTTAATAAATGTTGACACATGTTAATAAATGTTGACACATGTTAATAAATGTTAACACATGTTACTAAATGTTAACACACGTTAGTAAATGTTAACATATATTAATAAATGTTAACACGTCTTAAATGTTAACACATGTTAATAAATGTTTACACATGTTAATAAATATTAAAAAATGTTAACACAGATTAATAGATTTTAGCACATGTTAATAAATGTTAACATATGTTAATAAATGTTTATAAATGTTTCCACATGTTAAGAAATGTTAACACATGTTAATAAATGTTAACAGATGTTAATGAATGTTAACATATGTTAATAATATTAATAAATGTTAACACATGTTAATAAATGTTAACACATGTTAACAAATATTAATGAGTGTTAACACATCTTAATGAATGTTAATAAATGTTAACACATGTTAATAAATGTTAATACATGTTAATAAATGTAAACACATTTTAACGAATATTAATAAATGTTAACACATGTTAACAAATAGTAATAAATGTTAACACATGTTAATAAATATTAATAAATGTTAACACATGTTAATAAATGTTAACACATGTTTATAATATTAATAACTGTTAACACATGTTAAGAAATGTTAACATATGTTAATAAATGTTAGCACATGTTAATAAATATGATTAAATGTTAACAAATGTTAATAAATGTTAACAAATGTTAATAAATGTTAATAAAGCAATGTAAGGAAGCTAGAAGAACACCCGTCGCAGGATAAGTGAAAGGAATTCTATGAGTCGCGGATCTCTGTCCCATTTGAAGGTTCTTGATCAAGTGTTGAAACATATCTGTAATTTAATTGACTTTACGCTTTCTTCTTCTCTGTAACCTTTATTTCACAGACGTGATGTTGTTAGTCTCAGTCTTTTTTATAAATACTATTATAATATGTGTTTTTCAAAATTTTCTGAGCTGTTCCCTGCTTCCTTTGTTTCAGCTCGTTTGACCCGTTGCTCTAGTGGTCTCCATCAATTTTCTGTTTTGATAACTCATTGTAATACAGCTTCTTATCCTAGATTTTTCAAGAACTGCAAGCTTGTGGAACTCTTTTTCTGCTGACTGTTTTCCTCCTACCTATATTCTTGGTCTTTCAAGGTTAAAGTCTATAGCATCTCCTGCCTTTGCGATAACCATTTCGTGTTCTTGTTCACTCCTTACACCGGGTGGCTTCAGCATAAAAAAAAAGTTTTGCACAACTTTTGTATCCGTTGCGAAGATTAAACTCCAGATATAATGATATTCCAATTTTCATCCAAATCCATTATGCAATTGGAATTCTAGAAAATGTCTAAATTTAAGGCTTAAATTTAAAGGGTCTTTATGTAACATGGGCGTTACACTCGAGCCGTGTTGTTGCCTTTCAACCACTCTCGGACCCACACATTGTCTGGTACTACATCACAAAAGTAACAAATAAAAAAAAAGGAAAGAGATTAAAATCTGACTCGGCAAATGAAATGCATTAATTTTTGATTCTTACAAAACAATATAATTTCATTATCTATCCAAAGTCTTTTTGTACACACACATGCTTTTTAAAAGTCTTTGTCTCCACCACCTGACACTGGTGCCAGCTTGCACTTTCTCATCCTCATATCTACATGTCCATCTTCCTCTGTATGCAACTTGTTTCTCTTTGACCACGTGGCGTATTTTTTCTCTTTTTCTATTTTTTTTCTAACTTGCATACATGCTTTAAAGGTTGCTGCTACTAATATTTTTCGCAAGCCAGCTATCCTTTGGCTGCTGCTGATTTTCTCACACACAATTATATGCACTCTGTTACTAAATAGAGCTCTCGGTTGGTTTCAATAAAAAAGCAGGGCAATGTTGGCAGCTGGTTTGGCTGCCCCATACCCAGCATTACAATCTTCAAAGGAAGAAAACTAAAAAAATAAAAAATTACATTAAGAAAAAATTGAAATTCATAAAATCTTGCTTCATTGGATTAAATTTAATACAAATCTGTAATATTTGAAATATTTGAATGTTGAAGTGGAAGGTAGTGGCCATATTATGTATCCTAAAACAACTTTCGAATACCCCAAAGAAACTGAAAATTTGAGGAATATTTATTAAGTGATGTCAAATATTTATATTTATACTTTCATAAAGTGATTCCAATCCCTGTTTGCCCCTTTGCATAACACTAAATTCAACAAAATATACAGAGTGTTTCAAAAAGATATTTTCACTCGCTGACAGACGATATAAACAAACACTTCACAATGGCAAACGCGTAAGTTACGTTTAGAGAATATGATAAAATGCTATTCGAAGCACAAAAATGTCAGGGAAATGCAAAAACAATTTAATCAATAAATATCTACGTGAACACAAAATGCATGAGAACTGAAAAGTGAAGAAGTGTGTAGATTATTTTTAGGCTATCTATAGATAACATAAGGATATATTATGCCTGGCATCTGTGTTTCAAAATCAATCCTGATCGATAAATTATTTTAAGTGTATATTCAAACTTTCTTTTCGTGTATATAAGGGAGATAACTGTGTTATTCCTCTCAAAATCAACGTAGCAAATTTGTTTTGGTGGCCTTTTTAGCAAACACTTTACGCGGCGCTCACCATTAGGAAAACATCAAATAACAGGATGCAATCAATTTTAGCGAATGTCCCAGTTTATCGCCTCCCCATGAGGGCTGTATGTAACACGAGTCTGATTTTAATATGGGGAGTAAATTCCAGCATTCTCAAACTATGCCCAAGTTAAAATAAAGGATACGATAAAACATTACACGAGGTGAGGTCTCTGGCTTTGCTAGGGTCCTTTTTGGACGACATCTATATATATATAAAAGCGAAAATGTATGTATGTACGTGTGTACGCTTTTTCTGTGTGTCTACAAAAGGCTTTTTTCAGAGAAGCGGTCGGTCGGTTCACAACTTTTTAAAACTTTTTATATCACATATAAATCGTAATATCTCCGAGTTAACAACGGAGATCGCCTGTCTATTTAATTTGCTCGATTTCGGGAAGATAAATATTCAACATTTGTCGCTCACCGCATGTGGGTTAGTCTTTTTCCTATAAGATCTTGAGAAAATAAAAATGAAAAAAAAGCGTTCCGCAGTAAATGAAATACCATCCCCGCATTCAAACTTGACCTCATTAAAACGGGCACCTGCCAAATCCAAGTAATTAAATAAATTCAAACGTGTTTCCGTTAGCATCTTGCGGTGGGGCAATGGTTAACGTTGCACTTTTTTTTTCACACTTTAATTTACAACTTTGCCTCAACGGTTCGGGTTCGATCCTCATACTTACTTTTTTTTTAACCCCCCCCCCCCCCCGGAGTTTCCACACACACACCTTCAAACACCCGGGCAACGCCGGGTACCCCTCGCTAGTTTAATATAAATCAGGGCATAAAAATTATTGTAATAGTAAAGGGAAAAATAAAGGCTATATAACATCATACATAAACATTAAACTTGGAATAAAATGCCACATTAAAAGAATAGCAGGGTCAGCAGATAACAAGTGTTCCTATTTACTTGCCTTCCCACAAGGGCTGAGTTAGACACAAGGTCGGTTTTTAATGTGGGGAAAATCCAACTCCTCCCAAAAAGAGCACTCTGAATAGAAACAAAAATAAAAAATGCCCCAGTCATCAAGGACCTCTTATCCACCGGCGGAGGACAGAAAAGGTGAAGTGCAATATCAGAACAGATACTACACCTTTGTTACTAGCTAAAAGGCCAAGTACAAGTGAAAAATGTTACCTGAAACATAAACAGTATTTTTAAAAAAGGGGAAATTCAGAAAAATGCATAGCATGGTAAAGTCTGCCGAAAACTGATTTTGTTCTTATAGGAGTTTTTAATTTCACTCCAGCTTACAATTTTCACATAGATGTGTTAATTTTAGAGTCTGAAACGATTTTTATTGGTTGAAAAATATTTTGGAGTTAACACATTCCTGTGAAACCGACTTGATGAAGAGAGCAAATCTCAACAAAGGAAAGACAGAAAAAAGGTTGCACTTTAAACCATTTGCATTTTAGCATTTGTTGAAATTACTTGGCGATTCAGTCAATAGATGCGCATTGCACCGACTCTGTTAATGGAAAAGGAAAAATCAGATTCTATTTTTTTGTGCACATCAACCCGTCAAGACGTCCACACCCTCTAAATATCTGAAATTAAAAAAAGAGTACAGGTAAGGATTGTTAACATAAAGTGTTCACCTAGTTTTTGATTACAATGTGTAGGACAGGACTTGTAATGATTTTCTGTATTTTCAAAATGGCGGCAATTATATTTAATAAAAAAGAAATGGTTACTCACCCTACGGAATGTACAATGGAATTTAATCAATAACGTTTACGTGCAAGAAGGAGCTGATCTCTGTGTGTTGTATTTGTTTAATAAAACGAATACCCACTTGCTTTTAATTACTCGACTTATGTGCATACTTACATGCATTTATATATATATATATATATATATATATATATATATATATATATATATATATATATATATCATTCAACCACGGTTGTGATTGAATATATGCTTAAGTCCGAAATTGAATGAATCGAGACACATTCAAACCCCTACCACTAATTCCGTTCGCAACCAAATTTCAAACAGGTTATATAGTTGGATAGAACACCTCATTAGCTACATTTTGAAAAAAAAAATTTCGAAAATTGGTTCAGTAGAAAAAAAGTTACAACAAAATATGTGGGTTCACAAACAGGAGAGTAAGTACATACATAAGTGACTAACGCTTTTTTTTTATTTTGCATAAATTTTTTTTGTATATAAATATTTTTTACTGCGATTTTGCCAATATGACATGTTAGCGTAACGGTTAGAGTACCGGGGGTTGGTGGAAAGATTTTAGGTTCAATCCCGTGTATCGTTTTTTTTTATAATTAAAAAACCGAACTTTTTTTTAATAACTAATTTTTTTTAACTCTCCTTATGAAATAGATATGCGGTTTTCTTTTCCTAGATGGTTTAGATTTTCAATGCAGCACAGTACGGTTTGGGATCTTACCGTGCTATGCTCCAATGCTTTAATAGCTGCCTGACTATCTGAAAGGATAGCTATTTCCTGTTGCTGAACCTCTTCCATGATCAGAACCTCAGATTCAAAAGCCTTAAACATGCGCTATCTCTCCTTCTTCTTCGGTTTTTGTCGTGATGTTTACCGAATGTTAGAGCTGACTTGTCAGACTTAGGTCTGAGATCCTGCTCTTCGGTGAAGGCGGGGGTGGTGTTTGGTACCACATCCAATGGTGCCAGCTCATGACTGGTGTTTGGTGTTGTATCCGATGATACCTGTATGGTGAAGACTTCTGCCTGGAAGACCGTCCTCAGTTTACCAAGATAATAAGATTTTTGACAGGTGAGGTGGTTTGAGTATTCTATATAAACACTCGCACCAATCCTATCATTCATTTTAGATCCATCAGTATAGCATTTGATTACGTTGCTTTCCAGCTCTTTTTCGTAATCTCTTGCGCCTGTTCTGTCATAAACCATACATGTGAAATGCTTTTCAAATGATCTGGTTTTAGTCATAAGGTCACCCGGCACATGCAAGAGCGGTAGTTCCTTCCTAGCCTCATTACACAAATCCACGTGACTCTTTGTTTTTCCAGTAGTCCCAACAGATCTTGACCACCACAGACCCATGAGATCTATTCTATAGGATCCCCGTATCGCTTCTGCCTTCAGGAATTCTTTAATCGGAGGGATATTCAACAGCATCTCCAATGCTCCAGTAGGTGTGCTCGGATATGCTGAAGAAGTCATTAAACAAGCAAGTCTTTATACTTTCTGGAGTTTCTTCCTCAAGTACAGTTTCTCTGTCCTGCGGATCCAGGAAACACATGCATACAACAAAATGGGACATACCATAGCAATGTATATCCACCTCATTACATGCGGGTTAACTGCCCAGGTTTTTCCCACAATTTTTTTGCATTGCATAAGGGCTGCAGTCGCCTTGGAGGAAATCTTTTCTATGTGGCTTTTCCTGGTTAGCTTACTGTCCAGGATTACCCCTAACAGCCTTGCCTCCTGCGAAAGTTTCAATTTCTGTCCACTCAGAAAAAGGTCACCAAGTTGGCAATTTCTTTTATATGTAAACATGACCATTTCTGTTTTACGGCTACTGAATTCTAATTCATTTCGATTAGACCATTTATTAGGAATATTTAATGCCATTTTGGCAATGCGTCTGACCAATGATGCTTTTGAACCCGCGACCAGCACTGCGATGTCATCAGCATCAGCCTGGGCATAAATATTCCTATTTTTAAACTCCTTTAAAAGAGGATTCAGCATACAGTTCCATAGTAAAGGTGATAAAATCCCACTTTGGGGGTTTTATTTAACTACTTCCCTTTTAACAGTTGCCCTCAGTAGTTCTACTTGAACTGTTCTGTGCCTCACCATATACTCAATCCATCGGATGAGTACTGGTGGCACATTGAGTTCTCGTAGCGGCTTGAACATACTACTGAAGGGTATGTTGTCAAAAGCTCCAACGATATCAAAAAAGACACCGAATGCCATCTTCTTTTTTGTTAGTTTACGCTCTATACAGATCACGAATTCATGAACCGCAGTCTCGGTAGAGACCCTGGCTCGGAACTACTGTGATTGAATGATAAATATTGCATAAATGTGTGTTTGAGAGCTATTTTTTTTTTTTTTGACAATCATTAATAAATATTATAAATTTATATATTAATACAATAGCAATGTCTGGAAAAATCATGGATTATATGGAAAAATGCGCGCATGAAAAGTAATATTCTTAAGATTTTATTAAACCTGGAAAAGTAAAGGACAAGAAATTCAACCTGGAAAAGTAAAGAACAAGATATTCTAGTAAAGTAAAAAATAAGAATTTTTTAGACTTAAAATATTGCAGCTAAAAATAAAATTTGAATATTGATAAATATTTTATTTATTATTTGCATATGTTATTGTTTATTCTTGAGTTAAAAAGGGTGTCAGTCGCTGGATTGAACTTATTTCCCCCCTATTATTTGCATATATTTATGTAGTGAAAATTGTTTGAATAAAATTAATTCATTAGTTAGTTAGTTAGTAGATGGAATTAATAATTTTATAATTTACATAAAAATGAATTAAATGATCCTAATTATGATATAATAAAATTATTATCAATTTTAATAAAATGAATATCGTTTCGGAAACGATCGTACATTCAAGTTGATTGTGTTTGTCTTTTCTTTACAATTATTAATCATTTTACTGAATATTATATATATAATTATTACTATAATAATTTTCAAATATTTACAGACACTAATCTTTCATCCTTTCGGGAATCATCAGTGCAGGGTTTAATTCACCATTATTGCTGGTCGGGAAATTCGAGCCTGGCCAAGAAGCTATCTCTGACTCAATTAGCAAAGAACAAACCGCACGACCAACCTTAGCCACAAGAAATATAATTGAAATTTAAACATTTTTTTAATGCTGAGACGTCCGCCCAGAGTGATTATTATTATTATTATTGTGTTTAGCTCTTCTGGAACATGATTAAAGAATTGAGAATAAAATATGTGTATTACAAATGATGCTATCTTGGGATCTCGGAGCATTCATGGCCGCAGGCTTGGCCAACTCGTGGGAGAACCGGAAACTGTGAAATATGGAAAGTGGTGATGAGAGTACAATTGTTTGCGTACATCTTTATTTACATCAGAACATTTCGTGCCCTTCCCTCACCAGGACGCACCGCGCCATCTCCGTAGGCATGACACCTTATCTTATACCAACAGATGTCCGTCTAGTCCCGAGGGCACTCACAATAAAAATGAAACGCATTTTCACAAAACTTATATGAAGATACGAAACGAAAAGCGTTGTATGAGTCACCTTAGTACATTGTACTTTCCCTCTCTTATTTCATTTTTTACTCCTTCCCTCTTGAGCTAAATATCTTTTTCTTCTTTATTTGCGTCATTTATTTATTTATTTACGTCATTCTTTTACGCTCTTTTCCTTTCACTGCTACTATTTAAAACACCCACCTAAGGTAATATTCATAATCCTTCAGCAAAAAATGATAAATCTATATCTATATATCTATAAAAGTGAGAATCTTTGTGTGTGTGTGTGTGTGTGTGTGTGTGTGTGTGTGAGGACACTTTTCAACCTATATACCCAATGAATTTCTATCTATAGGCTTGAAATTTGGTATATAGAGTATTCAGACACGTGGAAAGCTTTTTAATCGGTTTTCATCCGAAAATAAGGGCTGCTAGGGGGTCAAAATTGAAATATTGGTACTCGGGGAGAGGTCATCGGATTTTTATCTGTTTGTCAAGTGTTTCATAAATGCTCATGCGCGAATCGTTCATATGACAGATTACTTATGCTAAGAATAAATAGGGTTGAAAACACTTTTTAAAGATCGTATCAAGCTGGACCAATGGTTATCGTACTTCACTCACTGTTTTTAGGTTTTGGTTTCGATCTCAGCTCAAGTATTTTTTTTACTTACAAGAATTGAACTGTTTAGAAAAAAACACAATACGCAAATGTATCTTTCCATTTTTTTTTACT
The DNA here is from genome assembly GCF_053919585.1 of Euprymna scolopes. Taxonomy (NCBI): domain Eukaryota; kingdom Metazoa; phylum Mollusca; class Cephalopoda; order Sepiida; family Sepiolidae; genus Euprymna; species Euprymna scolopes. Next base: position 87,226,790 of record NC_136505.1, read on the forward strand.
TCATTTTTTTAAAAAGAATTTAACGTTACGTGTTTCTGTTTATAATAAATTAGAATTCAGCATTAATTAAAATATAATATTTATGCGTATTTTACCAATGGGCAACGCCAAGCGACCTGCTAGTAAGAAAATAAATTTCCAAAACAACGTGGGTAATTTCACGTTGCCATATTGCATTCAGGAAAAAAAATCAGAGACATATTTTCTACATTTCGTATTTAAAATGGTAACAAGAAAACTAGTCCTAAATAAACGACTCAGAAGATCCTATTTTGAAAAGATATCTATTATAACAAATCCGTATTTTGTCTGTTTTTGTTTTTTGTTTGTTTGTTTGTTCACAATGACGTCATGTATAATGTTACAGATGACGTCATAAAATATGACGTCATAGTAAATGACGTCATAGCAAAGGTTTAAAGGGATGGGAAGGCAAAAAGATCCCCGGACAACGCCAGATATATGCAGCCAGTATGATATAATTTGAATATTACCTTTAGTAAGTGTTTTACATTTCTGTTTTTTTTTGTTTTTTTTACAGCTTTTGCATATCTCCCTTCTCTTCTACATTTTTTTCTGGTCTTCGTTCCATGTCTTGAACTTTTTTCATGTTTTTTTTTGGGGGGGGGGTATTTATTCGTCCCTGATGAGTTGTTAGTGATAATAGGAAAATATCCTCCGCTATAGAACAAAACACGTTTAAGACGCAATATTGTATATAAAAAAAATTAATTTGAAGAACAAAACAAGGGCTAGACACTAGATCGGTATATATTATGGAAGGAACGTAAGTACTTGAATAGGGAGGAACTTGATGGAGCGAAAGACGAAATGAAAATAAAGAAGAGTGAAAGTAAATGATTATCAATAGACTATGAAATCGATGGTGCCGGGTTCAAATTCTTTCCTGTTCACTCAGACACTAAGAAAAATATAAACTCAATCTACAGTAATTCTTGTTCAAATAAATTTGTTCACAAACTAAAAAATATGTCCCTGTATTAAATGGAACAAAAATGGTTGATATGCCGTTAAACAGAAAACTCAAATAGTTTGCTTTCTCTCGATTTGCATCAAACTCTCTTTAATATTTAACCAGAAAGTTTCTTTCTTTTCTTTGTTTATTTCTTTTCTCTTTTTCTTTATTTTTTTCTTTCTTTTTTCTCTTTTGTTTTTCTCTTTATTTCTTTTCTTTCATCCGTTTCTTTTTCCTTATTACTTTTGCTCTGTTGTTTTGATTCTTTCTCTTTTCTTTCCTTAATTTCTTTCTTTTGCCGTTATTTCCTTTTTTTTTTTTTTCATTCGCCCCTTTTCTTTCCTTTCTTTTTCATGTCCTTTTTTCTGTTCTATTTCTTTATTTCATTTTTCGTCTTCATTTTGTGGTTTCTCTTTATATGCTTTCTTTTCTTTCTTTGTGTGGTTTAATAATATAAATGCATGTTTAAATATAAATGCATAATAAATTCATTTGCAAATGAATAAATTAGTTGCGTTTAAGAAAAGGAATTTGTGAAATGAGCGAGTTTAGTTTTTGGAAGTAAAGGGAACACGCCGAATTTAAGGACTCGTGCGAATGTCGTGGGAATGCTGGTCGATTTTCCTTTTTTTTTTCTTATTAGACAACACGTTCATTAATCATTTTTGTCTAGAGCCCTTTCTTCTTCCATTGTCAACTCTTATAACTTGACAACATAACTTCCGGTTGGTGGTTTAATACCAAAATCAGTAGGTCATCATTCTATATCTCCACACTTACTGAGGACAACAAAGATGAACAGATGGCTGCCCTTCCTAGTGGTGGTTTCATTCTGTTTAGTGTTAAGTCATTATGTTGAACAAGATGGCAGTAATAAATCTCATCGGCGAAGAATCAATGCAGTCACGATCTCAAGTGTTGATTATTTCTTTAGAACAAAAATAGCGGTATTAGAGCGACGAAGAACAATGTAGTTCGGATCAGTAGTGGTTCAGTCGTGTCAAGACGCAGACTGATAGCGAACTGACTTGAATCCAATATTTGATATTTTTATAATGAGGTCGAAGACTTCCCATTGGTTGATTGTCCTAACGCGTAGTTATAAATAAGATCGTCAAAATTCTGGGAATCTTACTCTCCAATTATAGCAAAAACATTTAACACATACGTGTTGAGCGTTGCTTTGTTCTCTGTCGGTGTGCGGTATGTCCATGTGCAGTTCTAGGAAGTCCACCTTCCCAGGTTTTATCTTGTCACAACAAGAAAGAGTTAGTTTATTGTTATGGATGCTCCCACTGACAAATACCGACGGAACTGTCGAGACATTTTTTGCCAAACGATTGTGAAAAATGGACCGCATGTTTCCGTGACGTCAGATTTGTGTTAACTATACGAACTATGGAAAAGCAGAAGCGACTTAATGATTTTTAAACCTTTGTTTATCTTCTTCAAACTGCAATTAATATTAATCTTTGTTATTATTTTGTTAGGTTTTAAGATTTACACAGTTTAACGATTAATAATATTATAAACATTTGTATATTAAATATGAAATACGGTTTTACTGAATGTTCATTTGGTTAACTACCGGCTTCCATATTTTGTTCGGTAAAAAGAGACAAACAAAATATGAGGGGGGGGGGGCGCTACAAAATTCTTAATATTCGTGCAATATTTTCAACTCGGTTTTAATTTGGTGATAAAATAGCTGACAAGAGCCATGTTTATATTAAAACTTAATATTAAAAAAAAAAAAAAATTAAACACAATTAATTAAAAATCTATGTTATAACGGAACATTTTGAAATAATGGAATTTTAATCGTTTTAATCTTTTAAAAATTAATTAATTTTTAGGAAATTTCTTTTTGTTGGCAATTGAACTGATTATAGTATATATTAATTCGAAAAAAAAAAACGCTATTTAAAAAAACATAGTAATATTAAATTCATATCATTTTTTTAATTGCAACTTCAAGGTAAATTTTTGTTCAATACGTATATTTAAATTAAAAAGTAAATATGTTTTACTTATTTGAATTCTTATGTTTCATAATAAATAGAAATTTCGATAGATTTAAATATATTTTGTTCGAATTTCGAAGAAATAAATATAAGGAAGGACACGCATTAAAAAAATATTTCCCCTCATATATTTTACGAAAACTGTATTTTATATGTAATTTCATTCTAAAATGGATAAGTATCGAAAATTTCACGAAAATCTGACCATTAGTTGATTTTTGCTAGATTTATTAAACACGGGCATGTTTTCACGTTCCAAATGCTTACTACATGGGAACGTTATTTTAAAGCGCCAATTATGTAAACACGATTTTCATCTCGCAATTTCATTATTTTCGTACGATGAAAAAAATTATTTTAGCAATTATTTCTAGTTTATTTTGCCCTTCTTCTAAATGGGACAAAAGTTATATTAATAATATTAATTTATAATAAAGTTACATCGTTTTACATATGGGAGGGGGGAATTCTGTGGTGACCTTTGGAGGTGCCTATCAACCAGTGAGCTTCCTTCATCTAAGTTGTTGGTCTCCAATGCTAATATAGAGATTTTGAGTCGCATTTACCCGCCGTGGGGGGAGGGAGATAAATGATTCAAATCATAACCTATTAAATGTAGCGTCATATTATTTATCTCCGCCAAGAATCTGCGTATACATTCACCTTAAAACTCCTGCCAATCTTTGTCGACTACAACTGACGTCTTTCCTCTCAAATATCACCTCCACTTACATTCAACAATTCGGATGTCAAAAATGTCAAATTGATAAATAATTTATGAGATATGTGCAGATTAAAAAAAAACATTATCAAATCTTTCATCAAATACTCAGCTGTTTTTTATGTATCTTTTTCTATCGAAAGAATGTCATCTTCTAAAAGATGGGAATGAGAAAGTAATAAAAAATAGGTTGTGAGATGAAGCGAAAGTGATAGAAAGTGATTGAGATTGATAGAGGGGGTTATAGTGATATGAATAGGAATTAGAAGCGTATATAAATATATTTATGAATCTCTCTTTTTTTGTGTGGCGTGGATGGGTTCAGCGTCGCCTGACGAAGTCTCATTGACTGAAACAGATGGCTGGTTGTAGCGACCATATGTAACCGTTTACCCTCGAACAAATAATTAAAAAAAAGTATTTTTTCTTGTTATTGAGCACTATCTAACAACCTCGTTGTATTCATTAGTCCCGACTGTTGAACATCTCAAACCCGTATATATATATATATATATATATATATATATATATATATATATATATATATATATATATATATATATATATATATATAAAGTATATATATATATATAAGTATATATATATATAAGTATATATATATAAGTATATATATAAGTATATATATATAAGTATATATATAAGTATATATATAAGTATATATAAGTATATATATAAGTATATATATATATATATAAGTATATATATAAGTGTATATATATATATATATATATATATATATATATATATATATATATATATATATATATATATATATATTCTTTTTCTGTCTGCATGTTTGTCTTTTCGTATCGCTTTTTCTCAGAAACTACTGGAACGATCCGGCTGAAATTTATATATTAGTGGCCTGGCAAGGCCACAGGAAATGCAACCAAGCAAAAAGAAATTCTAAGCAAAATTGATCCCAAAGCGGCAAAACTAAAGCTGCCAAGAAACTATATATCTACAAATGTAGGCAAATTTGAGCATATTTTATTGGTTTGAAAAAAAAAAAAAAGAAATTTTACCAATTGCCATAAAATTTTAACCATAGAATCGTATTGTAATCTTCAAAAGGCCTGCAAATTTTCATGTCGTTTCGTTCTATAGAACAAAAAATATGAACATTTCAATATTCTAGACAGGACCTAAAAGTGAAAGAAAAATCAAGTTGTTTTTTTTGTATAAAACGAATTAAAATTTCTTAAAATTCATTATTCCTGAGCAACTTTTTTTTTTCAGAAAGATAAAGGCCTAAATTCTATCATATGAAAAGCAGAATAATATAACACTTTTCTCCTATTTTTAATGGAATTTTAAATTTTAAATTTAAAAAGAAATCGCCATTCACCACCAATTTTTCTATCGATAGATAAACAATAAAATATTTTAAAAGCTTTTTGAATCCATTTTTTTTTTTTTGTTTAAATAAGATTGCTATAAGAATATGCAAAAATATTATAAAATAATTACCTGAATTTCAAATAATTTCATATTTATCTCAATATGTAGAAATCCCGTGTCGAAATTCCCAAATCCAAAATTTAGCGTTCCTTTTTTTAAGAAACTACGGAAGGCTTTACAAGACAAAATAAATTCATAATTCGTAATTTGGAAAGGGGGAGGTAACAACTATTTGTAAATACAGAACAACTATTTAAGCGCTTATAGATTAATCGATATCAGGTAACAAAAAATTACCGAAAGAAATTATCGTATTTTTAGCAAAATGCGCAATTATTAATCGATTTTTTTTGTATTAATCCTTCAAAGCATTTCCTATTTAATGGTATATTAGCAATATTGGGCTCACTAAAAGCAAATTATTCATTTACTTTTCAAAGATTTAATAGTAGTTGTTCTCGTATATATATATATATATATATATATATATATATATATATATATATATATATATATATATATATATATATTTTATATCATTGGTAGTATCATTTAAACAAAACCAAAATGTGTCAACCAAAGAGTGCTCAATGTTTATACAGAGCAATATAGATATGTTGAATGTGATAACTAATGGCTACACATATGCAAACATGTTTCAGTGACCACCCTTAGATATAAAAACAACGAATTGATGAAAACCACTAGACTAACAAGATCCAAGATCAGACAATTCTAAAGAACGCATGCTATAATGGTATTTAGTTGAAAAAGACGGACACTACCTTTCTTCATAATTCTAGATTTTTTTTATATCTGAAATTAAATTTCATGTGCGAACAGCAAATTTTCATGCAGATTAACTGGCTTAAAAAAAGACGAATTAAAAGCAGACAGAAAGTCGAATTCTGGACAGTTGAAAAAAGACATCGGTGGTGAATATATCTGTCAATGTTATTACGGAGTGAAATAAACAAAGGTTCTTCGTATTATTTGGATTCATCGGACCACTGTTCTCATCTTGAGTGTGATTTTCACAACGTCCGGTCGATGTAACTTCCGACCTTCTTCAGGTGTATATTGTCCAAGTACTATAACCACTGCCGCACGGGTCCTTGCAAGGTTCCGTGGCACAGTGGTTAGAATACTTGGAAAAAACAATTGCAAAAAGTGATATTCTCCTGAATGAATGAGTATAGTAGCCCGAATAGTCTAAATAATTAAAGTTTTATTAATTACGAATGGAATCCATGGAAATTTCACATGATATCCTTATGTGGAATTTTAGATTATAATGTTTGTTTCCATGCGTTGACTGAACCTGTATAGAATCAATAAATGTGCCCCTATTTTATCAGCAAATAGTTGCGCATTTATTCCATATACAATAGTTTAGTATATTTTAATTTTTAAAGAACAAACCCATTTGATGAACTTTGTGCTATTATACACCTCGAAATTATCATCTCCATACACCAACATCGATCCATAGAATGTTTTACGTAATATTTTTTCTAGAATATTTTGTATAAAATATCCTGTGAAATTTCCCCTGGCTGCGATAACGTTCCTATAATTATATATGTTTGTTTTCCACTGACTGCGTTTCAAATATCTGCTGATGACGCCATGATTGACGTTTGACTCCGTCTCCCTTGGTTCATTGGTTTTGAATTGACCTTTCGAAATCGCCATGTTTTTCCAAAGCAGATTGCTGGATAAAAACAAGACTGCCACATCGTCTGTCACTTTGTCCCGGATCTATTCGAACTTGGTATTGAAAAAATAAATAAAAATAGCAAAATTGTGTTACCTTGAAGTAGCGGTTTAAGCAATGAATTAATTCATGTAAGTTGTCAGAAATAAAAAAAAAAAAAAAAAAAGAAAAAAAAATGATCCATTCGTTCAAAGTAAACATTTACTTTAGTTATTTGGGGGGGATTATTATTAATGTAGGAATGATTAAGGCACGACAAGGCACGACAACTGCTCCTGCTGATTCTCCATTCACGTGATATTTAGGCACATCATTAGAATAACTTGGGATTCTTATATCAGAAAGACAAGAAGCAACTAATTTTAATTTAACAGATTGGCATGCCGTTTATTTTCGCCAGAAATCTTTATAAAAAGTTTTTTCAGACTGATGGGCCGAGATGTATAGGAATTAAATAGTTTGCTGATATATTTATTTTTCATTGTCTGTTTTTGTTTCAAAATAAAGCTTTACTATTAAGAAAATAGACAATATAAAATAAAAAAAAATATTTACGATTTTAAAAAGTAAACATTTTTTTGTGTGTGTTTTAACTGAAAGAAACGTTTTGTCCTGTTTTATGTTTCATTCGTATGTTTTAAATATTCTCTCTAAGTCTGAAAAAAAACTTGTTTATATTTATTTATTTCTCTTCACCCTCCCTACTCTCTTAATCTTGCATCCTCTGACTTTTATTTTTTTCCAAGCCATGAAGTTGTTTTTTAAAGGAAAGATGGTACAACTATGATTTATGAAGTCATTGCGTGGTTTTATGACCAACCTCAGTTATTCTAAAAAAAAAAACGATGATCAGAACTGCATTAAGCAATGGGAGAAATGTGTAAATCTGAGTGTAGAGAAAGACCAATAACTGTGCCAACTTTCGTTGTTCTATTGCTATAAGAAGTGGGGCAAGGGAATTATTTATTGAACTCCTCTCATATATGATGCATGTTTCAATATCACTATACTATTCAAGAAAGTGGAACGACGGTGTGGAGAGACACAGCGGTGGCCGTCCACGGGTGGCGTGTGCCTTCTGTGTAGAAGCGCTGGCATTCGAACCCGAAATCCGTCTGATACAAAAAATAAGAAGATAAATGCAAATTTAGGCGCTATCGTAGTTCGAGGCGGCAATATAAAACGACGTTATTTTTTAAATTTTTTTGTGGTGGTGGTGTTGTTGTTGTTGTTGTTTGGGGGGCAGTGACAGATTATCTTGTGCATGTGAGGTTGCTGTCAGTTGGGAAGAGGACGAAAAGAGAATTGCGGCGGCGGCGAGAGTGTAGAAATAGAACGCTGGTTGTTAAGAATAATTCCAAATCCTTTTTTTTTCTCTCTTGTTTTCTATTTTGAGAACAAGAAAACGTTTCGACGATCACGAACACGACTTCTACGTTGCACGAATTTATGTGAGTAAAATAGGGATTAATACCTGGAGAAAAAAACTATAGACAATCTTTCAGAAAGATGGACAAAATATACGCTAGTTGGGCCACCCGTAACTTTCAACGTCTTAATTTTCCCATATAAATACTTCAAGAGCACTGTATTTAATAAAATAATGTATTTGATGATGAAATAATGTATATTGTGTATCAAATCGTATTGTATATTCAATAACTCTTCCGTTTGATTTCTTTGTGTGTGAAGTATATCTCCAAACAGAAACTATGAAATAAAGCCTTTCTTTTTTAAGAAATTATATTCTACTTATATATAAAAGGCACTTTGTGTGTGTATATGTTCATTCCATAGGTACTCGGAAATGGCTGATCCGATTGTTTTTAAATTTCACACAAATATACTTTGTGCCTGTAAATATTCTTAAATAAGTTTTGTATCGGAATGCCTCGATAAGTGTTAAAAGTAGATAATTCAAAAAATCCAATTAAAGAAGGAACAGTCCGATTCTGACCAAAGTTAACACTCTTCTACAGCCTAACATCACAAATGCATTTAAAAACTTTTATCGCCGCACAAGCAACATAGCCAGGTGTATAAAATTAACAGTAGGTCCTTTGATAAGACAGGGGGACGTTCGAAATGAATGCTTCTGTTTAGAGACTTAATGAACAATAGTACTTAACTTTTTGCATCTTAAACTTTTATTCAAGTCATTATATAAAAGTAATTATATGAAACAAACTGTATGGCTCTCTATGGTACTATGTTTTTTGTTTATATATATATATATATATATATATATATATATATATATTTATATGTAATTATTAACTATAATAAGAATCATTAGTGCAGAGTGTCACGATTAACGCTGGTCGAGAGATTCGAACCCGGCAACGAAGCCATCTCTGAGTCTATTAGTAGGGACCAAATCCATTCAGCCACCGTCAACCGTGAGAAATATCGTTGAAATTTAGACATTTATTTTTAAATGTTTTTTAACGTCTGTCAGAGTGATCTATTCATCATATGAGTATCTGCGCGCGCGCACACACCGCGCGCGCACACACACACACACACACACACACACACACATATATATATATATATATATATATATATATATATATATATTTATATATATATATATATATATATATATATATATATATATATATATATATATATTGTTACATACGGGATGGGCTGGGAGCTTAAATAAAATAAGCAAATGAGGGGATATGGGAAGGAATATATGAAAAGCAAACGTTTATCGTAGGCAGACAATTTTTCTGCATAGGGGTATATTTAGGTCCCAATCGGGTTCAATTTTCCTTTTTCTGTACAAAAAAGGTTTGAAACAAAAAGACGGCAGTTAGTTCATGTGAGACAAGCGGGAGGCAAAATAAACAGAAGAAATCGAACACAATAAAATTAGCGAGAAAGAACGAAACAAACACTTTCAAATAATATGAAATTAAATTTATTAAAGATAGGGGAAAGAAAGATTTAACGAAAAACAAATATGTTCGAAATTAATGGAGTTTGGAAATATTTTTAACGTACAAACTGAAAGAGAATCCTATAACAAAAAGACAAAAGGTTAACAGCGGGGTTGGACTCCACGACCACGAGGGGAAAATTCAATTTTCAGTTCGGCAGAAAAGAGGCACAAAAATTACTCACGATTCTCTTTTTTTCTGTTTGTGTTGTTCTTTCCATTTTCTTTTCACAATTTTTAAGTGATACAGTTAGTCCAAATGAATTCTCTTATTTTTTCGGTGCTCCAAAATAGCTTTTTCGAGAATTTAATTAGGGTATTTCCAAGGCTAAGCGTTTCAGCTCGCTTTCGGTCGGGATATTTTTTTTCTTTCGACGTTGCCATACTTGAAACCGCGACATGTTGCTTAAAGGTCCAGAGAAGCAAAATGAGGCCGGACTTTGGTCGAACTGCGCGCGAGAGAGTTTTTTTTTTCCTTTTTTTGTTTCGCACCTCGATTCTAAAAATAGAATTGACGAAATCGCCTTTTCTTGTTCTCCTTTTTGTTGCTAAGGAGCTCGAAAACCAAACGAGATCACAAAGTGTGTTGAGCGGGTGACCTGTCGCTTGCTTTCATACTGGAGGAGGTGGGAGGTGTTAACGTCGGTTGAACGTTTTTCAACTCTCTCGTTCTCTCTTTTTCCTTTTTTTTCTACACTCTGTCTTTCTCTCCCTCTTCGATGAAATTTCTAGTTGGTTCTTTCTTTGATTTGCGAGATTGGATCACAGTGTGATAATTGTTCTGCCGTCATATTTTGCTTTTTCTGTCCTCGGTCAGTGGAAGAGAATTTTTTCAGAGTAATTTTAATACTGGGTTTTAAAATGATAAGGAATTAGTTGATTCAGTTCGAACATGCAACCAAATGCTTATCCTCTATCGCTAACAGGATAATAAAATAATATCTGTGTCGAGGTGGTTGTTTGTAACAATATATATATATATATATATATATATATATATATATATATATATATATATACTTATTTATTGTTATATAAACATGCTCACATCCCGCTGCTACAAATAGCCACTTGTTTCAATCAAACAACAGATATCATCAGGCAGCGACTTGAACTTTTGAATAGTCAAGTCGCTGCCTGATGATATCTGTTGTTTGATTGAAACAAGTGGCTATTTGTAGCAGCGGGATGTGAGCATGTTTATATAACAATAAATAAGTATTATCAGCTCTTTTTATTGAGCACTATCTAACAACCTCGTTGAATTCATTAGTCCATTAATTTTGAATATAAAAACACCCGAGTATATATATATATATATATATATATATATATATATATATATATATATATATATATATATGGAGTACTCCTATTCCTTCTTTTTTTTCTTTTGGATTAAGCTTCCAATCTAAAGCTGATACAATAGGAATGTATATGCCTTTTTGACTTTATGTTTTATTTTTATGTTTTATTTTTACTTTTTATTTTTTATTATTTATTCTTTTCTTTCTTTCATTTTTTATTTATTCTTTGTCTTTTCATTTTCGATGATTTTTGAATTCACTTATTTTCTCATCTTTATTATTTCATTTTCTACTCCTTTTTATACCCCATCTTTTTCTGTCCCCCATGTCTCTACTCCCTATCTTCACTTCCTATGTTTCATTTTCTATTTTTATTTTTATTTTCCTTAGCTATCATTTGCACCTTTCCTCTTATTAAGTACGTTCGGTACCCAATCCCCATTCTACAAAATACCCCTCCTCCTTTGGAATTATTCATAATGATTCCACTTCTTTCCTCTTTCATTACTTCTCCCTCTAAACTTTCACATTTCTGACCTTAAATGTATATAAAATCGGTATTGTCTCCATTGCTTTTACTCTTATATAATGCTGATTTTTTCTCTTCTTCTGATGAGAAGCATTTAGTTTTGAAATCCCATGGTCTAAAGAGGTCCCTCCTTATTTCCTTTTCACTTATTGTAATCACCCTCATCCTTATTGGCAGGATAATGTAATAAAGCTCTAATGTAACTTTCCTTATTCTCTCCGTATATATATATATTTTTCTGTGGAAATATTTTTTCAATTATATACAAATCCTTAATTTAAGAAGCTCAATGTGATTACAGAGCATATAAAAAATAAATGACCAAAGTCTATATTCCAAATTTGATGATGTTGACCATCTTACAATTTATTCCTTTAATTCCGTGGACACAATTCTTGACAGTAACTATTTCGTGGCGCAAAATCATTCATTTACTTCATATATATATATATATACGTATATATATATATATATATATATATATATATATATATATATATATACATATATATATATACATATATATATATACATATATATATATATATATATATATATATATATATATATATATATATATACTAGCAAAAGTACACGTCGTTGACTGGGTCAAAAACAGCCTACACAAAATGGACTCTGATTTATTAAAATATGATAGGTTATGAAAAGGAAGGGTTGTAAAGAGATAGCTTCGAATTTGGGGGTATCAAAACCAAAGCAAAATATGATGAAAGTAAAAATAAAATAGATAAACCCCATCATTTATTATACCATACCTGTTCACACTGAAACATTTATCACAATATTCTGTGGATCTATATTAAAAAACTTTGTTAAACTTTGTGACATATTTCCATTCTATGGAGGTCAGGCGCGAACGAATACCCAATAATTTTATTATACCATATTTCTTCAAACTGAAACATAATTACCAAAGTATACTTACGCAGATAGATATGAAAAGTGTTTATTAAAGTTTGTGCCTATTTCCATTCTATGGAGGCTAGGCGCAAACGCAGACCCCACAATTTTATTATACCATCCCTATTTAAGTTAAAACATACTTATCAAAGTATCATTATGTACATCTATATCAAAAACACTTGTAAACGTTCTTTTTTAATTTTTTAATTTTTTATTTCCATACTTTGTGGACTAGGAGCGAACGCAGACCCCACACTTTTAATGAAGCATCATTATGCCAGATCAAACATACACATTCCTGTGTCTCGATACTTCTACTATCATTATATCATTATATGTGATCAGTTTTCTATAATAGACAACCATATAGGAGCCTATTCGTGACCAGACACACACAGAGACTTTCAGCTATATATATATATATATATATATATATATATATATATATATATATATATGTATATGTATATATATATATGTATATATATATGTATATGTATATATATATATATATATATATATATGTATATATATATATATGTATATGTATATATATATATATATATGTATATGTATATATATATATATATATATGTATATATATATATATATATGTATATGTATATATATATATATATATGTATATGTATATATATATATATATATATATGTATATGTATATATATATATATATATATATGTATATGTATATATATATATATATATATATATATATATATATATATATATATATATATATATATATATATATATATGATTAAAAGTTGTTTTGGAAGCTATTTACATCCGATAATCCAATAGAGATAAAAAAAAATTATGTAAGATAATTATCATTATAGTTTTATGACAAGTTGATTGAATTAATAAATATCAAAATAATTAAATTTATCTTCCAAATTCTTATTTAAAACGAAATGCAGAAGAAATTCTGGTGTCACTAATTTTAAATAAAACAAAGCTCGTTTAAAATCAATGAATTTTTTCGAATATCCAAAATTGGTTAGAATCACATTGATGAGGGTATCGGGAGACACTTTCAAATTGGCAATGGCTCGCCCAAGAGTTTGTTTTCTGGTTTCCCAGCTGGAAACAATTTGCTTAGAATATTTGATGTATTCACAGACATTTTTATGAGCCAAAAGAAAAAAGTAGAAAAAAAAAATTCAAATGGGGAAGAAGCATTAATCACGGCAGTCAACAACACCCCCCCCTAAACAGATGCCCACGGGCACACATCATTATTATCGTCTTGATTCCTTTCTTTAAAAATACAAACTGATATTCACCGTAAATAAGGTACATTGCTACTGAGACTCAAGGGCACTACTGTGAATAGGATAGAGATTAATAAAGGCACACTGAATGGGGAGTTCTCCAGCGAGATGATTATTTTTTGCATTACATTTAAATTTTTGCATGTTCGTACAGTCGGAGAAACAGGGAGCATGGACGGAATTTTAATTACAAGCACTTCAAGAAAAGAAGCTATTAGATTAAAGTGCTTTCCGGCAGCTGGGGATCTCAAGAGTGAAGAATGAAATTTTGCTGATTGTCGGGTGAGTAATGGTATTTATACTAAGTCCATCGGAGTATTGAACTATGTAGCACAATATTACTTTCTGGGTATTTATTAATACTTATTGATTTATCTCATTTGGATCAGTTTTATATTTAAAATACAATTTCATAGAAATGTTAATAAACTTATATTTGTAGCATGTTATTGTTTTGTTTTTTGTTTTTGTTTTTTTTGCACAAAGAAATCAATAAAAAAAATCCAATAAATATTCGTTTTATCAAAACATATTTGTTGATTGAATATATTTCTCATTCCATGGGTCCTGCTAGTATTTTAATATTACACTCCTCAATCCTCTCTATACTTTAACATGACAGCATACCCCCCCTCTCTGTCGTAAGGACTCGGATAAATATATGCACGGCCTTGGAGTCTATATTCGTAGCACCGTCCCTTTAACTAGAGAGCAATGTCTTAAAACGGATGACCAGGCTTTTATGTGCTTTCAACTAGCCTTTCAGCACTGCATTAGTTACTTATATTTTCTTTACCGTTCTCCCTCTAATCAAGACTATACCCTAATCGATCATGTCTCTGATAGTATAGATGCAGCACTCTCCTTAGATTCAAATAAATATGGTTCGTGACTTTAATGTTCGCCATAAAAATTCGCTTGGTTTCCCAGGTCACACAGACGCAGCTGGACGCTTTACTTATAGCTTCTCTATAGACCATTTCCTCACACACAGACAGTAATGTTTTCAACTCGCCTCCCAGATGGTGAACAGCAGCAGTCTTCACTTCCTCGCCACAGTACAAGAGGATTGTGCGATTACTGCCCAGAGTCCACTTGGCGACGCAGACTACCTAGTGGTATCAGTAGACATCACACTTAAATCCCAACTCCAAGGTGAGGAGCTATTGCTAAAAAAAAAAAAACAAGTTACGACAAAAGGGCTGACTGAGAAGCCATCAGAGAACACATTAGAGATGCCCCATGGACCAATATCTTCTCTCTTCCTGCGGAATAATGTGCCAATGAGTGCAAAGCGGGCATTGAAACACATGTTCCCGTACGGAAGTATTATAGCAAGCCCCACTCACCTCTATAGTTCATACAGATTATGCAGCTATCATTGCACCAAGACAGTATACATTCTATCGGTTCATACGTCATAAGTAGGGCTATGACAACAGCATATTCTTTTCTTTGTTTTGATTCTCAGGTATATATCCATTGATACCTTATATGTTTTTTATGTAGAGTGATGTGATCCTCGGTTGATTAATTGTGTTTAACTGTGTCGGATATATAATTGAGAGTAAAAACAATGAAAAGAATATGCTGTTGTCATAGCCCTAGTAATAAGTTAAATACAAATAGGCAAAAATTTATAGATGCTATAAATCATTGTAAGAGAGAAATATCGATAGCCAAAAGAAAGCATGCTGACATAATCAGGGAACGTATAGAATCACAGACCATAAGAACTCGTGTTTTCTAGAAAAACTATAATAGTGTAGTGAATAAAGGAAAATCAGCAATTCCTCCACTATCCAACAACCAAAAGGTTGTATGCACAGCAATCGAGAAGGTGGACCCGCTTACTCAGCGATTCGCCTCTAATTCACCTTAGCCAACAAACAACTCCTTCCCAAATTTCCCTATGCGGGTTGAAGCCACACTAGATGATATGAAAATCACTCCTTATGTCCGCGATATCATAAAAAAGGCATATGGGCTTGATCTCATCCCTGCTATACAAATTAAGAAATGCTCAGCTGAGCTAGCCCCTATACTTTCCAAGTGCTACAATAAATGCCTTGTTGAATCTTGTTTCTTTAATAGCTGAAAGATGGCATCTGTGGTACTAGTGTACAAGAATTCTGGTGAAAGAACCGAATCTCTCAATTATCGTTCTATCATCCTTCTCTTCTTTGCTAAAATCTTTGAGATCTTAATTAATCAAGCACTAGTCCATCACCTCACAAAAGCAAATCTTCTCTCTGATAAAGAGTATGGATTTAGGCAATGTCGTTCTACTGCAGATATTTTAAAAGTCATATTTGAACGCATTTACTGTGCACTGGATAAAGCAGGCGAAGCCAGGGTTGTAGCTCTTGATATATCCAAGGCCTTTGACAAAGTCTGGCATAAAGGGCTGCTAATGAAAATGAAATCGTAAGGTATAACTGGACGTATACTAAATATAATTAGATCCTTCTTAGACAATAGTATAACACTGATGATCGCTGCACCAACCACACCGGGTGTCCTTAACCTCGTCGGATTCCACCTGATATGACAGGTGTTCTTTCGATCGTACATTGCCCCATCACAAGTTGGCCTGTTGATCGTTTTCACCCACTGTGTTTTCATGGTGGGGCGCTTTGCCTCTCGATCGAATCGTCTCCTAGTCTGTGTAGGTAGTCTCCGGGTACATCAATCACTCCACTGGTCCTTGCGATTTGCTGCAAAATGAAGAGTCCTCACCACAAACAAACAGAACTCCGGTTTATAGCAATAACAAACTATTCATTAATTTAATTACTTCATAACAGCTACTGTCTAAATTGAAATGACTGACTATAGCAGTGAAACGATGTAAGACTAGACCAGTAAAGTCAGAGATTTCCCATTAACACATGCTAGTTAACATCATAACATCAGGCCCTGAGGGCTCCCAAATCGGGAGCGCTTGACCAGCCCAGCCCTTCAGTTTGCTGGCTACGGATCTACTGATTTTAGAATTCTTTTTTCTAAATCCAACCCCCTTTCCCCACCTCTCCTTCAGAGAGTGGTTACAAACACCCTTTCTTTCTTCCTCTTAGAGCTTATCTCTACCAAACCTC
>NC_136505.1:87248749-87341249 GCF_053919585.1 Euprymna scolopes
AAACAAGTACATTCTTTAAATTAATCCACATTAGATGTTTTTGGATTTTTGAGATGAGGATTCGTATTATTTGGATTCATCAGACTACTGTTCTCATCTTGAGAGTGCTTCGGTCGATGTAACCTCCGACCTTCTTCAGGTGTATCTTGTTGAGCTCGGTAATTTGGACGGAATTTCGAACAAAACCCTTTATTTATATCACGGGAGTAACATGCTCCTTTTCTATCAGCCATTACTGGGTAGAGATCCTAAGTAATTCGCAATCGTATATTTTGGTCGCCCACACTGAGGATTGAACCTTCAACCTTCAGCTGAATATCACTTTTTACAACTGATTTTCCAAGTACTCTAACCACTGCATCATGCTATCCCCTGTAAAGTAAATAAAGTGTTTTGTTTGAAATTTCGTCCAAATTCCTGAGATCGGCGAGATACACCTGAAGAAGGTCGGAGGTTACATCGACCGAAACGTTGTGAAAACGACACTCAAGATGAGAACAGTAGTCCGATAGATCTAAATAATACGAATAATCCGCATTCAGTTCAAATTATTATTGATTTATTTTAGAAATGCTTATGGAAGTTACGTTTTCATTTTTTTATTTATTTATTATTTTTATCTTATTTATTTATTTATTTATTTTTTCGCATTGAGCAATTATTTTGAGTTTACGCTGATCATAAGTATTCAGCGAATATTCTTTCATCAGTCAGACTCATGTTCCTTCAAATATTTGGCACAAGTTGCTGCTGCCAGTATAATTTTCAATAACAGTAACTTATTTAGATTCATATGGAAAGCACTGTGAAATTTCCTCGGGGCCCGAGTAGCCGTATATTAAACATATCAATAAAATTAATGAGTACAATGCTTTTCACTGGAGTTCCCGTCATTATATGCGTAAAACTGTTAATATATATTGCAAAAATGTAACCATAAAACGAATAACAGCACTCATTTAAAACACTTTTTAAAATAGGTTACATAAATGAGGTGTATACACCTCTATCCTGATTAAGTTTTAACAATAGCCTTTAAATGAAGTTTAAATTAAAGATAGTTTATTGGGAGCCCTCAGCCTTGACCGGTCGTAAATAGAATATTTTTAGCATGTGTGTTCAAATGTTTCTTTCTTCATTAGAACCGACTTTATTTTCAGAATCAAGTGAAAAGGCAAATTGATTTCTTCTTTCTTTGGCGTTTTTTTACAGTCGCATGTAAAATATAAATAAATTTGTATTGACGTAAAATTAATTTGTTTTGAGAAGGCGAATGTGTAAACATTCGTCGAATTTTACATCATAAATGACAAGCGTGGAACCACGAAAATCAAAGAGGGTTTCTTTAATGTTTGAATGTTTCTGTTTTTAATTCTGTTTAATGTTTTAATGTTTGAATTCTGACACATCGCAAAACAGCAGGACATCGACGACGTTTCGGAATAGTCGTGAAACAACTAAGAAAAGATGAGGATAATAGTCCACAATAAATAAAATTAATAAATAATACTCATCTCAATAATGAATTCCAATTAAATAATATATCGACGAAGATTGTTATCTTGTATTCGTAGTAGTCGACATTTAAGATCGTTGGAATTGATCCGGCTTAGTTATTTTTCCATTATTGTTGCTGGTAATTTTATTCCCCAGAATTTGTCCCGTGACCCGCCCTTCTAAGAGCCACAGACTGTGTAGAACCACAGATGTCTCATAATCCTCTGCTTTATCAAAGTGCGGAGGTTGGCGACGACATTTTTCTTAAGTGGCCACTTCCGCCAAAACCAAATTTCTTTTTCCGATTCCACTTGAAGAACTTAAACGTAATCGGTTTTTGAGGTTTTAGTTTATTTTTTTAATACTTTTTTTTATCCTTCTTCCGTTTATTTTAAACTAGCACGACACGTAAACCGGCGTAGCCTGGTGGAAGCCTGCTCTCCCCTTTCGCAAAAAGTCTTTGAACAATTATGGGCACTGGTGATCGTGGCCGAAATGAAATAATCTTGGTTTCTCTGCGATTAGTGATATCTTGGGGCGACAATATACAGGTACTGTTTGAATTTAAAAGAAAAGCAATTACGTGAATGTGTAAATCAGTACGAATTAATAGAATTACAAGAAATGGTCCATTCGAATAATAATGGAAAGTAAAAACAGAAGTTTTAGAGGTTAGGGATTCTCACTGTATATGAACTGTTTAGAGTGATCAAAATCAGTGGTAGCAGTCCTAGCTGTTTCCGTTTGTTGTTCAAGTCTTCCTCTTCTTTTCAACTCTTCCACCAATAGTATTAAAGTAAATTCCTGTTTTATGTCGTTTTTTTTTTACATGTAAAACAAAACAATTACGACTTTTTTCTCTTCATTTCTTTAAGTATTGTCGTCGTTTGGAATAGACATCCCAAACTCCACATGTTAAGAACAGCTTTCCGAATAGAAACCACCAACCTCCCCATGTTAAGAACGGCTTTCGGAATAAACATCACCAACTTCCTCATCTTAAGAACGGCTTTCGGAGTAGATAACCCCTTTTGTGTGTGGGGGGGTTAAATAATTCCTCAAAATGTAACCGTGATAATTGTTGTCAGCATACCTATCCGCAAATACTAAAAATAATTGGTGGGTGACAGTGTCGGTAGAAAAGAAGTAGATTTCTTAATCGGGCGTGCGTACAAATCTGGCAGCCAGTGAATTACAGTGCATAGTCCATCTCTTTATATCTCTCGAAGTACTTGTCTCCGCAAACTTTGAATAAGATTTTCTTAATCAGTGTAGTCGAAAATCTAGAAAAGTAGTTATTCTAAAGAAATTTGTAGAGGTGGGCCTAATGTTCAAATTTGCCCCCCCCCAAAAAAAAAGTTTACGTGTGCGCAATCTCGAGGATCATTAAAAAATACAAATTAAATAAAATACTCCACCGAACTCAAATCCCTATGTAATGAAATTAATGTTGAAACTGTAGCGCAGGTAATCACTGGAAAAATCGGAAAGCAAAAATGGAAAATATCTAAATAATTCGACAAAAAATATACGATATTAACTTAAATAAACATAGTTATTTTTTTTTTTTTTTTTTTTACACAGTGATCACCACTTATCAAGGCCCGGAAGCCACTCAGGGATAAGGGTTATTGCAAGTACATTACGTTAGAGTGGAGATTTGATGAAGTGTTTACTTAAGGGGGCGGTTCATTAGGAATTTGTTAACATTGGATTTGAAGACATCCAAGTTGTAGTCCGGTGGAAAACAGACAGACGGAACAGAGTTCCACAGGCGTGCAGTTCTAAGAAAGAAGCTTTTGATTTAGGCACAGATAAAGAGTGCGGGAAACTTTTGACAGTGGATTCAGCTAGATGGGTGTTTTTCGTGAAAGATTGGCGAGGGGGGACCAGAGATTGGAGTTCAGAGTTTTAAAAGATATGCAATAAAAAACTAAAAAATCTATTGATAAAAAGGTTTACGTATTTTCATATGTTTTTATATATAAGGGTGGTGAAAAAATAGTCATAAAATATAATTAACTAAAAAATAGGTTAATAGTTTTAAAATGGGAAAAATATATACAGTAGAGAATCCAGTAGATGATATTGCCGAAACGCTTATTTTTTAAGCGACGTCAATCATAATAGATTGAACAGGTTTCACTAAAGTAAATTTAAATAACTACGTTTGAAAAAAATATAATTAATTACTGGAACAAGAGAAAGAGAGAGAGAGCGAGAGAGAGAGAGAGAGAGAGAGAGAGAGAGAGAGAGAGAGAGAGAGAGAAGAAATAAATGTTTGGTGTCTTGTCTTATAAGTGAGAGAGAGAGCGAGAGAGAGTGTGAGGGTGAGCTAGAGAAAGAGAGAGCAAGAGAGAGAGAAAGAGAGAGAGAGAGAGAGAGAGAGAGAGAGAGAGAGAGAGAGAGTTGGGAAGCATATGTTCAACGAGAGAATCCAGTAGATGACATTGTCGAAACGTTTATTTGTAAATCGGGGACGATCGTAATAGATTGGGCAGGTTATATTTGGTACTTGTGCACTTTGCCACCGTGCTAAAATTATAAAGTTATTATTTTAAAAGCCATTCCTAACATGGGGGAGGGTGTTTTGTAACTAATTTGTGCTTACTGAAACAAATGTAAAAAGCGAGTGAGCGAACAATTTACTCATAGGACAAAAGTAGGTATCATTGCGACGCCATGTTTGAATAGTACATTAGCGTTCGTTTAGCATGCTGATACTGTTAATCCGGAATATAGGAATGGCCAGAGTTCATCCAATCAGAAGGAGCTGAATTAGTCTAGGGAGACTTAATTATTTTTTTTTGTAATGGAAAAGGGGAAAATTATGTTATATCAATGAGTTTATTATTCAGTTAAGAAGGGTGAAACCCAATACCTATCGAAAGTGAAGAATTCTTCCCGGTAAGTCGTAGGAGGACTTGTAATTTAGAGGAAAAAAAATGGAACTACTTCGTCTAAAGATGGTTGCGATTGTGATAATGTTGCTCCTAGGATGAAATGTACGATTTTAATATAACGGCTAAATGTGTCTAAAATGGCGTTTTAAGGTACATTATATAGTGGCGAAAAGACTAGACATAATTGATTTGTATGTGGCATCTGTTGTTACAAATGTATAGTACTTTGGTCCAGAGGGGAATTTCTGCAATCAAAATATTATATATGGAGATATATAAAATTCTTAATAATTTTTATTTTATCTTCTCTGAAACTATCTCTTTCATTTTCTCTTCTATAAAAACATCTCTCGATACAGGTCCTGCTGAGTGAGGGTGAAACCGGTCGACTGAATTTTTTTTACTTTTAATCATGAATAGAAAAATATGTCTTACTTTTATAATTTCAGTAGTTTAATCCTGTACTTAAATAAATCATTATATATATATATATATATATATATATATATATATATATATATATATATATATATATATATATATATATTAAATAAAAATAATTAGCTTCACCAGACTATCCATTCACGAGTAATCACTTTTTTCTTCGCCATATTCCCTCTGCTTCACTTTTTTTTATCAAGTAAGATCTTTAACTTACTTGTAGTTTCATCAAATACTTTTGTATGCAAAATCCGATCCCGCATTTTGATAATTCTTATCCTCTGATGAGAAGGAAAGTATTTCTTCGAAACTCCGCGGATTAAGGACTATCCACTTATCAAGTGTTTCCTTTTCAGATTAAATGTTTTTAACTCTTTTTCAAAGTGTTTTTTAACATGTTTTATTAACTGTTTGCTCTTATATATATATATATATATATATATATATATATATATATATATATATATATATATATATATATATTCGATATTTATAGATCAATATTGACGATTAACTGTGTTAACTTAAACTAGTTTATATAAACTTGCTACAGTAACAATTTCAAGTTTACTTCGATAATTATTTACACAAACATAAACTTGTTTAGTGGTACGTATGCATTGTACGACCCACGACTTCCAGAAATTGGCTCGGGCTCGCTCGGCAGCTGACGGAAATAACCGGAAAAGGCCGGCTCGGGGTTCTTTAATTACTAAAATGGTACGAAAAAAGTAAATATTTATCCAACCCCAACCCTAACCTTAAACTCTTAACATAAACCCTAACATGCGAGATTTAAATTAAATTTTTATTTTCTTCCAATTTATGTAAAAAGTCGTCTGCTTAGAATTGTATTAGCTAAAACCGATAGCGCGTTCGTTCTTAATATTGCAATCGGCTTTTTCCGGTTATTGACGTCTGTTACCGGGCGAACTCGAGTACGTTTGTGGAAATCGCAGGTCGTACAATGCATAAGCATCTAATTAGTTGTATAACATAAAATGTTTATATGCATACAGTAGTTTTCTATAGTGATGATTTAGTTGTCATATTTATCCTAGTGTCGCGGAATCCTCCAGATTCTCTCACGTCATCTCGCTCTATCCTCCATCATACCAGGTAGGTCTTCGTAGTTACAAGTCCATAT
Organism: Euprymna scolopes; assembly: GCF_053919585.1. Classification (NCBI taxonomy): domain Eukaryota; kingdom Metazoa; phylum Mollusca; class Cephalopoda; order Sepiida; family Sepiolidae; genus Euprymna; species Euprymna scolopes. The sequence continues at coordinate 87,254,738 of NC_136505.1, forward strand.
TTAAGATGATCGGCGTTGAAAAGATTGTTGTCCCATATCGTTCCTAATGATTTTATTTCTAAGAATTGGTTTCGTGAATCATTCTACAACGAGCAACAGACCTTGTAGGACCACAAATGTCCCACAATCCTCTGTTATATCAAAGTACGAAGGTTGGCAACGACATTTTTTTTTCTTAAGTGTCTACTTCCGCACAAACCTACTTTCATTTTCTGATTCCACTTGAAGAACTTAAATGTTATCTGTTTCGGGGGGAGTTTTCATTTATTTTGTTATGGCTTTTATTTTAATCTCCATTTTTCATCGTCTTCGATTCATTTTTCTTTTCTTCTGTTCCTTTACTTCTACTCTTTTACCCCTTCTTCACATCTTTTTGAATGTATTTATTTTTCACTAGTGGGACCTATGGAAATTCCACAGGGGACTGATTCATATGCAATATATTGATGTTGGCATTCTGTAGATGTTCAACGAAAATGGAGATGCTCTGTTAAAACTGTAAAAGTATTTATCCAAGCTAGCAGGGAGGCGCAGCGTAGCCAGGTCGTAAAATATACTTAAATATATATAATATATATATATATATAATATATTTTAAGTCTTGCAGATTTCGTATATATTATTATAGAGTTAATGTTCTATCGATGTTTATATACTACAAAGTTGCGAATTCAAAAATTAAAAAAATATATATATGACTTGGGTTCATCAGCCTGAATCGGAACCGAATCCCAAACTTATATATATATATATATATATATATATATATATATATATATTACATGGGGGTCACCACATATCAAGGCCCGGAGGCCACTCAGGGATAAGGGTTGTTGTGTGTACAGTAATCAGGTAGTATTGTAGTAATCATTAGTATTGGAGATTTGATAGAGTGTCTTACTTAAAGGGGCGGTTTGTCAGGAATCATTTTATGTTGGATTTGAAGACATCCAAGTTGTAGTCAGGTGGGAAACAGGCGAACGGAAGAGAGTTCCACCATCGTGCACTTCTGAGAAAGAAGCTCTTGCTATGGAAATAACGATAAAACAAAGACAGACTCGCTACGTCTCTTCTGTGGGAGAGAGGCTGCAGAGAAGAGAAAAGGGCATCCTCCACCAAACCACGAAGTCTATTTTGTACTGTGTCAAGGCAGGATAGGCTGTTTTTAGCAGCTCCTGCCCAGATGTGGCAGCAGGATGTACTTGGCTTTTATACAGATGGAGAATTGCATCAGTAGTGAGATATATTCTTGAGCGGTAGAAGGATTCCACCATTTTCCCAGCGTCCCTGGCAACAGATTTGATGTACGTGTTCCATTTCAGATCAGGAGTAAAGGTCAAACCCAGAAGCTTGTCAAAACATGGAGCCTTCCCAAGACGAAAGCTATCCATTTCAATTGATGCCAGATGGGGATCAGAGCGTTGATAATGTAAAGATAGACGCTTGGTTTTGGATGCATTAAAAGTGACCAGCCACCTTTTCCCCCATTGTACCACGCGCTCACGATCAGAGGAGAGAGAATTAGAGAGAACTTTGTCATTTACGGCCTTTGATGTGTTGCTATAGATGGTCGTGTCATCAGTATAGATGTTAATGAATGATTTAAGTATGTGTTTTGGGAGGTCATGGATGTAGATCAGGAAGAGAGTTGGGCCCAGGATTGATCCATGGGGGACTCCAGCATTAATACTGTAGGCCTCTGATTTCTGCCCATCAACCACTACTCTTATGACCTATCGTCAACCACTACTCTTATGAACCTAATGATTGAGAAAACATTTCCAGTAATACTGTAGCAGGAAATCTTGTGAAGTAAGCGCTTATGCCATACCTTATCGAAGGCCTTTGATATGTCAAGAGCAATTGCCCTGGAAAGGAAACCTTTGTCAAGAGATTCACTAATCCTATGTGATATAACCGTTAGTACATCTGCTGTAGATCTTGCAGAGCGGAAACCATATTGTGTGTCACTAAGAAGGTTGTTTCTGTTGAGGTGGTTGACTACTTCTTTATTTAATATGGATTCCAACAACTTACTCATGATACACAGGAGACTTATTGGTCTGTACTGAGAGGGAGATGACTTTTCGCCCGAATTCTTAAATACAGGGCATACTGATGAGGTTTTCCAGGGTGTTGGAAAACACTTCTCCTTAAGGCAACGCTTAAACAGTTTTGTAAGTATGGGGGCAAGGTCTGGTTGGAGCTTTTTCAGCACTATAACTGGAATGCCGTCAGGGCCAATTGCTTTACTGGAATCAAGGTTCTTTATTAGCTTGGCGACCTTACGCACAGATATTTGTATGTTGCATAGCGTGTTGTCTGTTATAGGAGGAAATACGGGGAGTTGATGGCCATTGTCGCATAGGGTAGAATTAGCTGCAAAATTATTGGCAAATAGTCTGGCCTTGTCTGATGCTGACGAGATGACCTAAGATCCATTGATGATAGTTGGGATAGAACGCACGCTTCTGTTCAGGATCCTGTTTGCTATTTGCCAGAACTGATGGGAACCAAGCCGCTGCTCAGCTTCTTTTGGTTTAACGGACTGAGCATATAGCTCTCTTTCATTTTTTATTACTCTTTTACAGTGGTTGCTGGCACTCCTGAAAGCCGCTTTAGTCTCAGTACATCTATTACGTTGGTAGCTATGGAAAAAGCGCAATGGCAGCAGCAAATTCAGGGGAGAACCATGGCTGGTTGTTAGGTTTTTGTTGGAATTTTTTGAATGGTATGAATCGGTCTATGCCTACAATTAACCATTCGGTCAGGTCTAATACTATAGAGGACACATTCTTTTTAAACATGGAATGCAGAGGTAGGTCAGATATGAATGAACAGAAGTTATCCCAGTCAGTCATAGAGTATCGATATACAGTACGGTGGAGAGGTACGTCTGAAGACTTATTACATTTCATTTTTATCTTAACTGCTACAACAGAGTGGTCAGAGGATCCCAGAGCAGATAGAACGGAACATGAACACAGCTCAGGGGAAGTTGTGAGGAAAAAGTCTAGAAGGCTTGCATATTGACCGGTAGTATCGAGCACACGGGTGGGTTCGTGAACAATCTGAGTGAGGTCATAGGCAGTGGCAAAATCATGACAAAATCTCTCATCGTCATCGGTTTTATTTGAGTGGGTCAGCCATTCCACAATATGGACATTGAAGTCACCGCAAATGTGAATGTTAGCCGAAGGATGAGCAGACAGGATGTGGTCAATTTTCTCAGATATGCTCTTAAAGATAGTAACCCCACTGTTGTGGGGGCGATAGAGGGCAAATATAAATGCAGTGGTGTAAGCTAGTGCAACCCAGAAGCACATATAAGGTAAATTAGGATCTTCTCTGGAGATATCCCTACCACATGGAAAGCCATCTTTGCCCATGGCGATCTTGGAGGTCAGATTAAGATGTCAAGTTAGAGTATCCATTAATTATGAATTCGTCTAGAGAAGTGGTTGGCCCTATGCCAGTTTCACTTAGAAAGAATATATCTGGTTTCGTCTCCTGTAATTGTGTTTCAACCTCTAGAAGGTTGGAACGTAGACCCCCGATGTTGGAGAAGGAGACCTGGTAGTAGGGGTCTACGTTGGAGAATGCCTTCAGCTATAATCGAAACCGAAACCAAAACTTATGAAGAATTCTTGATAAAATGATTTAATTACTAAGGGCACCTTAGTCAACTAAAATCGAAACCGAAACCTAGACTTATGAAGAATTCTTGATAAAATTATTTAAAAAAATAACAGATTATTGGAGTGCCATTAGCTAATCGATGTAAGCGTGACACAGAAAATATCACACGCGCTATCGTATTAATATATAGATAGTTTTTTTTTATTTTGTCCTCATTTTCGTTTTCTATTTATTATTTCCTTCTTTTTTATTTCTTCTTTTCTTCTTTTTTATCTTCTTCTTTTCATTATTATTATTATTATTATTATTATTATTATTATTAGTAGTAGTAGTAGTAGTAGTAGTAGTAGTAGTAGTAGTAGTAGTTATTCACTAAGGGTAGTCAGACAAGCCATCATCAAAGATTTCTTTTTAAGAACAACTTGTAGCGTTCTCTGGAGTCTGAGTGACAACAAGTCTCACCAGATTTCCAGTACTTTCCACCTCTTTCGATAAGCTTTGCAGATTAATTTGTGTTATCGTAATAGCCTCTTACCACTGATATCTCGTTGGCGGCGACTATCAGACTTCACTAGAATTTAGTTGGCAATTATTATTATTATTATTATTATTATTATTATTATTATTATTGATAATAATAATAATAATAATAATAATAATAATAATAATAATAATAATAATAATGTTTCGAGAACATTTGATCGTTAATTAATAAACATTCACTTCAATAATTTCGTTTCATTTCACTTTCCTTTAATTGCAACTCAATGCTTTCTTTCTTTGTCTTTCTTGTTTCATCAAATCACTTTCACATTTTCCCTCTCGCTTACTCTCTTCTTTTTTTACTTCAATAATTCCCCCCTCTCTTTCTCCCTTGAGACATTCCAACCATTCATTCATCTTTTTGTCTTTTCCCGCCGCCAATATTCCCCAAAGTCATTCAGAAGAAACACGTCGCCAATCCGACCTCACCAATGTTGACCTTTCAACTCTCACATCCATTTAATGCTCTTACTTTCCCCCTACTTTTTTTAGTACTCACTACTTCATGTATATCATTATTATTGGTCCCCCCCCCCCGACAAAAAGAAAGGTGAACCTGTAAATTCACATTTGTCCGTTCGTCTGTCCGCACTTTTCTCAATAACTACGCTTTGGATTTTTCTGAAATTTTGCACAAACATTATAAATGATATGAACACATAAAAGAAAAAAAAGAAAAGAAACAGAACAGATTTTCTGGAAAAACTTGGGTTGCCCCCCCCCCTCCTTCCAGGAGTGTCTTTCGGGTTAAAATTGCTAAAATGTACACTTTTGCGCTTATCAAAAAAAAAAAAAAAAAAACTTTATGCCTTGAATTTTTATAAAATTTTCTGTAAAGTTGTAACTAACTGATATCTATATAATTTTGTTTGTCTATACTTCGCGATAACTCTTTGGTGTGCACCAGGGGCTCTTTCACGGCTATTAAAAAACACTCCATTTTTGGGACTATTTTACCATATTTGTCCAAAATTTTCGGTGTATGCCTATTTAGCAGTTTTGCTGAACACAAATTTAAATGTTAAGGCCCTGCAGACTTTTGGGGGCTAAATAGGGGGGAGGGAAAATGATGGACTTAGTCATTTCTTTTTTTTTTTGCATGGTGACTTTTTGGAGCTAAATGGGAGGGGGGATGCTGATCTGTTATTTTTTTATGCCTCGTTCACTTTGAACTCACGGTGGGTGCATGCTTCACTTTGTTTTCTTTTTAAATCGCAGTCGACATTTTACTTTGACTGAATTGAAGGATAAGATAAGTGGTTGGCGTCGCCGTATAATCTCGTTTACATTAATTAGTAGCCCAAAATAAGGCAACCTTTGTTATGAATAGATGTCTATAGAACTGCAGTCGTGACGTAAGCAGTTCCGAATATGAACAAAGAACGCTAAATCAAGTTCGAAGTTAGCGAAATATCCAAATCTTTAAAAAAAACATTTTTACTTTTCCTATCAGATCAATTTTAATCAATCATGAAGATCAATTTCTGTCTTTATTACTTTTCGCAAATATTAATTTTGAATTTTTGATATATTTTGCTTGTACTACTCTTTTATTGGTGTGGTGGGGGGCTGTTCATTTGGAGTTTTTTAGGATACATTTTTATTTATCGTTACTTGAATTCTCTTATTTCAAGCGGAACCTTTCATTTCGTTTTTGTTTTATGCATTTTTCACGCAATTTATTTACATTAATTTCTGTTACAAGTTTTTTTTTTTTGCGTTAATTATTTTTAATTTTTTCTATTCAAACTGCTGGGTTAGAGTTTAGTGTTAAGAAAAATGAACCTTTTCTGTGCATTTATGAAATGATAAATACTAAAATGCAATAATAGCAAAAATGGAAAAAAATCAAGAAATTTTGCGAAAAAAAACAAAATAAACTAAAATTAAACTCCAGGGCAAAAGTTGTTTTTTAAATCAGGCAAAACAAACGTTTGTAACATGAAGTGCATACAATACATTGGCAAAAAGACACAAACTAATTTTCTTTCAGTTAAATCAGGAAAATAAAACAAAAGAAACATTACATAATGCACTTAAAATACAAGATAAAATCAACAGTTGATTTCATTAAATTACTATTCGTTTCGCAATATATATATATATATATATATGTATATATATATATATATATATATATATATATGCGCAAGCATTTATGTATTAGTATATTTATGTGTATATATGCATACATTTATGTATGCATAAATGCATATATATGTATTTATTTGTACATGTGAGTATTTGTTTGTATACGTATGTGTATGTGCATATTAATATATGAATTAATAAAAAGTAGCGTTTCGTTTCTGTCGTTAAACGGTTCAATTTGGAAACGACGTTTTCGTTCTTTTTCGAACGAGAAATAGCCGTTGATTTACAAATGAGCATCATAGCGTTTCTCTTCATAACGTCTTATATCCTTTGAATTCTTGTTCTCTCTTGGAATAAATAATATCATTAGAATTCTAAAGATTGGACAGTTAAAGGCGCGTTTCTCATTTTTATTTATTGTTTAATTTTCAATTTTTCGTTTATATGTGTATATGTACTGTGTGCATGTGTGCATGTGTGTATGTGCGTACTTATATGTGTATATATTTAAAACTGACGAGGCACCTTCTCATTGGCTATACCTCCTCCTCCTCCTCCTCCTCCTGTTTCTTCCTTCCTTCCTTCCTTTTCCATTCCCGTTTTCCCCGTGCATGCTCATACTTTCACTACACCGATGAAGACTGAAGGATCGGTCGAAAAATATGTACTTGTAAAAAAAGTTTAAAAATTTGTTTTCATAATATTATTTTGTATTCCTGCACGTCACCAATTGAAAACGAATAAAGAAAAGTTATAAGCTTTTATACTTTTCGTATTCCTTTTTATACATTTCCATTCATATATATATATATATATATATATATATATATATATATATATATATATATATATATATATATACATTATTTTCAGAAAATTTAGATGAGATATGTCATGGGTACTGTCGGTTTCAAACCTGGTAACCGTTTTAGGTCCTCATATCAAGTTCTTTTCAGCCGACTTATGTCATATATTTATAACCGGAAATGGAAACATACATATACATTACTGATGACTTTTTTAACCCTTCTGAAAATGAAAAAATATAAATGGTACACTCTTATTTGGAAATTTTGTCTCATAATAGAGGTCTCTGCTGGAATAATTTTTTCCCCAAAATATAACCAAATATATAGACATCCACATTCAGTACTGTTTCGCTGTTTCCCAGCTCATCAGTGCGGCTAGACAAGCAACTACCTCAAGGCAGGATCGAAACCCAACCGCCCAAACGACAGTCGAAGCTTCTAACCGTTGCGCTTTTCGGCTGCTGCTAAGCGGGTAGTGAATTAACAATGTTTTGACATTGTCCAAATACCTAAGCTCAATTTGTTTATACAAAGAGCATCGCTTAATGCGCCAATGGCAATTTGTATATCACTTCCCAATATGCTCAACCCAAGATAGGAAGGATTATTAGTCATCCACACACAGTACAGTTTTGCTCTTTCAACGCTCATCAGTGCGGCTAGACAAGCAACTAGTTCAAGTGTGATATCACGAATAGTACATTCAGTTCGTTTGTTAAAGTTAACGTTCGCCACTTTCGAAATTCTCCGGTGCAATTCAGAATTGATGGCATCACCATTGGGTGTTTTTGTATATCTAATCTTTAAAAGTACCAAGAACATTTTTTTTTTTTTTTTTTTTTGCAGGCTAAGAAATTCTATTTAGGTCAGGTCAATTATTAATGAAAGTAAAATAGCTCCTAGGTAACACCGGATCTGAAGATGGTGTAATCCAACGTATGTCTCTCATATGGCCGTTTGTGAACGGGGAATCATCGGGTTAGTGAAAATGGGCGAACGCGTCCTCTTTCTCATGTACAAGGTTCGCTCGTTTTAGAAAATATGTCGGTGAGCTAACACCTCACATCAATAACCAGAAGTAGGTGCTCTTGCATGTCAAATACGCGTGTAATAAGATGGCACCCGCGTTCTCTGGGGTGGGGCGAGTTAGCTCTAGCCATGATAGATGGATATGTGAAACATGATATTAAAGATAATTTATGTGAACAAATTCTGTCGGATATGATTTTTTTTATAGGAATCGCTGCAGACCAAGCGTGAAGCCACTTAATCTAAGCAGCTAACTTGAATGAGAGATGATTATCGCATAAACAGAATATGCTTATTGATATTAGTATTGAAAAGACCAAGGGTAAAGGTAGGAGGAAACAGTCAGCAGGGAGAGATTTCCACAGGCCTGCAGTTATTGGAATAAAGCTATTGAAAATGGAAGCTGTATTACAATGAAGTATTACAAATGGCAAATTTATGGAGATAACAAGACCAACGAGCTGGAACAAAACAGGGAAAATATCAGACAATGTTGAAGAAAGCATGGCATAATAGTATTTATAGAAGAAACTGAGACTAGTAAATTTCACGTTTGCGAAATTAATAAATAAAATATTAACATTATCTATAAATATAAAAGCGAAAATGTATGTATATATGTATGTATGTATGTATGTATGTATGTATGTATGTGTGTGTGTTCGCTTTTTCTGTGTGTCTACAAAAGGCTTTTTTCAGAGAAGCGGTCGCTCGCTTCACAACTTTTTAAAACTTTTTATATCACATATAAATCGTAATATCTCACAGTTAACAACGAAGCTCGCCTGTCTATTTAATTTGCTCGATTTCGGGAAGATAAATATTCAACATTTGTCGCTCGCCGCATGTGGGTTAGTCTTTTTCCTATAATATCATGGGAAAAAAAGAAAAAAAAAAAAAGCGTTCAACAGTAAATGAAATCCCGCAGTCAAACTTGACCTCATTAACTCATTAAAACGGGCATCTGCTAAATCTAAGTAATTAAATAAATTCAAACGTGTTTCCGTTAGCATGTCGCGGTGGGGCAATGGTTAACGTCGCACTTTTTTTTTTTTTTCACACTTTAATTTACAACTTTGCCTCAAGGGTTCAGGTTCAATCCTAATACTTACTTTTTTTAACCCCCCCCCCACACCCCGGAGTTTCCACACACACCTCCAAACACCCGGGCAACGCCGGGTACCCCTCGCTAGTATTTAATAAAAGGTTAATCTCTCTCTCTCTCTCTCTCTATATATATATATATATATATATATATATATATATATAGAGAGAGAGAGAGAGAGAGAGAGAGATATTAACCTTTTTATTAAATATAATGTTAATGTTTTATTTATTAATACTGTCCTATATATTACTACGATTCTCAAGGCACCAGTGCTGAATGATATATCGGTCGTAAAGTTCGGAGCACGCTTTGTCACTTACATTTCTCTCACCACTCTGAAATCGACGAATCCATCTCCTAACTGTTCTGACACCAACTGCATCGGCTTCGTACACGTTCAGCAGGCGCCCGTGCATATTGATCAGTTCAAAGTCAATCGGTGCATGGCTGCATATTTCAGAAAAATTTTCAGTCATCAATATAATAATCTCTCTCTCTCTCTCTCTCTCTCTCTCTCTCTCTCTCTCTCTCTATCTCTCGCTCTCTCGCTCTCTCTCTTTCTTTTTTTTCTTTCTTTCTTTCTTTCTTGCCCGAAGTCTTTGTTCTTTTCTATCTTTCATTCTCTTTGTCCGTCCTGTTTGTCTGTATGCCTTACTTATGTAATTCCCTTTCTCATCTTTCCGTATCTATTTAATTTATTTCCTTCTAACCAATTTCTCTATAGTATAGAATTTATACCAATCATCCTCTCTCTCTCTCTCTCTCTCTCTCACACACACACACACACACACACACACACACCTATCTCTCTTTTCTTTCTCTCTCTATACAAGTTTACGTTTTCCATATCCCATTTTATTTTATTTTTCTTTCTTAGAATATCCTTTACTTATCCTCTTTCCCCATTCCTTTCCCATCTCTCTCTTTCATCTCGTTTCCTTATTTCTTTCTTTTTGTCATAATGTTCGCTAATGAACCGGGAGACCTGGGTTCAAGTATCGGTTGACTTATACCAGAGACTTACGAACTGGTACTTGATGCCCTTTTGTTAAACAATTATGATTATAAGGGTAGGATCAAGAGCAAGTGGAGCAATCATGAAAATGGAGTGGCGCCCTCCCTTACACCTTGGTGTAGCAGCTAATGAAAAAGGAGCCATCGGGTCGCCCTCGACAATAGTCGAGTACTCATCTTGTAGCTTTAAGAAATCTATTTCTACGACAATCGTCACTTTTACTGATAAAATTTGAGTACCGATTCATATCAGAAGACGAAAAGAAAAGAAATTAAACTTGAAACAAAACCGGGTCTCAGGACTTGTAATATTGTCGTTAATTGGTTAACATGTTGCAAAGAAACATTAGAACGGAAGAGTAAAGAACTTCAACTCCTGTTTCAGGTTTTAAGAAAATACTTTAATTCCTCATTCTCCCGCCATGCGTGACTTCTCGATACGGCTGTGGCGTCACTCGCGTCTCTAACGTGATCGTCTTTTCTAACGTGATCATGCTTATTCTCTTTGACCGTTATCCTCTGGAACGTCCTCGTCTGTCTGTGCACACGTTCTTTTATAGTATTTTTCTTTTTCCTTACCGTGATGTTCTTCACACACGGCTCAGCATTTGCATACGCGCATCCGCGCTCTTCTAAAGACTGATGCATAAGAGTATAAAAATATGTATAACAACAAATGCTGCGTAACATCACTCGTTGTTGTACGGTTGGATAAAATCTAAAAGTCTGGTGCGTTTTGTCCCTCTCTCCATACGCTTTTCAAGTGTTCTCCTCTCATCCCGGAACGTTCTCATCAATCCACACGGTTCATGCACTTCGTCAAGTAGTGTTTTTATGGTGATGTGGCAGTCAATGCTCCCATTTTCTCTTCTCTCCGTCATTGTTCTCATCTTTTCAACAGCAGCTTTTACAAACGTTATTGAAAAAAAAAAACCCAAAAAACCAAGGCATATCATTAAATTAAATTAGGTTTTAAAATGTCTTTAGGGATTTATTTATGCTTCAGTGTATACAGGTACATATATAAAACAATTTCCGACATATGGAGGAGAGCACAGCTATTCAAAAACCCAACCGAATTCGTTGGAGGTTCAAATTTTTTTTTTTTATTATTATTACATTTTCACCCCAAACAAGGCACATTGTCACTTTGGTGTAGGGGGCTACTATCAGGGGAAACATCTACTGGGGTACTATGTAGGGATTTGGGTAGCAAGATGTTGGTTCACGTTGCACTTGAACTTATGCATGTCAGTACAGTTGGGGAAGCAGTGACCTGGAATGGAATTCCAAAGTCTAGCAGTTCTAGGGAAGAAACTACTGGAGTAGAAAGATCTTTTACATCTAGGGATCTCTACAGTGTGGGAGTGGGATTTTGCAGCTTGTCGGGTCTGTCGAGGGTGTTCACGTCGTGGGGGCACAAGTGCTTGCAGTTCATCAGAGCATTCACCATTAAAATACTTGTAGAACAGGCAGAGGGATGCAACGTTTCGTCGATGGGACAGAGGCTGAAGCTTAGATGCCAGTTTAGGGCCTATCAGATTTGCGACTCTCTTTTGAACCCTGTCAAGGAGCGAGAGACTAGTAGCCGATGCACCAGCCAAAATATGACAGCAATACTCCATACATGGGCGAATGGTGGTCTTATAGAGGTACAGGATACTTTAAATAAAAGAGATCTAATTCTCTTGACTAATTTTTCCACGCCTGTTTACTGTACCAGTGCCGTCGCATCCTTCATCTAATCTTAAATGGAAAATTACACTTTACCTAATTTTTAACCCTACGTTAAAGATCTGCCGTACTAGGACTATTTTTACATACCATATCTAAAATTGCTTCATTAGCTGGATCATAAGATTGACAACTTTTTATGAGAAACTGAAATCCAAAAACTATTATCAATTTCTTTTTAATTGATAGGAAATGAATACTGTGATTCACAATTAAATAATAAAAAAAAATTAATTATAAACGTCTGATAATTTTCTACTCTCACGAAAAATCATTTTTTTTTATCGATGTATCGCGATTTCTCTTTGAAATATTTATTTGCAGAAATATATAAATGTTACATTTGCAGCAAATTAAGCACAAGGCCATTGAAAATTGTGAGACCAATCGTGTCGTTGGTCAGCCTTGGTTACACTTACTGAAAAATGGCTATTCCAGTCTGAACTAAAATCGTTTCATTCACAGCAATACCACATTTACAGTAAATGTTGTCCTACTTAAAATATCCTTGTTTTGTTTTTTGTTTGTTTGTCTTTCTACATCCTTCATTCGTTCCTTCCGTCACCCTCCTCCTTTCGTTCTGTTTTTTCTATCCTTCTTTCTTCTAATTATTTCTTTCCATCTCTCCCATCCCTTTTTAATTATTTCCTTCGTTCTTAGCATTCTTTATCGATTCAATTCTCTCACTCATTGATTATTTCCTTCCATTAAACCATTCTCCATGCTCTCTGTTATTTCCGCTTATAATCATCCAATCCTTTCTTTTTTTTTTTCTTCTTGTAATCCTCCTTTTCCTTCCACTCCTTCCTTTTCTTTAATAACTTTCATCATTCCCTTTCCGCCAACCACGAATAAGTATCTTACTTCTTTATTCATATTCATTTTATCACCAAGGTCTTTATTTTCCATTTTTAAGGCTGTGGGAGACTTTGCATTCTTTTGCTTTTTTTATAATCGCCCCATCATCCCATATTTCTGCATTCTTCCATTTTCTTTACGATTTTCATTATTTCCTTCCTCATTCCGACATTAATCCCGGATTAGCGTCCTCCTCCCGCATTTATATTTATTTTATCCCATTTTTATCCCCAAAGGCCCAGCCTTACATTTTGTATATTTATTATTTGTTTTATTTTTTATGGAAATGGGAGGCTTTGCACCCGTTATGCAGCTTACCCCACCCCTTCTGTGTTGTTTGCTCACACCCAAATGTCTCCCCTAAGAACATGGTTTGAAGCATCAGCCCTCTGATGACTTGGAGCTGCTGCTCTCCACGTACAGACCACCCTCCATGTTCGCCTCCTCTTCCTTTTTTTTAAAGTGCGGAAGAGTTGGCCTCAGTCTTTGCCGATAGCCAGGTTTAATTGTCACATTTTTTTTTTATATATATATTACGGATTTGTCAGACCAGCTGATGGGTTACGGGGTTAAAACGGGTGGTTTATAACCGGAGTGACGAGGGTTCAAGTTCCGATTTATTAGCAGTTTTTTTTTTTTTTTTCAGGCAAGTTTATTCCCTGGTGACCGTTTTTCGAGGAGTCGGCGCTTTTGCTATATAATTTTTGTGAAAAAAAAAAAAAAAATGAATTAGAAAGAAAAGCGACTCATTGTATGCAATCTTTGTTTAAATAAACTTTAAAGAAAAGAGAGAGAGAGAGAGAGAGAGAGAGAGAGAGATGCTGTCGATTCAGAATTTTTCGGGGCTCGTGGCTCGTGGTGGAGTGGTAAGTGTGTCAGAAATTTCGTGAAAAATAGTGAATAATTCCACCCCGTCTTTCCAAGCTTATAACTCCTCGAAAAATGTAATTCAAGCTCTAATTTTTTTTCAATTAAAGGAGCAAGGACCAAGGTTTCATTAAAAAAAAACAACGTGGGTTTAAAAAAAAAAAAGGTTTTAAACTTCGGACTTTACAGGTAAATTTCTAAAAAACACTACTTTTTTGTTTTAAATTTGAATATATTATTTATTGACCTTTTCTCTTCAATCTGTGATATATAACACTTTGGTGAGTAAATTAATTATTTACTTTTTAATAGACATTTCAAAATGGGAGGCGTGAATTATTGGATCCCCTGTCTTTCCAAGCTTATAACTACTCGAAAAATGTAATTCAATCCCTAATTTTTTTTTCAATTAAAGGAGCAAAAACCAAGGTTTCATTAAAAAAAACAAAAGAAAAAGCAAACAACGTGGTTTAAATAAAAGGTTTTAAACTTCGAACTTTACAGGTAAATTTCTAAAAAAACACTACTTTTTTTGTTTTAAATTTGAATATATTATTTATTGACATTTTCTCTTCAATTTGTGATACATAAAACTTTGGCACATAAATTAATTATTTACTTTTTAATAGACACTTGAAAATAGGGGGGGCGTGAATTTAAAAATAAACATTTGTCTAAAATATTATATTCGGTTTATTGGAAAGGGCATAAAATTTCACATTGACCCTGAAAATATCGTAATAGAATCAATAGAAAAATTTTGATAGATTTTTAAAGTTTAAAAATTGAAAAATATTGAGTTCGTAAAATTCATTACTGTTTTTATAGCAACAATAGCAACAACCAAGAAGATTAAATAAAAAAAAGATATTTCTATTATTTTTAAAACAACTTTAATAGTTTATTTTGGAAGTATAATCCATAAAGAAAATAAACAACCCACTTTTAAAAGAGAAATTACGAGTTTTTTATATTTTATTCGCAGTTTCGTGTTAGGGGTGCCAAAAATTCCTACAAAAATTCTGATACACCTAGTGCAGTGGATAGAGGCGTTGATTATATACGGTTCCAAATGAGTATTATCTGAAAATAGTAGTTTCAATCCTATTCAAAAAGGCCAGAGAATTAGTTGGCCAAAACGTGATGAACAACAGCGAAGGCAGTAATTACTGAGGATATAGTTAAGAGACTACGCATTCCTACTCCGTCGAGGAAGAAGACCATAGGAATAGTTGGCCGAAACGTAGTGAAATAGCAACAACCAAGAAGATTAGGATAACAGTTCGCAAATAAAAAAAAGTGTATTAGAAAAAGTATGTTACAAAAGTACACGTCGTGATTCAGGGGCCATAACTGCAACGAATAGCTACGCCGTAATGTGTTAAATGTATCTATATTTATTGTCTCTGGATAAATTAATTATTCCTAAAATTGGTATATCAGCTTACTGTATAATGATTTGTTTATTTTTTTACTAAATGGTCACCAGTTATTTAGGCTAAAAGCAACTTAAGAATAAGAGTTGAGTAGATAGAAAAAATAGTCAAGGCCAAGTTCGAATACTTGTGGGAACACATTATGACAGGAAAATGCTGACGTTGGATTTGGACAAGTTGTAATCAGCAGAGAAACAGTCACGTGGTAATATGTTCCACACGGGAGGGGGATTTGCAAAGAAGCACTGTTCATAGAAGTTTTGCATGATGCTTGGGACACAGAAAAAGGAAATAATATTTTTCTTCCTTTGTGGTAGTAAAACGAGTTCTTGTAATTGTTTTTTAAGAAGGAAACAAACATTAGAGCTCACTTGAACATCGTTCATGTATACGATGATTTAGTAGAGAGAGACTAGCAACGTCTCTTCTGTGATAAATGAGTTGCAAAGAACAAAAAAAATCACGCCTGATTCTTGATGCAATTTTGGTAAAGAATTAAATTTTGGTTAACAATAGGCATTTAACAATTTTAGTTAAGGATAAGCAATTAAGAATTTTGGTTAAGAATATGCAATTAAAAATATGGGTTAGGAATGGACAACTAAAATGTTAGTTAAGAATGGACAACTAAAATGTTAGTTAAGAATGGTTAATAAAAATGTTAGTTAAGAATGGTTAATAAAAATGTTAGTTAAGAATGGTTAATAAAAATGTTAGTTAAGAATGGTTAATAAAAATGTTAGTTAAGAATGGTTAATAAAAATGTTAGTTAAGAATGGTTAATAAAAATGTTAGTTAAGAATGGTTAATAAAAATGTTAGTTAAGAATGGAAAAGAAAAAATTTAGGTTAAGCATGGACAACAATTTTTGTGAAGAATGGTCAATTAAAAATTTTTTGGTTAAGGATGGTTAATAAAAATATTTGGTTAAAAATGAAGAATTAAAAGTTTTGGTTAAGAATAGACAATTAAAAATTAATATTTATTCGGCTAGAAATAATCGTGATTGAGAGATGCTTGTAAAGTTAATTCATTTCACGATTGTATTCGGTGTAACGCGTCATTTTTCTTGTTTTTCTAATTCTTTCCCTCTCTTCTATTTTCCTTTTTTCGATCTTTCCGTTCTCCTTTCTACTATTTCTTTCTTCTTTCATGCCTTCTTTCCTCGTTTCATACTTACTTTTTTCTGTTTGTTTTTCTTTCAATTCCCTTTTTACCCCCCCCTTATATTTTCCTAACCTCTCATCACCATTAATTAGTAGCGTCCATTTTTCATTGTTCTCTATTTCACAATTTTGAGCCCTTAATTCTATTTAGATCTTTAACTTTCTGTTATTTATTTAGATTAGATTCTAACTTTCCGTATTTATTTTATTCTTTGTTTATATATATATATATATATATATATATATACGCGCGCGCGTATATATATATACGCGCGCGTGCGTGCGTGCGTGCGTGCGTGCGTGCGTGTGTGTGTGTGTGTGTGTGTGTGTGTGTGTGTGTGTGTGTGTGTGTGTGTGTGTGTGTGTGTGTGTGTGTGTGTGTGTGTGTGTGTGTGTGTGTGTGTGTGTGTGTGTGTGTGTGTGTTGTTTTTGAGTTTTTAGCGATAACGAAATAGTCGGTATTAGCGTCTCCAACCTAGAGGAGAAAGGAATTTTTTTCCTAAGAAATATCGCCCTTATTTTAAGACGTAAACAAATAAATATGTGTATATTATGACAGCCCCTTTAAGAAATTCATTTCTTATCGTTGAGCACTTTCAGTTGAATTAAAAGTCGGTCAATTTAGCTCTTATGCATAGATCATCGTATACGATTAGATCACTGTCTGACTGACGTAATGAACATTTAAATTAAAATGTTTAAAATTCAACGCTATTTCACACGGTTAATGGTAGCCGAATTGGATGCGGTCTCCGCTAATCGAGCCAGAGATGTCTCGTGTCGCGGGGTTCGAATCGTTCGGCTGGTGTTAATCGTGACACCCTGCACTGAAGAATCCCGAAAGGATGAAACACTAGTGTCTGTAGGTATTTAATTATTATAGTAAAAAAATAATTATATATATATATATATATATATATATATATATATATATATATATATATATATATATATATATATATATTATTTATTTTTATTTTCCTTTTAAAAACAGTACTCGTGTTTAGCTGCTTGACAGCTCATCAGCGTAACTTGACTGTTTTGGGGCTCGAACCTCGAACTCGGTTTTATAGTTCGAGGTCCGAGCCCTAATACATGCAAACTACGCTGTACACGTGTACATAGAATACTGTTGTAAAAATTATATATATATATATATATGTGTGTGTGTGTGTGTGTGTGTGTGTGTGTGTGTGTGTGTGTATCTAAAAATGAAATATATATCTGCGATTTCCGTTTTAGTCTTTAAATATTCCTGTCTATCTAATATATCAATCTACCCACACATTCATATCCTGTATGTATATTTACTTATATTTTACTATGTGCATTTACTTATATACTTACTTGCTTTATCCGGAATTTGCAGATACCGGCCATCCTCTCCCCTTAAATAAATTTTTATTTTTTTATTTTATATTTTATATTTTTATTTTTTATTTAATATTATTATTTATTTTTTATTTATTCCATTTAGTGTCTTTTAATAACTCTTGCTGACATTTTCTTAAGTTGTACATTTCAGTTGACCTGTACATTTCAGTTGACCTCTTTTTTGCCCTATATTTTCACGCCTTTTAACGTCATTTTTTCTGAGTCATTTTGACATTCGCTTTTCTATTTTATATTTAATTCTATCACCATTTAATTTTTTCTCTTCTTCTTCACTGATTTTTCTTAATTACATTTTGTCTCGGCAGCCGTGTCAAACGCATATCTTATTTTTCTTTTATTGATATTATTGGAATTTTTCCCCCTTTTCCTTGTACATATTTGTAAATTATTCCATGGATTTCGACCTTTTGGATTATTTTGGACCATCTTCCAATTACGTGATTTCCTTGGATTTTACTTGTGCAAATGGAAATTCAATTAACTTTCTTGTATTTATATTTTTGGATTTTACCGTCATTGGATAATTTACCTTTTACCAGACTATCCATTCACGTGAAATCACCTTTGTCTTCACCATATTCCCTCTGCTTCACTTTTTGTTATCAAGTAAGATCTTTGACTTACTTGCAATTTCATCAAATACTTTTGTATGCAAAATCCGATCCCGCATTTTGCTAATTCCTACCCTCGGATGAAAAGGAAAGTATTTCTTCGAAATTCCGCGGGTTAAGGACTATCCACTTATTAAGTGTTTCCTTCTCAGATCAAATATGTTTTTAACTCTTTTTCAAAGTGATCATCAAGTGATTTAATGTTTTATTAACTATTTGCTCATATATATATATATATATATATATATATATATATATATATATATATATGATAATGATTGCAACGTCTTGTCAGACGAGTGCCACTCTCTCAGACACTTAAAGTCCATGAGCCCAAAAATGACTTCTATCGCCACAGGACCATTTTAATAGACAAATGCCTGAGGGAGTATCTATACACAGACGATGTTACAGAATCTTAGGTTTGTAGGACAGCTAAGTCTCTCTCTCTCTCTCTCTCTCTCTCTCTATCTATCTATCTATCTCTCTCTCTCTCAGTTCAAAATGCTGAGATCCAGCAACAAGCAAGAGCAAGATAGCCAACAACAAGTTAAACTGCAGACCAGCTTACTGCGGGTACTGATCTCCTGCTTTATGGTTTTTTAAATCAGAGATTTGCTTCTCCTAGAAAGGTTGCCTTCACCACGGCTTACGGGAACCCTCTCCACCCCAACACACACACATACATACACACAAACATACACGGTGCTAGTTGGCCGTTGACTTCGAAAAAGGGTTCATTCGCCCTTTGGAAGGTCTTGTTTTTAATCCTTCAGGGAGACTAGCTACCCTCCTCACCAAACAAGTCTGGTGGGGGAACCAGTTTAATCGCCGGTGACCCAACCATGAGGCAGGTAGTACTGGGTTACATCGTACCAGTAGCATATAACACGACCTGACATATATATATATATATATATATATATATATATATATATATATATATATATATATATATATATACATGTTCATACCATAGCTGTTGTTGGTATAGTATCATTACTTCCAATAAAGCCATCAGATGACGACACTGGGTTCAAACAAGGTTTCGGGATCAAAGCATCATTACCACTATCCTAGAGCGCCCCAGCAGTATCTCACGATACTACCAGACTTTGTTGGATCGCCGTCACTTTGCGGGATTGCTATATCTACACTGATGCAGATAGAGCCTGTCTCCTATTTTTCGTTATGCATTTTTTCTTGTCTGATAGAAAAAGCTCAAGATTATTCAAGAACGTTTTCCAGCCATTTTTTTATACATTCTTACAACTTTAATTTTTCTCGCCTGGAACCATTAATTCCACGGCGAAAACATTTTTTTTATTTCAAATTAACGGAGCAAATGACGATATATAGACGCTGATCCGTTAATGTTATTTCACTTGGAAATACGAACCGGCGTTCTAAGTCGACTGCAAGGTGCCAGCCCATGCAGCCATTAAACAGTGACGATTTCTGCCTATTTTTTACATAAAGATTCTGAACCACCATTTATTCTTTAACAAAAGGAATTGTTCTACTGGTGATATTTTGAGCTTTATTGGCACTCGCACAACATTACACACACACACACACACACACACACACACACACACACACACACACACACACACACACATATATATATGTGTGTGTGTGTATATATATATATATATGCATATATATATACACATATATATATATATATATATATATATATATATTGTAATGGTATAGGGTTGTTACTCATTTTTCAGATTACCCAATCTCTTCTGTTTTCTCCGCCTAATATCCCCTTTTGAGAACGTTAGTTAAATCATTAGTCTTTCGCCAACCCATAACTCGTATCTCCTAGGCCACCCTTTTCTAACCCACTTTTTCTTTTCGTTACCACCCTCTTTTCAATTCTAATAGCCCGTACGCGATATATCTCTCATCCCTTACACTTTTCGATTTTTACGAGTGTGTCAATTAGCTAACGGTTTCAATAAAGATTTGCGACCGCTAAATAAGTATTCTTTTTATAAAACCTAAACCAACCAAAGACATTTTCCTACGGGACACAAGGCAGTGTGAGTACGCACGGTGGAAGAACGGTTTAGCATTCCTCACTAGGAGTTTGTTTTTGTTTTTTGCAATGCTTTTTTATTTTTATTTTTTAGTTTCCACATATTTTAAGTTTCAACATATATTTAATTCCATTTTCCGAGCATGCATACGCGCGCACACAAATACACAAACCCTATATACTATAGTAGCCCTCTTTGAAGATATACGGGATTATTATTATTATTATTATTATTATTATTATTATTATTATTATTATTATTATTGGCTCACAAGGAGCTTTCACACAAGTCAACAAACGATCTGATTGGAAACCTGTGGTGTTCTCCGGAAGCTGAGTGACAACAAGTCTCCCCAGAAATCCAGCCCTCTCCACCTCATTAGCAGCAGTTATTGGTCTTTGCTGGAATTTGAGTGACAATAAGCCTCCCCAAGCTCTCAGTTCTTTTCGCACTTATTCGGCTGAGGTCTGGTCAGTTCATCGGCCTTTCCTTCCTGCTTGACTCTACTTGGTTACTTGGTCTTGCTCTTTTGGGGAGGGGCAGTGATGTGACAAATGGGTTAGAAAACTTATAGATATGCGGTTTCAGTTTTCTTGGTTTCATGTAGTGTTTCATGTTTTTACTTTGCAGCAGTTTGTCTGGCACTTACTTACTGCTCCTGTGTGTTAGTTTCCACATCCAAGGGTTAATAATAATAATAATAATAATAATAATAATAATAATAATAATAATAATAATAATAATAATAATAATCAATAGCCATGATGCCAATCAACTACATACTTAGGAAATGTGATTCCGAATACAAGTTTACAGACACAGAACCAAGAATAACCCACCTAATGTATATGGATGATCTGAAGTTGTTTGCAAAAAGCAAAAATGAACTGGAAAACTGATAAACACAACTAGAATATTCAGCCAGGTCATTGAAATGGAATTTTGAATGGCAAAATGTGCATTCCTAGAAGCAAATAGTTGCGAGTTCTGTAAATGAAAGATAAGATTGGGAAAGAGTACCTGAAAAGAATAATGAAACTTTTATTAGAAACAAAACTATACAGTAGAAATCTAATTAAATGAAGAAATACATGAACAGTATTATTAATATTCGGGATACTCTGGACCATTCATAGACTAGACCAAAGAAGAACTTTAACATTTGGATCAGAAGACTAGGAAATTAGTGACCATGCACAATGCCCGAAAGATGATACTGGTCGACTCTACGTGAAAAGAACGGAAGAGAGAAGAGGATTGATAAATGTGGAAAATTCTGTAGAAGAAACAAAAAAACAACTGGGAACATAGAAAGATTGATCATCGCAGCAAGAGGCACCACTAGAATGAACAATACGGGAAACGTTGAAACCATAAACAAAAAGAAAAGAACAGTTGGAAGAGAAACGACTGCATGTACGATTCATAAGGATGACAAGAGAAGAGAATCATGAAACACCTAGACATAGCTAAGAAAAGGACACATGAACAGAGAAACAGACTCTTTACTGACAAATGCACATAACAACTCGATTAGAACTAACTACATTATAACTAAAATAGATAAAACACAGAAAATAGTAAATGCAGATTTTGTAAACAAAAAGACGAAACGGTAAACCATATAATAAATGAATGCAGTAAAATAGACCCTAAAAATTACATTGTGAAAATTACAAGAACAGATACGAATGTGTGTGAAAATCAGTACACTGAGAACTCTGGAAACGATTGCACTTCGAACATGCAGACAAATGGTTCAGGCACAAATCGGAGAAAACAGAGTGATGGCAGAGAAGATACAACGGATAACAATGATGAAAATGGCTGAAATATTAAGGAAAATCTTTGAATGCGGACACTAATGCACGTGAGCTGTAGGCGCTAATCGAACATATAGAAACTACTATAGAAATGCTACAAGGCATGCTACAAAGAAATGCTACAAGGCATCAAGAAAATAATAATAATAATAATAATAATAATAATAATAATAATAATAATAATAATAATAATAATAGCTTTTAACAAACAATAAAAAATTATATCCTATCGACCTGTTAGTTTGTAATAAATAATATTTAAAATAAATTAAAACAATAAGCAGTTCACTTACGAAGAATTACGCCCATTTTCAGAGAAAATTTCGTGATTGTTTCCACTTAGCCGGAAACAAATTCTTAAAAAAAAAATAAACAAAAAGATAAAAGAAGCATTTTTTCTCTTACCTTTTTCTCTTCTTTTTTTTTTTTTACGAAATCAATCAGATGAAAGTTACCTTTTATTAAATATAATGTTAATATTTTATTTATTAATACTGTCCTATATATTACTACGATTCTCAAGGCACCAGTGCTGAATGATATATCGTTTGTAAAGTTCGGAGCACGCTTTGTCACTTACATTTATCTCATTTGCTGAACGTGTACGAAGCCGATGCAGTTGGTGTCAGAACAGTTAGGAGATGGATTCGTTGATTTCAGAGTAGTGAGATAAATGTAAGTGACAAAGCGTGCTCCGAACTTTACGAACGATATATCATTCAGCACTGGTGCCTTGAGAATCGTAGTAATATATAGGACAGTATTAATAAATAAAATATTAACGTTATATTTAATAAAAGGTTAATATCTCTCTCTGATGAAAGTGACAGCACAAATTGTGAATTAAAAAAGACTTCATAGGATATTAAATTTTCTATCGTTGTATGACATTTATTTTTGTCTATATTTTTTGTGTTTGTTTGTTTTTCGATTTGGGGTGTTGGAAGACATTTTTCTTGATTTTCGTGTAGTGTCGTTTGAAATATCCAGCTTTCCAAACGCATCACCAGGAAAAGAAAATTTTAAGATAAAACATGAAAAAAAACAAACGATTATTACTATAGCACAACAGACACCACCACCCCTTCCCGACAATTTCCCCCTCTTCCCATCTCTTTATAGTACCAGCCACCTTCAATTCAGTTCGCTAAAACCACACTTGATACCCAGCGCAATGAAAGCATACTCTTACTTTTACACCCCCATCTCTGTCTCTCTGTCTCTCTCATATATATATATATATATATATATATATATATATATATATATTAGGAAGGAAGACTTTTATGATTCATGATTAAAAGTAAATTTGTATATATATAAATATATATATCTTCTCTCCAAAAAGGTGGGAATGAAGGGGGAGCAGGAGAGGAAAGAAAAAAGAATGGGGAGCCAGCTGACCGGTTTCGACCCTCGCTTCTCTAAGTCTTCCTTACCTAATTGCAATATTTAAATTTTGTATCTCTAAAAACATCATGAAATATATATATATATATATATTTATATATATATATATATGTGTGTGTGTGTGTGTGTGTGTGTGTGTGTGTGTGTGTGTGTGTGTGTGTGTGTGTGTGTGTGTGTGTGTGTGTGTGTATGTCTCAGATTTTTCTAAAATGAAACTACCACCAATGCGCGGAGAGTTCTTCTCACAGAAGAGTGCGTTTAATAATATAATTTGTAGAATATCACTACAGCTAGGACAACAGCATATTCTTTTCATTGTTTTGGCTCTCGAGTGTGCGTCCGTTGATATATTATATGCTTTTATATATTTTATATAGAGTGGTGGTTCACGGTTGATTAATTGTGTCTAACTGTGTCGGATATATACTCGAGAGTTAAAACAATGAAAAGAATATGCTGTTGCCATAGCCTTAATAATCATTTATCAAGAGTCGATGATAGATGTTGAAGAGATTCTGTAAAGATGACCGCCTCCATAACGCAACTGAAAACAATGGGTTGGATGAAGCAGAAAATTATATAAGATAATATGATTATCTTAAGTTCAAGAAGTGTTTGTTTACAGTAAACTTGAAGACAAATGTGCTGTAGTTGGTTGGGAAGCAGTTAGAACTAAAAGAAAAACGTAAACTAAAGCATAAACTGTAACTTATATCATTTTTAAAGTCACCTAGATTATATGAGTAAACTAAATATTTTTTCTAATGACTCACAAATTATTAAGACCCACAAGCCACTTGAGGATAACTGTTAAAGAGATACATTAATGATGATTGTCTCTGCAAGAGGACCGGAAACAGTGAGTGGAATGGGTAGAATATCACTTAAAAATTTTTGATTATTCAAGAGGACTGCTGAACAAGTATTTGTTTGCATTAGATTTGAAGACGGGCACGCTGTAGTCGGTTGGGGAGCAAACTTGTGGTTTCATATCTTGCTTCAAATCTAAATTGAAATTCATTATGGTCGGTTCAATATACTATTTATTTATCATTTATCCATCTTATTTTATTTATGATTTTAATTTTATTTTGTAATTTCCTTTATTCGATTTTTTATCTCAACAAATATTCGCTTTTAAGCTAGAAACTTATGTTGCGGAATTTTAGAATTTATCCCTAGATAGCTTCGCATCTGACATATCGATATTAGATTCTGCCAAACGAGTTTGCCATTTTCCCAGCATTTTCTTCACAATATTGGAATGTATGTAGCCTCAGTTTGTTTGCTAAAAATATTCTGGCTAGGAAGATTGTTAACATGACAACAATATGAAATAATGAAAATAACAATGCAAAGGAAATAAACTGTTGCAGTTTAAAATCTCAGTTATACCCTTACTTTATTTAATTCACTACTTCATTTTTCCATCATTTTGCTTCTCATTCATTTAAAATTTGCAACTAATGAATGCCAGACAGCGGCGTGCCGAGACAGCTAGTAATAAATAACAATAATAATGACTTCACGTGTGATTACAAAGTTACACGTGTGTCTCATATCGTTACCAATGGCTTCAGGTCACGAAAAATGTCTGCCCTTCGTCACGGCGCGTAGAAAACATAAAGAAACATGAAAGATATCATGGCGAGAAAAACGAAGTCACGCATAAAAATATCAGTGTTGTAGAATTAATCTGACGCATCAATTACTTTTCTGCCAGCTCTCATTTTGTTTGTTTATTATCTTGTTTCCCCTTTGTCCCTTTCTCTCACACTCAGAAATAATTTCTCTCTCTCTCTCTCTCTCTCTCTCTCTCTCTATATATATATATATATATATATATATATATATATATATATATATATATATAGTAATAATTATGTCAGTCCCTTTAAGAATTCGGTTTTTATTGTCGAGCGCTTTACTTTGAAATGAAATAAGTCGGTCACTTACGCCATGTGCGCAGATCGTGTTGTTAAAATCATGAGATCACTCTCGGCCGCCTTGAATAACATTTACGCTTTATATAAATGTTAATAACGGTTACAAGCACCGACTGTCATCTCGGCGGTCGAGTTTCTTGCTTAAGGTAGTTGCTTGTCTAGCTGCACTGATGAGTTGTGGTACAGCAAAACAGCACTGTCTGTGTGTGACTATAATGTTCCCTATATTGGGTTGAGCATATTGGGAAGTGGTAAACAAACTGCCATTAGCGTATTAAGTGATAATCTTTGTGTAAACAAATGGAGCTTAGGCGTTTGGACAATGTTTGAACATTGTCAATTCACTGCCCGTCACAGCAGCCTAATAGCATAACAGTTAAAAGCGCCGTCTATGCACTCATTTTTGCGCGGGTAATAACCATTAAAAAACGATTAATTTAGTTTCCGTGATAAAAAAAAAAAAAAAACACAAAGTAAAGAATTTCTACCCGGGATTAATTAGTGTCACATAACAAATAAAAATGCATACAGTGATTTGTCACAGAGCTTGATGTGTGAGTTCTCCAGCCTATATATATATATATATATATATATATATATATATATATATATATATATATATATATATATATATATATATATATATATATATATATAGGGTGACCCCCCCCCCCCCAAAAAAAGCTAAATGGAGGCCATCTAGAACATATGCTGTAGAACGGAGAAAAAAAGGCCAAAGACCTGTTTGGGGACAAGAATTAAAACTTTTTTTTCGAGGTGGTTTGTTTACATTTATCTGTCCACGAGTAGTAAGAAAAAAGATGGCGGACGATAGATAATTGACGCACGTGTGCTTAGACGTAAAATTGAAAATGCGACGAAAAAGTTTTTTCTCCTTTTTGTTTTTTAAATTGTGTTTTTTGCTTTTTTTTTTGTTTTTTTTCTTTCTTTTTTGAGTATATTTACCTGATTATTTAACGATATAACGACGTGTTACATTTGCGACAGTGAGAACGTTTTAAATGTTTTTGGGAACAAAGATTGTTCAGCGTTCGTAAAGTCACCATTTGAAGAAATATCACGTCGGCGGTCTACCAGTCTGTTGGGGAACAGGATAGTCTGCTGAGTGATAGACGACCCCGTCCCCATGTGTGTTATGGTGTATGTATTTAATGATAGAGCAATTGAAAAGGCAAAAGGTCGCATAATGATGACAAAAACATACCGTTATATATCAGCGAAAGAAATGCAATTTATTTACATAAATATACATGAAGAAGTGATAGAAAGGATGAGAGTTCGTTGAAAGATGAGTAACGTTAATTGCGAGAGGCTGACGGTAGCCAGGAGCATTGTGGTGGCCCATTGCCACCGGACCGGTGTTTGTTACATCTTGACAGCTCGACGGTCCGGCGCGAAAGAGGAAGACATATGGGGAACAGAAAGTGACGTAGTTAGGTCGCTCTTATGAGTTAAAGGGCAACAATCGAGTTAGGCTGGGAGTTGGAAACTCCCACAAACCCTAGTGTTTTGATGTGATGTTTTGAATATAATAAACTAGTTATGACCAAAGTTTCATTTCATTCAGACAAAACACTAATAAACGGGGCCTAATTATAGTTGGGGCCCGTTTTTTTTTTTAGGGGGGGGGTCACAAATAAAAATGCATACAATGATTTGTCACAGAACTTGATGTGTGAGTTATGCAGCTTTTATCTATCTATCTATATATATATATATATATATATATATATATATATATATATATATATATATATATATATATAAAGAGTGTAGCTATCAACAATTGTAGGTTTTTCAGACTTTTGTCATTTTTTAATATTTAAAAAATTATTAAAAAAGATAAACGTCTGAAAAATCTACAATTGTTGATGGCTACTCTCTTTTAAATATACACTTTTTTCTCTTGTTGGAACCACACAACCATCACTTCATATATATATATATATATATATATATATATATATATATATATATATATATATATATATATATGTATATATATATACATACAACAAAGTTATTATTCGACAAGGAATATAAGTTGAAAACTTAAAAATTCTCCTTATTCCATAGAGTTTAAAAGAATGGCTTTTATCCTCAGATGAAAATAATTAACAAAATGATAGGCTATAAATTTTGCTAGTTTGCATATAAAAGGTACAATTGCGACGAACTCACTTTACTCTAAGCAACTGGAGCGGGTCTACGAAAAGTTGAAGCAAATGTACCCGACTCTGATTAACCAAAAGTGCGCTTTCATGCAGCAAGGCAATGCCAAGCCACACACCGCCAGGAAGAGACAAAGACAAGTTTGAAGAGCTGGACGGCGGTGAGGTTCTGTCACATCCAGCCTACAGTCCTAACTGTACTCCATCAGTCTTTTCCGTTCAATGTAACACTTTCTAAAGGACTGCGGATTTGACTCGTTTGATAAAGTCGATGAAGCGTGTCAAGAATTCTTTGATTCGAAGCTGGCTGAATGGTACTTTGAGCAGATCCAAAAGCTTGCAGATCGATAGCAGAAAGTCTTGGAAAATGATGGTCTTTATTTCGAGGATTATTATTATTGGCTCACATGGAGCTTTCACACAAGTCAACAAACGATCTGATTGGAAACCTGTGGTGTTCTCTGGAAGCTGAGTGACAACAAGTCTCCCCAGACGTCCAGCTCTCTCTACCTCCTTCGGTAGCATTTGCCAATGAATTTGCATCATCGCAACAGCCGCTTACCATTGATTTCTCGCTGGTAGTGGGCATTGGTTTATACTGGAATTTGAGTGGCACAGCCTCCCCAAGGTCCCAGTTCTCTTTGCGCTTGTCCAGCCGAGGTTTGGTTGGCGCTCGCTCCTCGGCCCTTCAGTCCTTATTGACCCTGTCGGCCCTTTGGTATTATTATTATTATTATTATTATTATTATGACTTGGCGAATAAAATTTCACTTTTTTGCAAGTGTTTACAAACTTTTAGGACAACCTAATAGTTATGATTATATAGGTTGTATTTTTATGAGTGTTACTTCGGTTAATTTTAATCTGTGTGTGCAATTACTTTTTTGTATTAGTAGTTATTATTTCTTATTTTAGCTGATTTGGGGGTTTTCATTGTGTAAGGAGATATGGCGTTGAATAGCACAGCAGGTATTATGACTGCATAAATAAATAAATATAATTTGTTACTTATAGAAGAGTTTTGCTTTCCTTTATTTGGCGATCTTTTGCAACAGGTTTTTGCCTTAGTGTTTATGTCAAGATTTGCGCTTATAGCTCTTCTGGGGGTTGTGTAAGAAAGTAAGTACGTGGCAAAAAGGGCAGGTTTTGTGATTCCCTTATTTTCGATCTGTGAGGGATGAAGATACATTTTTAGAAGGTCTCTTACCCTTTTTCCTATAGAATGCTGTGTATTACTATCTTTTTTCAATATAACTACATGGCAAAAATCATTCAAACGCAAATCAACAAACTATTTACTGATGTTATTTTGTCAACCTTTATTCGACAACTACTAAGAAAGACAGAAACAGACAGACACAACTCTATACTCACTGCTACAATAAACAAATATAAAGGCAGACGACCTCTATACACGATCATAGTAATTAAAACTGCTAATACGGAGAAGTTATATGACTCCTCTCTTTCTATTATCTCTCTATCTCTGTCTCTCTCTCTCTCACACACACACTCACACACTTTCACTCTTCCTTTCTTTCTTTTTAATTCTCTTTTTATTCCTTCCTTTCTCTCACATTCTTTTTTATTCCTTTCTTTTGATCATTTTGACTTACCTCCGTCTCTATTAGTATCCATTTGTGTTCATCCGATAAAAAATGACGCCCGAATTTCTGTTCCTATTGTTGCCTTAAAAAGCAAATAGGAATTAAAAGTTCTTCGAAATAGCCAATGAAACTAAGTAGCTGGCTCGAAATGTTGATTTGCAGAATTAAATAAATTGATATAATAAATTTTCTGTGTTCATACATTCATCCAAAGTCAATAAAATATAACAAGATTTTATTTGCGCTTAGAAGTAATACACGAGCCGAAGATTCTTAGCATGTGGATAGATGGAACGTAAACTTAACAAACATTTGTAGAGATTCAATGTAAAATATAACCAATCAACAGAACTGGTGTGGATAGAGAGAAGTCCAGCAGCATGTGTCTCAAACACGTGAACAGAACTGGTTTTAATAGGTAGAAAAAGTGGACTTGCCTATATCTGCTGTAGAGATCTTGCCTCAAAAACAGGTCAAGTGGTTTGTAAAGAAGTGTTCGAACATGTTTTTTCCTCACATATACGCACAGACACATACATATATTCACGTTCACGTATATACACTCACATTTATGTGCATACACACACACGCTAACGTACACACATGTACGCACACATACGCGCACATGTACGCACACATGAGAAACGTCACTTCCCCTGAAAGGAAATCTAGACATGCGCAATCAGAACACTGACCCCGGTATAAAAAGTCAACAACAACCATTCAACTTCCCCTTTCTTCTCTTTTGCCTTGGTTGGTAAACCAGACAAGTTCGCGTCCACAGCTCTTGGCTTGAAGACTTTTCCACGTGGACGACTGCTATCATGCACGCGCGGCTTTGCTGAGACCAACACACTCTCTCTTTCCCTTTCTACATGCGGGACTTCCATTTCTCGTTCCTCTACTTCATTCCTGTCTTTTCCACGCGCGTAGTCGTCAGCGACTGAATGAACACTTGTTCCACCTAAACCTTTTATTTTCGATAGAAAATAAACGATATGTTTATTTTATCCAACAATTAAGTTTTGTTTCCTTCTTTCCATTTGTTTCATTATTTTCTTTTGTAGCGAGTTAGGATATTCATATCCTGGCTCGCAACAGAAGACGACTGACCGCATGTCAAGGGAACTGGTCTGAACAAAGGCAGTAACTAACAAAATATGTTATCATGTCGGGGGTGAAAACAAAATGAGAGAAAAGAAGAAAAGAGCATGTTCACTCCTAAAAAATGAACAGAGAAAAAAAAAAGAAAATAAAGAAAACCTAACAAATCAAGAAGAGAAGAAAAGGAGACAGAAAATGCCGAAAAAAAAAATGAAAGACAATAGGAAGAAGGAAAAAAGAAGATGAAGAGAAAATAACAATAAAACAATTACTACTAAAACACAAAAAGTTCCAACAGAACTTGATAATTTCTTTCCCCTTCAACGCGAATATTTGATCAAGTGAAAAACCCGTCATCATACCCCCCTTCCTCTCCCCTGTCTGTGACGTCACATCTTGACCATAAGTTTTAACTTCTAATGGAATTTTCCACTTCCATGCTTACTCTAATCTTATGTGGAAAATACCGTTTTTATACTATTTACACATACGTATCCAACATGGCTACAGAAAACAAGGGAGATAAATCGGGTGAAGTGTTCCAAATTCAATATAAAAAAGAATAAAAAAGAAAGAAATGTCTGACCGAAAAACAGATAAAACATATATTCATGACTATGCAAAACCGTAAAAAGAAGATAAAAAATATGAGATTAAAAGAATAAGAAGAAGAAGAGATAAAAATGAAACAAACAAATCCAAAAGAAATAAAGAATATTAATTTATTTCCCTTTCATTCGTTCGTTTTTCTTTATTTTGTCGAAAAATCTTTATCTTATCGAAATTTTGTCGAAAAATCTTTATTTTATCGAAAACTCTTTTGTCGAAAATTTTTTATCGAAAAATCTTTATTTTATCGAAAAATCTTATTTTATCGAAAAATGAATGAAAGTCAATAATTGGAAACAAGAAGGAAAAAGATGAAGACATCTATTAACAATAAAACAATTACAACTAAACAACGGAACTAAACAATTTGCTTCTCTCCAACGCGAACATTTGATCAAGTGAGAAACTTGTTATTTTCACCTGTTAACATACCTCTCTCTCTCTCTCTCTCTCTCTCTCATTCGTCCTCATTCTATCTATCTATCTATCTATCTATCTATCTATATATCTATCTATCTATCTTGCTGTTATCTTTGGTTTAAAATTACCGTTGGCGAAAAAAAAAAAAAAAAAAAAAAAACATACATGCTTGCTATTTTATTTCCGTTCATGTAAAGGTCACCGACAGCAAACAGTGGGGTTGGGAGTCAATTCGGAGGCTCACCGTACCGTCGGGTGCGAAGAAAGGGTGTTGGGATCTGAAGATGGAGAGGGGAGATTGAACAGTTCGTTTACCTCGATTCACGTAGAATGCAAAATCTCCACAAATTCTATTTTTTCAAGCTGCTCAGATAATCAACAAACGTGATAAAAGGGTAAACACTTTTTACCATCACTCATATTATAAAGGCGACTTTTTCTTTATTTTATATATTAAATAGAACTATCCTCCATTCCCCCGGTATCTGTGGGATTAAGAGCTTACTCATAGAAGGTACGTTATAAAATCTATTTTATCAGCTATATAAGTAAACTATGTGCCTGTTTAAAACAAAATTAAAAATTGCATTTCTAATAGATTATAATATTTAATCCTGGTCGATATTTGATTTTTGATTGGTCGTAAATAGAGGTAGGTAAAATATTTTCATCCTCGCACTCAGAAGTCCTGAAAATGCTACCTATAATATTGAGATAAAATTAACAAACAATATTTTCGATTTTCACAAGTTTGAGGATAAGGGGGGAAGAAAGTAAAGATGAATGGAGAAGAAACAGGAAGGAACAAACGGAAAGAGGACAAAGAAAGAGAAACAAAAGTAGGAAGGGAAACACAAAGTAAAAAATAGAGAAAGAGAACAGAAAGACACATGTTATTCTTTATATAATTAATAACGTCGATCTATTTTTCCAATCATCCATAATACTTCTGCCCGATCATGGCCGACGGAAGGAGCGTACGCTATCCTATAATTAAATAAAGGTCTCCGTTTGAAATTCTGTACAAATTCCCGAGTTCGACAGAAAGATTCACGAGTACGACTAGATACACTTAAATAAGTTTAGGATTTACATCGGCTGAAACGTTGTGAGAATAACATTCGAAATGAGAACAATAGTTTAAAATCATTACAAGAAAATGTTATAATTAGAAGAAAAAAATGCATTTTGTATAACGCGCTATTTGGAAACGCCATTTTTTTCTATCATGTTAGCAGCAAGAATTATGTCTGGAAAAAACAAGCAGCAAGCATGTGTTCTAGAAAATTCAAGCACCAAGCATGGTGTGTTCTGGAAACCCCAAGCGGCAAGAATAATGTTTTCTAGAAAACTTAAGCAGCAAGAATTATGCGTTCTGGAAACCCCAAGCAGCAGGTATTATGTGTTCTGGAAAACTGAAGTGGCAAGATTCATGTGTTCTGGAAAACCCAAGCAGCAAATATGGTGTGTTTTGAAAAGCTTAAGCAGCAAGAATGATGTGTTCTAGAAAATCCAAGCAGCGAGAATGATGTATTCTGGAAAACTCAAGCAGAAAGAATAATGTGTTCTTGAAATCCCGAGCAACAAGAATTATGTGTTCTAGAAAATCCAAGCAGCGAGAATGAAGTGTTTCAGAAAACTCAAGCAGTAAGAATAATGTGTTATAGAAAACTCAAACAGCAAGAATAATGTGTTCTGGAAAACTCAAATAGCAAGAATAATATGTTCTGGAAAACCTAAGCAACACGAATGATGTGTTGTGGAAAACTCAACCAATAAGAATTGTGCTCTGGAAAATCCAAGCATCAAGAATCCTGTTTCGGAAATGTCAAACAGCACGAACAGTGGAAATTTCAAAAAATGCACGATATATATCACCATATCGAAACATAAAATAATCGGATCAGTTTTATTGAAGAATATTGTTGGAAAACACTGATGGCCAATAAAATTGTGACGCCCGTTTTTGCATGCGGCGTATTGCATATTGATTGATCACTAGACCCGCATTCATGGATGACCACCATGTTTACTTGATTGAGACCTACCAGATTTATATCAATAGTTTTTTTTTTTTAATATCATGCGCCCAAAAAAATTCACAAACGATTTCAGCTAAATATTATATTGCCAATAACATCGTATCAAAATTGGCAAAGAAAAAATAACGTTACATTAATCAGCTTAAATCCTATTGGGTCTGACTGTGAAATATAATTTTATAGGTTAGAGTGAATAAATGCTGAAAATTCGATTAGAATTAGGACATTTTCTTAGTTCATCTAATTAAAAAAAAGTAGAAAGTGTAGTTCTATAAAACATTTAATGCAAGAACTTGTCTGGCTACCACAACGACAAAGAGTTTTGTTCTTCCACCGTGTGCATAATATCAAGCAGGATTTCCATCAAACAGAGTTATTTACAAGAACCTTTGATTTACAGAACATTGTAGTGGGGGATTGCTCCCTTGTTGGCTACAACATGGTCATCTTTATTAGTTAAAATAGAATTTATTTTAGCTCAACGCAAATCGGTCGCTGTCAAAAACGCCCATGATAAGTCCTACAATTTCATTAGACAACTGACAATAAATGGCAATATCCACTGCGATAAATACACGATCAGTCTTCCCCCTGTCCCTACTCACCCCCCCTCTCCGTATAGCATGTGAAGGCTGAACGTCAGTACGGAATAATTAAAAACAACTTAGTCTCATATAACATGTCTACTTGTAGTCAGATTAGGCAGGCTTAAAAATTCCTTTTCTTTTTTTTTTTAGACTTTTTGTTCAGAAAGTTTATTTCGAAGAATATCAGATTATATGGAGATTATAATTTATCAATCAACTTTCTCTCTCTCTCTCTCTCTCTCTCTCTCTCTCTCTCTCTAAATATATATATATATATATATATATATATATATATATATATATATATATATATTAGGCACCGCCAAAAATGGCCGCAAAATCAAGTTGTTGTTGTTTTTTAAAACTAAATTACATTTATTAAAATCCATTATTTCTGAGTAACTTTTTTTTCCCAGAAAGATAAAACCCTGAATTTTATCATATAGAAAACAGAATAATGTAAAACTTTTTCTACTATTTTTAATTCAATTTTAAATGTTAAATTTTCCCAAAAAGTTAACAATTGACATTTTTTGTCTTGCACAAAAAACGTACTTAAATATTTAAAAAAAAAAAAAAAGGTTTTTGAAATAATTAATTTATTTATTTATTGTCTAACTAAGATTTAGGATGATTTTCTAAGAGAATATGCAAAAATATTATAATATAAGTACCTGAATTTCAAATAATTCCACTTATTCATATAGGTAACCAGATATTTTGCGTCGATGTAGAGTCGAGATCGACTCTGTTTACGTTTGCGTTTTATAAGAAAACTATGGAAGACCAAACAGGCAAAAAAAAACTTATTTTTCAGTGACGAAAATTTCAATGTATTATTAAGCTGAGGCTAGCCAGTACCAGATGGGTGACCATTTGTATGAGTTTGGTTTTTAATGTGTATGTGTGTGGGGGCCAGGCTCCCCAAAATGGGGGGGGGCAATTTAAAGCAGAATAAAAAAAAATTATTTCAGCGCGTTTGGTCCACCGTAGTCGAAAGGCGGCAAACGTTTTCAAACTGGATCGAAAAAAATGATGCTATTTTTAACACAAAGGGCACAACATTTATCGATTTTTTTTTTGTATCGATTATTCAAAGCATGCCCTGTTTAATAATGGTCATGCATTATTCGGCTCGCAAAAAAAATTGTTAATTTATTTATCAAAAATTTTAAAATGGCTTTTTTCGTATAAATATTAAAAAAAATTTTTTTTTGTTTTGCTTAACTTAAATTAATTATTTTACTTAACATATTCACCGAATTTCACACTTCAAAACTCAAAAGCGGGATAATTAAACACAATCGAAGTTCTGATATTCAGACGTCAAAATAAGGTATGCAAACAATTTTTTTTTTTTTAATCTATAATTCTGTCCCTTACAACAACACAATATGTTTTGTTCAGTTT
This sequence comes from Euprymna scolopes, assembly GCF_053919585.1. Taxonomy (NCBI): domain Eukaryota; kingdom Metazoa; phylum Mollusca; class Cephalopoda; order Sepiida; family Sepiolidae; genus Euprymna; species Euprymna scolopes. The sequence continues at coordinate 87,290,242 of NC_136505.1, forward strand.
CAGATGATTATTTTAAGCATATTTGTTCCCACTTCAAAACAAGCAAATTGTAAGCAAAAAAAAAAATATATATATAAATATCGTTAATGAAAAATAAGTGCACTGTTATAAAGTTCATTCTTCTCCTAATAATCGCTGAAAATTTCGTATTGATCGGATAATTACCTGATTTTTGGTAGATTTTTAAAAAGACGGTTCGTCAAAAAGTACTGACCTGCCCCCCCCCCCCAGTTTTGACGGTGCCTAATATATATATATATATATATATATATATATATAACACTTAACCATATATTAAAATACTAGCGTATTTGAATTATATATATATATATATATATATATATGTATATATATATATATATATATAACACTTAACCATATATTAAAATACTAGCGTATTTGAATTATATATATATATATATATATATATATATATATATATATATGCATATATATATGTATATATATATATATATATTATATATATATATATAATATATATATATATATATAATATATATATATATATATATAATATATATATATATATATATAACACTTAACCATATATTAAAATACTAGCGTATTTGAATTATATATATATATATATATATATATATGTATATATATATATATATATAACACTTAACCATATATTAAAATACTAGCGTATTTGAATTATATATATATATATATATATATATATATATGTATATATATATATATATATAACACTTAACCATATATTAAAATACTAGCGTATTTGAATTATATATATATATATATATATATATATAATATATATAATATATATATATATATATATATATATATATATATATATATATATATACCGAACTTTTATAAACTTTTTTTTAATTTATTTTTTTAATATATATATACCGAACTTTTCTAAACTTTTCTTCGATTTTACCCTTATTGGATATTCTACTATTCACTTTACAAGCCATTCACGTGAAATCATTTTACTTCATTTCCTCTGCTTCACTATTTTTTAACTTTTACCTTTTAGTCGCATTAAATACTTTGCAAGCAAAATTCGATTCCGCATTTTGCTAATTCCTACCCTATGATTAGAAGGCAAGTATTTCTTTTGAAACTCTGCGGGTTAAGGATATATTTTTAACTCTTCTTAAAGTGTTTTTAGCATGTTTTATTAATTCTTTATATATATATATATATATATATATATATATATATATATATATATATATATTAGGCACCGCCAAAACTGGGGGGGGGCAGGTCAGTACTTTTTGACGGACCGTCTTTTTAAAAATCTACCAAAAATCAGGTAATTATCCGATCAATACGAAATTTTCAGCGATTATTAGGAGAAGAATGAACTTTATAACAGTGTACTTATTTTTCATAAACGATATTTATATATATATTTTTTTTTTTGCTTACAAAACCCCCCCTTGTTTTGAAGTGGGAACAAATATGCTTAAAATAATCATCTGAGACTGAAATCAACATATTGTGTTGTAAGGGACAGAATTATAGATTAAAAAAAAAAAAAAAAAAAAAAAAATTGTTTGCATACCTTATTTTTACGTCTGAATATCAGAACTTCGATTGTGTTTAATTATCCCGCTTTTGAGTTTTGAAGTGTGAAATTCCGTGAATATGTTAAGTAAAATAATTAATTTAAGTTAAGCAAAACAAAAAAAAATTTTTTTTAATATTTATACGAAAAAAGCTATTTTAAAATTTTTGATAAATAAATTAACAATTTTTTTTTAGCGAGCCGAATAATGCATGACCATTATTAAACAGGGCATGCTTTGAATAATCGATACCCCCCAAAAAAAAATTCGATAAATATTGTGCCCTTTGTTTTAAAAATAGCATCTTTTTTTTCGATCCAGTTTGAAAACGTTTGCCGCCTTTGACTATGGTGGACCAAACGCGCTGAAATAATTTTTTTTGATTCTGCTTTAAATTGCCCCCCCCCCATTTTGGGGAGCCTGGCCCCCACACACATACACATTAAAAACCAAACGCATACAAATGGTCACCCATCTGGTACTGGCCAGCCTCAGCTTAATACATTGAAATTTTCGTCACTGAAAAATAAGTTTTTTTTTTGCCTGTTTGGTCTTCCATAGTTTGCTTTTTATCAGACGAAAACGTAAACAGAGTCGATCTGAACTCTACGTCAACGCGAATATCTGGTTACCTATATGAATAAGTGGAATTATTTGAAATTCAGGTACTTATATTATAATATTTTTGCATATTCTCTTAGAAAATCATCCTAAATCTTAGTTAGACAATAAATAAATTAATTAATTATTTCAAAAACCCTTTTTTTTTAATATTTAAGTACGTTTTTTGTGCAAGACAAAAAATGTCAATTGTTAACTTTTTGGGAAAATTTAACATTTAAAATTGAATTAAAAATAGTAGAAAAAGTTTTACATTATTCTGTTTTCTATATGATAAAATTCAGGGTTTTATCTTTCTGGAAAAAAAAAGTTACTCAGAAATAATGGATTTTAATAAACGTAATTTCGTTTTAAAAAACAACAACAACTTGATTTTGCGGCCATTTTTGGCGGTGCCTAATATATATATATATATATATATATGCAAACTAGCAATTCTACCCGGCTTTGCGCGGGCCCTATGTACTATTCATAGCTTTATATGCATATGTATATATTAAAAAAAGTGTGAATATGTACGGTAATGCCTTTATAACTTCCTTAACTACCATAGAGAAAAGAGACCACAGATATCAACTTTTTTAACTTTGACCCCAATTTTGACCCCTTAACATCTATTATTTTGGGCTCAAATTGAATTAAAATGTCTGACCCATATCAAAATAACCTACATCTAAAATTTCAAGTATTTAGACCCAAAATTACAATGGTCAACTCTGTCAACTTTGACCTTTCGCCAGCCAGATTTTCGCCAAAAACTAATTAAAAAGCTTGCTGCATGTCTGAATACCCTTTATGTAAAATTTCAAGTGTTTAGACCTAAAATTGGCTGAATAGTTTGCTAGAGACCTGTTTTGAACTTTGACCCTTAGGATGCCAAATTTTCAACAAAAAAAAAACGATTAAAAAGCTTATCCTATGTTTGAATACACTTTATGTAAAATTTCAAATGTTTAGACTAAAAATTGGCTGAGTAAATTGGTAGAGACCGCAGAGGCCAATTTTTTAAAAACTTTGGCTCCAATTATGACCCCTTAGAAGTTACTGTTTTGGGTTCAAATCCAATTATAACGTTATATCCATGTCCAAGTAATTTATATCTAAAATTTCAACGGTCAAATCGTTGAACTTTGAGCCCTTAATCCTTAACAGCCCGAACTTCTGACTTTCTGCCTGAATACCGATTAAGAAGAGGTTTCCAAATCTCAATATCTCTTATGTCAAATCTCGAGTTTGTAGACCGAAAATTGACCGAGTTATTGTGTAGAGTAATGTACACAGACAGACACACACGCAGGTATTTTCACTTTTGTATATGTACTAGCATGGGTGCTCGGCGTTTCCCGGGTGTTTGGAGGCGCGTGTTGAGCAAAACAACAAAAAAGTGGTAGTAGGAAGGCTGTTACGACCACAGCCAAATCGGAAATTTAAGGCTAGACAACCAAAAAGAGGGGATGACTTTCGACAATATCGGCGAATAAAGTGACCCTCCCTGTCTAAAAGTGCCCAGTTGAGGGTGAAGAAGCCAATTTTTCGGTATTTGTCGTCTGAAGGGTCGAGCTTCAAAAAGATACTGATGTTGTGAAAATCCATTGCCTCTGTCGAAAGTTTTAGGCAGACATGCAAACATGCATGCATACATTTATATATTGGTAGCTCAAATTTTCGACCCAAACCGATTAAAAAGCTTGCCCTATCTTTGAATACACTTTATGTAAAATTTCAAATGTTTAGACCAGAAATTGTCTGAGTAATTTGGTAGAGACCGCAGAAGTAAAATGTGTTTTAAACTTTGACTCCTATTATGACTCCTTAACATTTATTGTTTTGGGCTCAAATCAAGTTATTAAGTTAGATCCATGTCCAAGGAACCGATATCTAAAATTTCAAGTGTTTAGATCCAAAATTGTCGGAGGAGTTTGGTAGAGTTCTCAAAGGTCAAATCGTTAAACTTTGACCCCTTAACAGACAAATTTCTGGCCGAAAACCGATTACAAAGATTTTCCCAAATCTCAATACCCTGTATATTAAATTTCGAGTCTGTAGACTAAACATTGACAAAGTTATTGTGTAGGGAAATGTACATAAACAGACACACAAACACACAGACAGACACTTTCACTTATATATGTATATATATATATATATATATATATATATATATATATATATATATATATATGTTTGCAAGTAATGTTCTAAATCTCAGCGACTATTGATCAGAATTAAAACAAATGAAAGCTCGTTGGAAAGTTAATGACCAATACAACTTTGTCAATTGTGTAGTGTGAATTGTGTAGTGGGCTATGTGACATATACCCTTACGGCGATCATCCATCACTCAGAGCCTATTTTTGCACCTTTTCATAAAATGTTTCAATCATAGTCATTTCTTTTCCTAGTTTTGCATGTAAATGACAAAATATCTTATATTTCCGGCGGGGAGACTAAAACTTGCTGCTATTGTTTCAAATGGTCTATAACAGCAACAGGGGTCATGGTTCCAAATATTTCTTATATGTTATATCGCCCCTCTTTAACTTTTATACGTAAAGTAAATTCCTGTGAACAAGGGTTATTTGATGCTGAAGATATTCATAATCCTATTTCCAAAAGATAGGAGATATAATGTATGAGAAATCTTCTTGCTGATATTTTAGATAATTTGAAAGATTAGCAGTGAGTTTTAGTGTCCCCTCCATCAAGCGCAGTGGTTTAGGAGAATTAAATATATCTATATATAGGAGAATTATATATATATATATATATATATATATATATATATATATATATATATATATATATATATATATATAATTCTCCTAAACCACTGCGCTTGATGGAGGGGACACTAAAACTCACTGCTAATCTTTCAAATTATCTGAAATAACAGCAAGAAGCTTTCTCATACAAAAGTACCCGTCGTTGACTGGATTCAAAAACAGCCTACAGAAAATGAACTCTGATTTATGAATAATATAATAGTCAACCATATAGGAGCCTATTCGTGACCACACACACACACACACACACACACACACACACACACACACACACACACACACACACACAGACGTTCAGCTTTATATATATATATATAATTTTGCAACAACTGGTCTTTGTCAGCGTGTGGAACAACCAATTTGTACCGTTTTTCACATATTATGAAATAGCGCCTTTCCTATAAATACAGCGGGTGATCATGTCCACAATATATAAGTACTAAGCATTATTTAAATCAAAACACACTTGTTTTACAATAATTCCACATTTAATTAATTATTTGGATTCTGTAGTAGTAGTAGTAGTAGTAGTAGTAGTAGTAGTAGTAGTAGTAGGTAATCGGCATTTCCTTATTGATCTATCTATCTCCCAGCAAATGAGACGAGCCGTCAATCAGACCTAGTTCTCTGGACATCTACTGGTCATTTTTTTCTGAGGTATGACAGACTTTATGCGCTTCTCAGTATGCAGTGTGTCTTTTGACTTTGTACAATTAGTCGGTCTACAATTAGCACGTGTGTTGTTCAAAAAACGAGTACCATCGTGACCGCCAAAAAATAAACCTGTTTACAACTGGAATTGTTGTTTTACTTGAAGAGCGAAGTTTCAACATTTCCAGAGACCACACGGCTGACACTGCGACCGGCGTTGGACTCAAGCAACAACTTTGGACCGGCACAAGGAGCGGACGACTACAGCCTGTGTATTGAATACACGTAGAACGCGTTCATGCTGCCGTATCAGCATAGTGTTGAACAACTCAACATGTTTGACTAATACCTCCACGGAATGTACTCAGATGAACTTACTGAACTCATCAACGAAAACATCCTGCATCCCATCCCTTTAATATAGAGATTGTTAGATATCGGACGATTTTCCATTCTAATAGCTCTTTACATGGACTGATTGCATTTGGAATTTCGCGTCTTCTCTCTGTTTATCGAATTATGCATAAATAATTAACACATTAGAAAAGCTTACAAATAATCTGAACGTGTTTAAAATGTTACATCGGTTACGTTGTTGCGATGAACGTCTCATAAAAGGCTGAAACCTCTTTGTAAAAATTGCTTTGGGTAATTGTGTGATGCCAAATCGATATTAATGTGCAATAGTCCCCAACGACTAAAGAAATCTAAAGTTGATGCAGTTTCTATTCTGAGACTCAACCAAATGACAGTCTCCCACGACTCTCTTACGTTGACCTTCGTACTTTGGGTACAAACGAGGAGATAGAACCTAGAGGGGAAAAAACGTCATCAGATGTTATCCCCGATCAAACAATTCAGTTGGGATAATAAATGGTTTTATATGGAGACAGAAATTTGCTCTTTCTGCCTCTGTTTGAGCCTGAAACTGTTTCACCGCTTCTCCCTCTTTCTTTCCTCCCCCCTCTCTCTCTCTCAAAATATATATGTGAGTGTACATATATGTATATATGTATATATCTGTATATATCTTACTGTATGTATATGTGTGTATGTGTGTGTGTAAATGAAAAGATATATGTGTATCTACTATTGTATAAAAGGAACTCTGTTTGTATGTGTGCGTGTGTCTGTGTGGGAGTCCGTTCCCTATATACCCGAAAATGACTGGGCCAATTTTTATGAAATTTCAAACAAAGGTACCTTATGTACCTGGCAGTGTTATTAGATAGCTATTGTATCGGAATGTCGTCAATAAGTATCGATAATCGATAATCAAAATAATCCAATGAAAGAAGGAAAAGGCGATTTATTTGGGGACCCATCGCGATGCACCGGAAGGAAGCTTCACATGCCTCCAGGAAGTAATACATTCCCAATACAGTGTAGTATACGTTGCACTGTAGAGAACTTACTGTTGGTTTTAGAAAATTATAAATAATAATAAAATCGTAGAGGACATGGCCATATAAACAGATAAAAACAGCCAAGTAAGAACATCGGATGTCGTAATAATTAATAAGAAGTAAAAGTCCTGCCAAATCATAGATTTCGCCGTTCCAGCAGACCACAGGGTGAATATCAAAGAGATGGAGAGGTTGAACAAATACATAGAGCTAGTTAGATATGGAAGATGAAGAAAGTCACCTATAATACTAGAGTATTAGGAACAATTCCAAATTTTGAAAAAAAAAAAAGAATAGGAGAAATAGGAATCAGAGGAATGGCTGAGAAGATACAATGGGTAATAATAATGAAAACAGTTGAAATATCATAAAGAATCCTTTAATGTGGAGAATAATACACATGAGCGAAAGGCGATAGCCGGACTTTCAGAAACTGCTACAGAAGTAAAACACAAAGAAACGCTAAGTGAAAATTGAAATTGTATATTTGTAAGCTACCCCCACTCCCAAAAAATAACAAAAAAATGACGGTATCAACTGGCCCCACACCAAGTAATCGGGGAGGGGCAAGGAGAATGGAAAGACCGAGGAGATAAAGCATTAACCAGACCTCCACTGGATGAGTGCGAAGAGGATTAGGACTTTGGAGAGACTTCCTGCCACTCAAATTCCGGTGAAGACCAATCGTAGCTAACGACGAAAAGGCAATGGTAAATGGCTGTTATGATAATGCAAATTAATTTGCAAAGATTATCGGAAGAGATGAAGAATACTGGAAATCTGGGAAGACATGTTTTCATTCAGAATCTAGGGAGCACCACAGGTTGTTCTCAAAGAGAAACCTTTGATATTGACCTGTGATTGAATAATAATAATAATAATAATAATAATAATAATAATAATAATAATAATAATAATAATAATATGGACAAGCGCGAAGAGAACTGGGATCTTGAGAAGGCTTACTGCCACTCAAATTCCAGTATAAACCAATGGGCACTGCCAGCGAGAAATCAATGGTAAGAGGCTGTTGCGATGATGCGATTTGCAAATGCTATCGAAGGAGGTGGAGAGGGCTGGACGTCTGGGGAGACTTGTTGTCACTCAGCTTCCAGAGAACACCACAGGTCTCCAATCAGATCGTTTGTTGACTTGTGTGAAAGCTCCATGTGAGCCGCCAATAATAATAATAATGATAATAATAATAATAATAATAATAATAATAATAATAATAATAATAATATTAATAGCAACAACAACAACAACAACAACAATAACAATAATAATAATAATAATAATAATAATAATAATAATAATAATACAGGTAACAAGAAAGAAAAGTCCTGCCAGACTGTAGACTTTGCCGTCCCAGCAGTCAACAGAGTGAAGATCAAGGAGACTGAGAAGCGGAGCAAATACACTGAACTGACCAGAAAGCTTAAAGGGATCTGGAAAATGAATAAAGTAAAGATAAGACCTCTAATAGTAGGAACGCTATGAACGATACCGAAACATTTTGAAAAAAAGAATGGGTGAGATTGGAATCAGAGGGATGGCAAGAACTATACAACGAATTTCAATATAGAAAACTGCAGAAATATTAAGGAAAAGCCTTAAATGTGGGGACTAACACCACACATAAGCTACACACAAACTGGACGCAGAAACGGCTACAGATGCAAAACACAAAGAAACATCACATGGAATTATGAAAACTGAAACTGTAGAATTGAAAAATACCGCCCCTTTTTTTTCTTCTCTGTGAGTATCACTATAAACTGGGGACCACACCAAAGAATGAGGGTCAATGTGGATGGAAAGACCGAGGAGAGAAAGCACTAGCCAGACCTCCGCTGGATGAGTGCAAAGAGAACTGGGACCTAGGGGAGGCTTATTGCCACCCAAATTCCAGTGAAGACCAATAGTCGCAGCCAACGAGAAATCAATGATAAGCGGCTGTTGTGATAACACAAAGTGTATCAAAAGAGGTGGAAAGTACTGGAAATTTGGAGAGACTTGTTGTCACTCAGACTCCAGGCAACACCACAAGTTGTTCTCAACGAACCATCTTTGTGATGGCTTCTGTGACTACTGCTAGTGAGTAAATAATAATAATAATAATAATAATAATAATAATAATAATAATAATAATAATAATAATAATACCACCACCAACAACAACAACAACAACAACAACAAGCAGGACCCGTGGAAATTCCCCGGTAATTGAAAATATCAACGCTCACATTAGCAAACAATTAAAATGAAGCTGTTCTTCAATAGAATAACGAGTGGAATATTAGTTCGGATCAGACATTGAACTAAAACGAACTTTTTTGAAGAAGAAGAGAACTACTTGAGATTATTACAATAGAACTACAGTGAAACAATTAGATGTTAATTTTATTAATGTGACTTGTAAATCAGTAAAAATTGTTTTCTACATAATCTGATGTTTTGGCAAATAAGTAATAAGAGTGAATAGAAACATGTTACATCTCAACCTTTTGCAAATTTTTCATCCATCCATGGCCCTTGAGCATCAGGAGGGGCATAGGCCATCTACAACTTTTTGTAGGTGCTTTTGTAGCGAGGAGGTTTTTTTTCACGGGGAGGGTGCTGGCTCCAAACTCAACCTTCCCACAAGGTACATACAGCACCTAGCCTTCCCAAATGGTCACCCATCTTGTACTAGTCAGGTTCAACGTTGCTTAACTTCGGTGATCTGGAGAGAACCGGTGTGTCAATATGATTGTGCTGTACTAAATGTTTCATAGTGGTAAGAAAATGGGAGGTCAATGTGCAATGAGATTTAGAATGATAGGTTGAATTTGGTAAAACAAAAAAAAAAATTAAGTAGGGTTTCGATAGATTATATGGCAACATTTGAAATATATTTCAAAAAATAGTTTTTTATTATGAAATTGAATGTTTAAATTTTATTATTATCATTATCAAAGTTATTTGAACTTCTAATCACATCTAATTTATTGTTATCTTTGTTAGAGATATTGATTATTGGAATTTTTGTGAGATGAGTTTGAATGTTATGATTATTCAAATTATTCTGACGTTACTCTTATTTCTCTTATTTTGATTGCTATCTTGAAAATGGATATTGCTTGTCTGATTTGCAGAATTTGTATTGGACAGGATATAGACGCAGTATTCAGGAATGACATCATTCTTTAAAATAGTGATAGCAACTCTTAATAGTGTAAAGAATCTGCAAAAGATAGTCATCCACATACAGTACTGTTTCGCTGTATCACAGCTCACCAGTGCGGCTAGACAAGCAACTACCTCAAGCCAGGATCGAAACCCTACAGCCCAAACGACAGTTAAGGCTTTCCACCATTACGCTATATAGCTGTTGCTGTGCGGGTAGTGAATTAACGATGTTTTGACATCGTAGTATATTTATTATACAAACATTATTGGTTACATATGTGCACACATGTTTCAGTGGAATCTTAATTTAGAGAGATTCGCCTCATTAGACTGAAAAAAAGACGCAACACTTTTTCGGTTTGATGAGGTGGGTCTCTCTGAATTGAGATTCAACTGAAACATATATGCACACGTGTAACCAATAACGTTTGTATAATAAACAGACTTAATATTTGCTCTGTTTCCATTGAGCACTCTTTAATATTCACACGGGTTTCAGTGAATCTATATCTAGGAAACCAGACTATAAATCTATTGGCAAGTGTGGAACGTTTTCAAGTTCGGTAGAGGATGCCTATCTTATTTGCAGCAAATTTGGCAACATCTACGTACTTATTTCACTTTATGTTCGCGATGGATTGGGTTCGGATATATATATATATATATATATATATATATATATATATATATATATAGAGAGAGAGAGAGAGAGAGAGAGAGAGAGAGAGAGAGAGAGATAGATAGATGCGAACAAGATATTAAAAAACTGAAGTATGATTATTTAGAGTATTTGGACTTACTTGTTATTATCACAACGTTTCGGCCGATGCAACCTCCGACATTTTCGTTTTGTCGACAAAACTTGGAAATCTTTATATTGATCTCTGTTATACGTGCGAAATTTCGAACGAAATAAATTTAATCCACATAAGGACCTGTGGCGCAGTTTCAGTTTCCTCCTCTAGAGGGCGAAGGTTCAATCCTCAGTATGAGCGATGCCCCAAAATACAACTACAAATGACTTAAGACTTCTATAAAACAAGAGAAAGCTATCCCCGTAGATTAAATAAAGAGTTCCAGTTGAAATTACGTGCAGATTCGTGCGTTCAACAAAAAGATTCCCGAGTTCGACGAGACGCACCCGAAAAAACGACGGAGATTCCATCGACCAAAATGTTGTAATTAATAGCTCCGAAAATGAGAATACTAGTTCGAATAATCAAAACACTCTAAAAAAAAAAAATGACAAAACATAAAACTGGACTAGATAGATAAAACAGGTAAATGTTAAAGGTCGCGACTAGAGAAGAATACACAACCTTTTGTATAACGTTTAAAAATGCTTTTATATTGTCGTTTTTATTAATAATAATAATATAATTCAAAAACATATAATTATAATAATATAATTTAATAATATATAAACATTGTTAAATTATATCATAATTCATAATATTATTTAAATACTATTAATAAATATTACATATCATTATTATTAATAAATATTATCATATTATTAGTAGCAATAATAAGCAGTATTAAATGATATTATTATTAATAATAAATATTAGTAACTTATATTATTAATAATAAATATTATTACATTATATTATTAATAATAAATATTATTACATTATATTATTAATAATAAATATTATTACATTATATTATTATTAATAATAAATATGATTAAATTATGTTATATTAAAAATAAATATGATTAAATTATGTTATATTAAAAATAAATAGTATTAAATCATATTATTAATAATAATATTATTAAATCATAATGTTATTAACAGTAATATTATTAAATTATATCATTATTAATAATAAATATTATTAAATTATATTATTATTAATAATGAATATTAAATCATATTATCATGAATAATATCAATATATTAGATAATTAATAATAATAAATATTAAATGATATTAATAATAAATATTATATTATTAGTAGTCGTAGATATCGTGGACGTACACAAGTGAGACCCCTATAGTGAAATACGCATCAGATGCTGTACGCCACGCGTTCCAGGGAGCGTTTATTATTGACTTTGTTTTTTTTTATTATTATTTTGGCTTGAACTTTGCGCTTTTCGGGGTATTTTGTTTTTTGTTTTGTTTCGTTTTATTTGGGGGGGGTATTTTTTGACCGGAGATTATAGTTATAAGTAATTATTAACAGGAAAATTGGTGCAAATCTAGGTTAGCACTTGTGGCGATAAACAAAAGTTTTTATTATTATTATTATTATTATTATTATTATTATTATTATTATTATTATTATTATTATTATTATTATTATTCAAGAAAATAAAAGGTACTCATGCGCTTATTGATCCGTGCTGAAATAATAACGTTTATTATTTAGAAAGCTATTCTTAACATAGGGACGAGAGGGTGTTGTGCATATATTCTGTACTTTCACCTAGCAATTTAATAATAAAAAAAAAAGATATCGTAATTAAACTTGAAAATACTATTTTAAAAAAACAGCGCGGATCAATAAGTGCACTAGCACCAAATAACATTTCACTGCTTTTCGATATGAGGAAAAACACCGACGACATTCCGTGACAGGTAGATGCACGATGAAGGTTTTTGCTTATCGCCACAAGTGCTAATCTGGACTTACACCAATTTTCCTGTTAATAATTACCTATAACTATAATTTCCGGAAAAAAGAAAAATATCCATAAAAAACAAAAAAAAAAAACTTAACGAAATAATCCGAAAAGCGCGAAGTCCAAGCCAAAATAAAAAATTAAAAACAAGGCCGCACACACCAAAATTCTTTCCTTTTCAGAATAATAAACGTTCTCTCGGGCGCGCTGTCGGAGCCGATGCGTATTTCGCCATGGGGGCCTCACTCGTGTACGTCAGCCGTAAATATCATTAATTAAGAATCATTTCGAGTTATAATTCAAGCTTCGTTTTCAGATAAACATGGCATCAGGTAAAATTCGGTGGCCATTTTGTTTTTATTTAACTTTTTTACATATATTTCAAACGTTCGTTTTCTCAATTTAACATGCATAATACTAAATGGATTTCAAATTGAGAGTATTCCTCATTTAGTAATATTTAACAAAAAATAACATAAAATCATGTTTTTTATCATGTTATTAAATAAATAATATACATTTTGTAGATTTGCGAACAATGTGTGTATTTTTTTGGTGTTTTTATATCTCAAAATTTTATATAGCTTCGGAACTCACATAATTCAATAGCTTATTCCGTCTGTATTAACAATTGATAAGGAAGCTAACATTTTTTATACAGGAAGCAATTTTTTTTTTTTTAATATAAAGTTCTGTGTTTGTTGGATTTTATTGTCGGGAAATATCTCAATTTATGCATATAACGCACAGAGAAACACCTCCACCTCCACATATATTAGCAGACTGTACGGTTTAATTCATGTACATTTCGTATTTATTATTTATCAAGCCAATTCTCAACTTATAGTATTCAAAAGTTAAATAAATATGACCTGGGTTCCATCAAATAGAATGTAAACCAAAACATTTAGCTCTACAGCGTTATTCGCTATGATTTAATTAAGACCACATGCTTATCAAAACTTTACAAATAAACCAATTTAAACGTGTTCAACTTACGCCCACCAGGTTCCAATTTATCAATTTTACCATTTGGCAGCTTTATTATTTTTTTTTCCAGCTAACGATCAAATAGAATTAGCTTCACAGGTATGAACAACCCATATATCTTTTCAAGTACACAAACACACGCATGAGCGCGCGCGCACACACACAAGGTCACTATATATATATATATATATATATATATATATATATATATAAACATATATACATATATATATATATACATATATATACATATATATATAGGTTTATATTACTATATGCATAGATTCGAAAAAGTTATCAAATATATATATATATAAGAAATAAATATTATCAAATACAAGATAAGTTGCTTTTCTACCTAACTGGATATGTTTTTAGTGTTTTTATTTAATGTAACGTGTTTATTCGGCTCGAAAAGTATAGTGTTTACTGATATATTTGAAAAAAATGCAAATGGCGGCCGACTCTGTGTTGAATACATAAGTTTGGGAACATGAGTTAAACTAAAAAACTATACAAAATAATGTTAGAAACCCATCTGACAGCCTATGTTACAGTAAAATATATTGAGCGGGTTTCTAACAGTATTTTGTATAGTTTTTAAGTTTTATTCATTTTCCCAAACTTATGTATTCAACAGAGTCGACCGTCATTTGTATTTTTCAAATATATCAGTAAACATTGTGTTTTTCAAGCCGAATAAACATTTTACATTAAATAAAAACACTAAAAACTTAAATAGTATAGGTAGAAAACTAACTTATCTTGCCTTTCATAACATTTATTGGGTTTGTATTACTGTACACATAGATTCGAAAAAGTTGTCAAAAAACAAATATATAACAAATAAATGTTATCAAAGGCAAGATAAGTTACTTTTCTACCTAACTGGATATATTTTTTGTGTTTTTATTCAGTGTAACATGTTTATTCAGCTCGAAAAACATGCAGTGTTTACCGATGTATTGGAAAATTCAAAATGGCGGCTGACTCTCTCTTGGAGAGGGTAAGTTTGGGAAAAGGTATTATAAATAATAAACTAGACAAAATACTGTTAGAAATTCGCTCAATATATGTTACCGTGACATGAGTTGACATATATTCGGTTGTTTTTTAATAGTATGTTGTCTAGTTTATTATTTATAACATCTTTTCCCAAACTTACCGTGTTAAAGAGACAGTCGGGCGCCATTTTGAATTTTCCAATACATCGGTAAACACTGCATGTTTTTCGAGCTGAATAAACATGTTACATTGAATAAAAACACGAAAAATATATCCAGTTAGGTAGAAAAGTAACTTATCTTGCCTTTGATAACATTTATTTGTTATATATTTGTTTTTTGACTTTTTCGAATCTGTGTGTTTTCACATAAACTGTTATGAGAAGATATATTATTCTACCCATCAGTTTTCAGTAGCAACTTGAACAGTACACAAATATACGTGAGTAGAACTGGGTCGTAAATTATGAAAATATATGGCAATTAAGCTACGCAGAATCTACTGTGTCCTAACGATAACGTACGTGGAAGATTTTGTATAGCTTAAATGCCATATATTTGAATAATTGACCATATATGTGTGTGTGCGTGTGTGTGTGTGTGTGTGTGTATTACTGCCATTTCCAAGAAGTTAATTCAGTAAACCTTCAGTGCTTAAAACATAGTGCTTTATAGCAGGTAGAACTGTATTGTAGTATATATTTATTTTTAATTCGCACAAAAGTTATTGGCTACTTATAATTCAAAATCCAGTTTCTTCGAGCCATTTTGAAATGGACCTATTTATAATGACCCGAAACAGTTGGATTTTAAATGAAATCGCAGCTGATACATGTATGCACACATGTAGCCAATAATGTTTGCATGAATATATATATATATATATATATATATATATATATATATACTACGCACACGCACACAGACATATATGTACATATACACAAATATATATATATATATATATACTACGCACACGCACACACACACACACATATATATATATACTACGCACACGCACACACATATATGTACATATACACAAATATATATACTACGCACACGCACACACACATATATATATATACTACGCACACGCACACACATATATGTACATATACACACACACACATATATATATACTACGCACACGCACACACATATATGTACATACACACACAGACACACATATATATATATATATATATAGAGAGAGAGAGAGAGAGAGACAGACAGACAGACAGACAGACAGACAGACAGACAATATGGACAGTCAAGATAGATAATATATTCCACCTTATATTTTATACAATATTTTAAATCTGAAATAAAAAGCAACAAAAATATCATAAAATATAAAAATACGTTTTTTTATCATATTATTAAATAAATAAAATAAATATACATTTTGTACATTTCGGGAGGACACTTGTGTAACTTTAGATATTTCTTGTTTATCAGAGATATCAAAATATTTTATAGTTTTCGAACTGACGACGAATCCGATAACGGTTTAACCAGATGAACCGCCACACGTTTGCGCGATTTAAATAATTATATATAATTTTTGGAGAATTCATTTTCCCCCATGAGATTAACATTTTTGCAGAGAATGGAAATACTGTACGGCTTCGGTGCCATTCCATAACACCTCCGTCCACCCGTCGTCTGTTCGGGTTCTTTTCACAATCGGGTATTTTCCGGTCAACGCCTTACATGGTACGTGGGCGCGTCTATATAACCAGCGCTCCTGTCTGTGCGAAAAAGAATTCGTCACGCAAACTTCGGAAGCATAGTTGCCGAGAAACGTGGACACGTCGCAAGGGGCCGGCAAACTGAGGTTGCCGAAAGGCCGATTTAATAAGGGAAACACTTTATTCTTTTCGTAGACGTACGTGAATTTGTACCAGAAAAACTCGTCCCATATCCGATGTTCATCTTCACGGAAGAAGAAAATATCAACGTACGGCCACCGGAAGGGTTTCTGTTTTAAATATTTCGAATCTGCCCGGTAGAATTTCCACTGTTTATTTGGGGGAGCGTATACTTTGTATTCAGGTTCGTAGTTGCTTAAAACCCGCCGGATAGCGTCCTTCTGTGACGAATTCATCATAACGTCAACATCGTCATCCCAGGGTATAAATCCGTGGTGCCTGTAAGATCCGAGTAAGCTTCCTCCGTATAAAAAAAAGGTGAGATTCTCAGAGTCGACCGCCTTGGAAAAGATCCGTGTAAGTTCCAAGAGGGTCCTGTATTCTTTGACGGTAATCCTCGGGTGGAATTCGCGTATCGACGAATTGATGCCGTCTCCCAGGCGTATCTCGCCCGCGTAAAAATGATAGCCTGCAAAGGAGGCGGCGATCAGGAAGAGAGCGCACAGGAAGCGTCTGAAACGTCGGAGGAAGACTAAGAAGAATTCCGACGACTGTGACACAGACATGTCGTCAAAGTCACGTCATTTTTCCTTTCCTCGGAGGATGAGGAATGGTTTTTCTTTTTGTTGTTACGACTCGGAGTTAGTGTTTTGCTCGTTAAGATGATGAGAAGTGTGAAGGTTGGTTTGTGTAAGTGTGTGTTTGTGTAGGTGCGTTTAGGTAGAGTGCGTGTGCGTCGGGAGGCATATGAATAGTTCGGAGGACGAAAGGATGGAAGGACAGATATATATATATATATATATATATATATATATATATATATATATATATATATATATATATATATATAGGGGAGAGAGAGAGAGAGAGAGAGAGAGAGAGAGAGAGTGTGTGTGTGTGAGAGAGAGAGAGAGAGAGAGAGAGAGAGATAGATAGATAGATAGATAGATAGATAGATAGATAAATAGATAGACAGATAGATCGAAGTCGGAAGTAGTTATTATTAAGGGAACTCTACCTGCCTTTTTTATAAAGTCATCTCTCCTATTCACCAACTAGGTTTGAGTGAGTCGCTAGTGGTTTTGATGACGCGTTCGTCTCGAAGTCGGTAGAAATAAAAAAGAAAAGGGGTTAACACAGGGAACTGGGTGGGGGTTATTTCTTTTGATGGGTGGATAAAGAGAGAGAGAGAGCCAGAGAGAGGGAACGAAAGAGAGAGGGGATGGAGAGAAACCGATAGGGGTGGGGGGAGAAAGTTTCAGAACAAAAATTACACAAAAGAAAAAGAAGACTCCGCTATTTTATGATGTTTCAAGTAAACGAGGTCTTCAGCGAGAAAACTCTCCACGCATCGGTAGTAGTTTCATTTTGGAAGAATCGGGAAGAGAGAGGGAGGCAGAGAGAGAGAGAGGGGGGGAAGAGAGACTAGAAGAAAGGGAGGGATAAAAAGAGTGGAATAGCGATGTTGGAAGGGATGTTATCGTGGTGGAAGGTGTTGTGTGTGTTGTGTCGGCAACCAGGATGAAGAGTGGTGGAAAGGAAGCGGGGTGTGCCGGCGGAGAGAAAACTGGTGCGCTATGGCGATGATCGCACGGCACGGGTGTTTCTGGAGGGACATTTTTACTTTTTCTACTTTTTTTTTTTTTTTTTTTTGTGGAGGGGTGTTAGCCTATCTTGTTTTCCTTGTGATGAGTTTATATACAAAGCAGCTGCACTCGGGAGGCTGCTTGTTTTCAGGTTCGTTCTTTCAAAAAAAAAAACGCACACACACACACACACACACAAGCAAACGAGAACACAGAATAAAAAGCACCACGTTGTTGTTTTTATTATTATGTGTACTCACTAGGAGTTCTCACGCAGATCATCATCAGAGATTGCGATCCGAAAATAACCGATGGTGTTTCCTGGAATTTACGTGACAACAAGTCCTCCCAGATTTCCAGTAATCTTCACCTCTTTCGCTAACCCTTGCAAATCATTGGTTTTAATTGGGATTTGGGTGGAAATAAGTCTCTTCTACGTCCCAGTAATCTTTAAACTTATCCAGTTGATATTTGATTCGTGTGACTTGATCCTTGGTCATTCCCTCCTTCTTGGCCCTTCTTCACTGGGACCAGCTGAGGCTGATACCTTTGATGGGTAGCAGGCTGGCACGTGGTTTAAAAGAGTTGTTGTTATTGTTATTGTTATTATTATTATTATTATTATTATTAGAAGTAGTAGTAGTAGTAGTAGTAGTAGTAGTAGTAGTAGTCACACACAGACTATCATCAAAGATTACTCTTTGAGAACAACATGTGGTGTTCTATGGAGTCTTAGTAAGAACAACTCTGCATCTTCCTTTTTTTCATTTTTCTTCATCTTTTTCTTCTAGGGGGGACATCCAACCAGATGCCTAATCCTTACACCTATTTTAGTGAGTCCAAACAAGAGATCTTTTCAGGATTCTAGCCGTCCCTTTCAGTGCAATCGTTTGTATTTCACTTGCACTTGGTTCACCGGGTATGCTCGCAGTATGTGTTTGTATATGTTGCCAGATATTGTATCCGAATGCCCAGTGTTATTATTTATCAAGTCGTCTGGAAGGACATTTGAAAAAACTACGAATTCTCGAATTGTGTTGCGCGGCACTTCAGATCTCTGCTATTGTAGATACCAAAAATTTACTATTAGGAAAACCTTTGATCTTTAAAGTTCCTGTGAATGAATTTCATCCCTTTTTCAGGTAAACGTTATTAAAACGATTTTATTATTTAACTCACTTGGGGTTTTCACACGAGCCATTATATTCGATTTCTTTATTACGTCATATTGGTAGACAATGAAAACTCTCGCTTTACCGAAAAATGGTCGATCTTAATTATAGGCTTTTGTGTGGGGCTTATTTCAAAATTAACACGAATTTGAGAGATAAAAACCCGTTCACATACACTTTTCACGATAAAGCTAGAACACAGAGTTAGATAGAATCGAGCAATTGCATCGACAACGGACAACGCCAGACCCAAAGTAGGCTTTGATATACTGCATCTCATCAGTGACGTGTCCGTTGTCGATACAATTGCTCGATTCTATCGAACTCTGGGTTCTAACTTTATCGTGAAAAGTGTATGTGAACGTGTATTTATATATCTATCTATGATCTCTCTTAATGTCTAATATATATATATATATATATATATATATATATATATATATATCAGATGAGAAATATATATTCACTCATCTTTTTCCGATAATTCTGTTTAAAATAAAAATTTAAAATTATTTTCTCTCAATTTCATTATTACTTGTTCAAATATCAAAATCCATGTTCAAATATCATAATCCATGTTCAAATATAAAAATCCATGTTCAAATATCAAAATCCATGTTCAAATATCAAAATCCATGTTCAAATATAATAATACATGTTCAAATATCATAATCCCTGTTCAAATATAAAAATCCATGTTCTAATATCATAATCCATGTTCAAATATAAAAATCCATGTTCAAATATCAAAATTCATGTTCAAATATAAAAATCCATGTTCAAATATCATAATCCATGTTCAAATATCAAAATCCATGTTCAAATATAAAAATCCATGTTCAAATATCATAATCCATGTTCAAGTATCAAAATCCATGTTCAAATATCAAAATCCATGTTCAAATATCATAATCCATGTTCAAATATAAAAATCCATGTTCAAATATCATAATCCATGTTCAAATATCAAAATCCATGTTCAAATATCATAATCCATGTTCAAATATCAAAATCCATGTTCAAATATCATAATCCATGTTCAAATATCATAATCCATGTTCAAATATCATAATCCATCTTCAAATATCAAAATCCATGTTCAAATACCATAATCCATGTTCAAATATCATAATCCATCTTCAAATATCATAATCCATCTTCAAATACCATAATCCATGTTCAAATATAAAAATCCATGTTCAAATATCAAAATCTATCTTAAAATATCATAATTCATGTTCAAATATCAAAATCAATGTTCAAATATCATAATCCATGTTCAAATATAAAAATCCATGTTCAAATATAAAAATCCATCTTCAAATATAAAAATCCATCTTCAAATATCAAAATCCATGTTCAAATACCATAATCCATGTTCAAATATCAAAATCCATGTTTAAATATCATAATCCATCTTCAAATATCATAATCCATGTTCAAATATCATAATCCATGTTCAAATATCAAAATCCATGTTCAAATACCATAATCCATGTTTAAATATCATAATCCATCTTCAAATATCATAATCCATGTTCAAATATCAAAATCCATGTTCAAATACCATAATCCATCTTCAAATACCATAATCCATGTTCAAATATCAAAATCCATGTTCAAATATCAAAATCTATCTTAAAATATCATAATTCATGTTTAAATATCAAAATCAATGTTCAAATATCATAATCCATGTTCAAATATCAAAATCCATCTTCAAATATCATAATCCATCTTCAAATATCAAAATTCATGTTCAAATATCAAAATCCATGTTCAAATACCATAATCCATGTTCAAATATCAAAATCCATGTTCAAATATCATAATCCATCTTCAAATACCATAATCCATGTTCAAATATCAAAATCCATGTTCAAATATCAAAATCTATCTTAAAATATCATAATTCATGTTCAAATATCAAAATCAATGTTCAAATATCAAAATCCATGTTCAAATATCAAAATCCATGTTCAAATATCATAATACATGTTCAAATATCATAATACATGTTCAAATATCAAAATCCATGTTCAAATATCAAAATCTATCTTAAAATATCATAATCCATGTTCAAATATCAAAATCCATGTTCAAATATCATAATACATGTTCAAATATCATAATACATGTTCAAAACAGGTTCTCCTGGATGTCGCTCAACATAAAATATATTAAGCCATGGTCTTTGCCCTAAAATATGTGTCTCGTCGATTTCTATAAATTATTATTTCTTTATATAGATTAACCGAATTCTCGCCAATTAAAAACAAATTCCCCGCCGTGTTCAACTCCGAAATAATCTGTCTATACTTATTCCGGAATTGTTTCCTTTGCTACTGGACTCTAGTAACAACGGTTAGAGACTGCGGTGGTTTTAGTTAATCTTAGTAATTGTGAAGTAATTAATATATATAAATATATATATGTGTGTGTGTGTGTGTGTGTGTGTGTGTGTGTGTGTGTGTGTGTGTGTGTGTGTGTGTGTTAGCCAAAACAACGCGAGTGTTTATTTTCTAAGAAATATATTTCGGAGTAAAACTCCTTTGTCAATCTTTTCTCTCTCTCTCTCTCTCTCTCTCTCTCTCTCTCTCTCTCTCTCTCTCTCTCTCTCTCTCTTTTCGCCATGATGTCGAGTGGAAGAAAGTTCGACGAAGAGTCCATGTGATGTTGTTAACTGCGGGTTTTTTATGAAGTCAGATAGGTGACGCGTGGTCGTGCGGTTTGAAAATCTGGGTAGTTTTTTGTTTATATCCGTTATATATATATATAGGTATGAACTCTCCCGTTTAATGCGACGTAAGAGCTTTACACAACAACTAAGTTGTTCGAAATCAATACAGATGATTTGCTTATAGTGATGACGTATGTGTGTAGAAGCATCCGTACTATTTGGAACAACTGCTAATCTCAGTCGGTGCAAATGATTGCTATAAGGCAGAGCAGACCGTAGACTTCAGGATATCAATCAGAGTTAATCAGAGTTTTCTTTCTCCTAGATGTATACCTTACTAAAAGACAGAGTGTATCTCTCCCAGTGGTTTAAAACGCACCCTCCCTCGATACTAACCTGGAAAATTACATGTCTCGACGCAATGCGTACATGAACTAGTATTCCCATATGAAGCATAATCACGTTGCCATATCGGTGAGTCTTGAAGTACCAGATGGGTTATATATATCAGGGTGACCCCAAAAAAACGGGCCCCAACTCTAATTAGGGCCCCGTTTTGAAACTTTGGTCATAACTAGTTTATTATATTCAAAACATCACATCAAAACACTAGGGTCTTTGGCCTTTTTTTCAGTTCTATAGCATATGTTCTAGATGGCCTCCATTTAGCTTTTGTTTTTTGGGGGGGAGTCACCTGTATATATATATATATATATATATATATATATATATATATATAGAGAGAGAGAGAGAGAGAGAGAGAGAGAGAGAGAGAGAGGGGGGAGGGAGAGAGACATGACAGTAAAGAATAAACACTAAGATAAATATATTTCCTTCCGTACTTAAATTTACAAATAATAATAGCGCTGAAATAACTTGGCGTATCTCATGAAAATTGCATGTAACAACATTGAAGCATGCTACGAACTGAAGAAGTGTCAGACCTATCAGAATTTCTGCAAGGACGAATCGTGGCTCAACATGAAGGTGGTCTTAGTCAACGCAAAATAGTAAGAATATTTTCAATACCACTTTTTACTCTTAACAAAGTGATCGTAAAATTCATAAGAGAGGACAAAGAGTGCTCAAAGCCTCATCCAGGTCACTCCTGGCCGTCTCAAAGAACCTTGCGTCTTGTGAAAAAGAGTTGTTGAAGAGGATCCTCGGTGGTAAGCCCCTGGTATTACAACACACGTAGGTTTCAGTCTCAGAACTCCCTACAAGTATTTTCACAAGCTGGGCGACTATGGTAGAGCTGTGAGAAGGAAGGCCCTTCTTCGTTCTGCTAATATCAAGTGCTGAAAAGATTGGGCTCATGAGATTGTGAAATAAACTATGATTTTTTGACCACTATCATTTTCGCTGATAAGTCACGATTTCCATTATTTCTCAACAGTGGAAAGGTATGTGTATGGAGCTCTCTCGGCAAGAATTTGACTTTAAAAAACTGCAGCCAATGCTGAAATATGGGGTTTCTCAATAATGGTATGGGGTGAAATTTGGAGTGATATTCACTCAGACCTAGTCGAGTGCGGAGGAAACATCAATTCTGCTAAATACGTTTCAATATTACATGACGGACTCTTGCCAATATTCTCAAGTGTAACATGAACAAAGTTAACACCCTATTCATGAAAGACAGACCTTATTGTCACTTGGCTAGGGCGACAAAATATTGGTTAAGCCCATTCCGGAAGATTATATTCGTCAATTGATAAATTTTATGCGTAGAAAGTTTCTAGCATTAAAAACGGCAACGGGAATCTCAACAAAGTATTAGTTATTAAATTTGTGGCCATTTATCTTTTATTTTTTCTATAAATTATATGTTTATTGACATAAACTGTTTCTATGGGTGTCTATTCTTTTCTGTCATGTCTGTATATATATATATATATATATATATATATATATATATATATATATATATATATATATATATATATATATATATATGAATTCGCATGTGGATTTCAGTGTCGAGACAGCCATCCCTCGTACACAAATGAATCAACTACTCCCAGTCTAGCACCACATACCATGATGTTCGGCTCTACGTATGACTGGCTCGGTGCAGGAGTGACATCACCTTTGTTTTAGACAGACTGATCCTCAGACCAAAGACAGTGCAGGAGTCAGCAAAGCTATCCATTATATGCTGCATATCAGTATCAGTGTGCAACAAAAAACAGCATCGTCTGCATGCAGTAACTCCTTGACCAAGACATGATGCAGCTTGGATCTGGCATTAAATCTTCTAAGATTAAAAATGCGACCTGTGGTTCGAAACTTTAACATGACACCTCTATCGCAATCTCGAAACGCATGAGCAAGTAGAGCAGCAAAATATATAGAAAAAAGAGTAGGGGCAGGAATTTCACCTTGTTTGACACCATTGTCTACTGGGATTTCATCAGACAATTTTCTGTTAAACGTGACTCGAGCTTTCATGTCCCTGTGCAGTTCCTTGAATATTCTAACAAAGGTTGGAGGACACCCTACTTTCTCTAAGATTAACCAGAGAGCATCCCTGTTAACGGTGTCAAATGCTTTGGTTAGATCCACAAACACTTGATACAGTGGTATCTGTTGTTCAATGCATTTCTCCTGGACTTTCCGGGCTGAAAAAATCATATCCATAGTTCCTCTGCCAGACCTAAAGCCACTTTGTGACTCTGGAATAGCATTAGGACAAACATCCTCCAGTAACCTGTTTATTAGAAATCGTGCGAGAACTTTCCCAGCAGCTTCCAAAAGCATAATCGCACGGTAGTGATCACAAACATTCTTCTGTCCCTTTCCTTTAAACAGGGTCACCAAGACACCATCAATCCAATCCTGTGGAACAGGAGCACCTTCCCAGATTTCCTCAACAAAACCAAGGATAGCATTAGCAATATTCACATCTCCAATCCTAAGAAGTTGCCACTGCTGATTTGTGCGATAGCCAACTGCACCTCAACCAGATTAGGCAAACGATCCATACTGAATATGTCTCGACACTGGAATCCACAGGCGAATTCAGAAGGCATCTGCAGCTTTTGGAAGGTTGGAGAAGAGAGTGTGGCCTAATCGTGGTATCATAGACAGGACTAAGATCTGCATTTACAAGACCTGTGTTCTAACCACACTTTTGTATTCATCGGAGACATAGGCATTGTATCAAAGGCACATTAAATGGCTTGAACGATTTCACCAAAAATGCTTGAAATGTATCTTAAACATCAAGTGGCAAGCACAAGTATCCGATACTGAAGTCCTTGTGAGAGTATGTTGCACTAGTGTTGAGACCCTTGTAATCAGATCTCACATGCGTTGGGTGGGCCACTTGGTTCGAATGAAAGATTGTAGGCTGCCAAAACAATTTTTTTTACGGGGAGCTGGAAAATGGCAAGCGCCCTCAACACAAGCCTAGGAAGAGGTCAGGGACTCTACAAAGAATAATTTGAAAGTCTTACAAATCGACATCCACACATGGGAAGAACTTACTCTGCAAAGGCCGAAGTGGCGAAAGCTTGTACGTGAAAGTTGTGATGCTCCAGAGAAAATACAGCAGGCCCACAGCAATCTGAAGCGAGAGCTTCGCAAAGGTTTAATTGATGGTCTTAAACATGACACACAGAGCTGGAAATGCCACACTTGTGAACGAGTGCTTTTGTCAAAAGTTGGCTACGTCAACCACCTTAAGTCGCACAAAACTCCTGTTCAGGTCAACTTTGCACCTATTGGTTCGAACCAAACGATCTGTTTAACATGTAGCAAAGTTTGCAAGTCTACGGCTGGTTTGAGAAGACATGTGCTGGTTCATAGGAATACCCTTCAACCTCCAGAAGAAGTCAACTCGATAGAAATTGCTAAATTTGTATGTCACATTTGCTTCAAGATGTGCAAATATGCGGAGGAAGTGCAGAGTCATCTGAGATGACATGGACAAGATTGGGAGAACTCAATGTGACGGCGATCTTCAATGCAGAAAAAATTAAGCCGATAAACATTTACCACTTCTGTTAAACGTTTACGAAGCCGATGCAGTTGATGCAAGCGCAGTTAGGAGATGGGTTCGTTGATTTCTGAGTGGCGACAAAAGTATTAGTGACAAGGCACGCTCTGGACTTAGAATCCCTCAGTTATTCCTAAAAATTTGGTGCGATGGACAATTGTCAGCTTTACGAGTGGTATGTCCTATCCAACGCAGATGTCTGATGGCTATCTAAATAGTAGTGTGAGACGTTAAATCTGTGTCGGACAGCACAATCTTTCCAATGTTGGGATGGTCCACCTGCGTGGATTTCACGTTTATGTACCACCCAGGGGAGTTAATAAACATACTTGTAAATGGCAAACTTCGCGTTAATCCTTACGTTTTGTGTGCATAAAAACTGTTCTACAGTCAGATTTTTGTATTTCTCAATTCCGTTTCAAGTACATCGATGATGATGCTAACTGTAGGGGCTAAGTTAATATGTCGGCCTCAAAAGTAAGACCTTGTTGGACATGTTATTTTCAACTTGCATTGCCCGGTAAGGTTTTGACTTGGCATTTTTTTTTTTAATAAGCCGTTTCTTTATGTTTCTGATTTTTTAGTTGAAGATTGATAATCTGGATTATTTGGACTATTCATACTACTGTTCTCACAATATTTCAGCCAAGGTAACCTTCGATCTTCTTCAGGTGTGTTTTATTGAACTCTGCAATTCACATGACATTTCGAACCGGACCATTTACGAGGATAGCTTAATTAATTCGTAATTTTACTTTTCATACTATGTTATGACTGACGGAACGAGAACAAGATACCTCCGTTGATTAAATAACTGGTCCCGTTCGAACATATTCCCGATTTCGAAAGAAAGATCTCCGACCTTCGACATCAAGATTCTGTAACTTCTATAAAGTAGGCCGGGGGTTATATCGGCCGATATGTCGTGAGAATAACATTCAAGATGAGAACAGTAGTTCGAATAATCCAAATAATGCAAGTTTCTTTTTCTTTTTATTCATTTCCCAAAAAATTGTTTTGTTTTTTTCCTATTAAAGGGAAGTAACGTTACATGTCAAGTGTGGATAACATTTTATTTTCGATTTTCCATCTCTTCGATGTTTAAATTTGCAGTGAAAGCGATTCTACCGTTATTTATTCTCCAATATCTTCCAGTAGAAAGATGTTTGGTCGGTCGTGTCGCTTTTGTTTCTCTGCCTATCATATCAAGTCTCCTGTGAGTGTTAATGTGTCGTTACAAACATTATTACCAACAATTCCTAGCAATTTCTTAACGCACTTGTTTAATAGAAATATTAATTATAATATAATAACTCATATAAATATACTAAAATCGTTTCCTTACGTTTTAACGGATTTCTCAGAAAATATATACACAAAGTTGTTACTTATAAATGGCGGATATTTCTGAAATAAAGCTTTGATGTCAATTACGATATTCAAATGTTCTAAACGGTTTTCTACGTTTCGGCTGTTTAATTCTCCGGATTTCTTCAAATGCATGTTTTTGTTGTCAGTAAACTTTCGGAAATTTCAAAATAATTGCCCTCATTTTGTGCTTTATTGCTATCTCGATGAAATGATGAGGACAAGATGGAAACAAGATAAACCAGATGAGGACAAGATGATGGTGATATTAGGATAAAATGAGACAAGATGAAGGTAAGTTTTGAACAAGATGATGACAAAATAAGGAAAAGGTGAGGAAAAGATGAGAGTAGGATACGGATGAGATTAAAAAAAAATGATGAAGTCAAGATGAGAGCAAGACGAGGATGATATTGGGCTAACATAGGGAAAAGATGCTGACAAAATGAGAGTGGGATGAGGAACAAGATGAAGGTGAGATGAGAACAGGATGGGAATAAAATGAGGATGAAATGAGAACAAGATTCGAAACACTTAAAGAACATATCTTACATAATTATAAAATATGGTTTTCGTAGACATTTTTTATTTTGTTAGTTTTAAATGAAGATGATTTCCTTTACAGAAAAAAAAACGCTATTTTACCTTCGGATTGAAACATTTTTTTGTGAATGTGTCTGATAAAATAGTTTGAATTCCGTTAAAAAAACTGATGATGAAAAAAAAGAAATCGAGAAATTGTAAACAACTCAACGTTTTAACTGTGGTCTCTAAAAACAAATAGTTGCATTCTGGAGTCTTTTAGTTAAATTGAGAAAATCGTAAAAATCTAAGCGTGTGAAAGGTAGCAAGGATATATCACGCATTGCCTATCACCACTTGGATGAGAGATGAAGAATGGAAAGATGGAGAGATGAAAATGAGAGCGAAAAGGGAAGCTGGGAGAGGTGAGTTGACTGAAAACTAATAGTTAAACCAAACGTTCCCAAAAGAGACATTAGACGAAAAAACAAAAGGGGTTGGGAAATCGGAAAACCGGGTACACCGCGCCCCACCATTCATCCAGTTAGAACGAAAACATAAAACAATAAAAAATAAACAAAAACAAAATAAAACAAAAAATAAAAAGAGATAAAATGTTAAGGGTATAAATAGGGTTCAGGGTTTAGAAATTGTCAAACAAAAATACGGAGGAATGGACGATGCTAATTTTTGATTAATGACGGGTGGAACGAAGGGGAAATTGAAGAAATGTGGGAAGAAAGGGAAAGGGAGGAAGAGGAAAGCAGAAAAATGGAAGGAAGGATAAAAGGATGAAAAGGGAAGGAAAATAAGACAAATGGTATAGGTGGAGGAAGGAAGGAAAAGTGAAAGCAACAAAAAGGGGAAGGCAGAAGAAAAGGAGAAGGATAGAAATAAAGAAGGATGACAAAGGAGGGAAGGAGAAATAAAAGAGGAGAAATATAGAAAAGAAGGAACAAGAAAAGAAGGACGGGAGAAAAATAAAAGGATAGAGAAATGGAAGAATAATAGAAGGAAATTAATGAAGAATGATAATGGAAAATTAAGGAAGGAAAATGGAAGAAAGGAAGAAAAAGGAGAAAGGAGAAAGGAAGAAAGGAAGGAGAAAGGAAGAAAGGAAGGAGAAAGGAAATGTTATGTAAAAAGGGACAGACCCCAGTAAATAAAAGAGCAAACTAGATAAGTTTGAAAAGGATATTTGGAAAAGGTTAGAATCGAACCCAGTAAGAGAAGTTTAAAAATACATATTGAAATCCTAGAAATGTAGAACGATTGTCATTGTTCTCGCAAATAACTAAATATCATTTATGTCAGAGATAGATAGTTAATTTAGGAATGCAGTCGAATGTTCATTCTTTTAGAAATAACTGGATATTAAATATGTCAGTTAAAAGAATGGACAATACGAGTTTAGAAATAATGATTAACAAATAGGTTTGATATTGAACAATTCAAATTGGGAATTCTTTGTTTGCCAAACGTGTGTTTGTACATACATAGGTAAAATCCAGGTGAATAAATTTCACGTGGCAAAGCATGCTTTGACGTCATAAAGAAAGGAAATTCCCAATATATTGAGACAGGGTTCGAAGTTAGTTACAGTCACAGTCAGAGCCGAGTGGTTACACTGGGAGCTGACGCCCTCTTAGAGGCGATGGGGGGCGGAAGGAGGAAACCATGTAGTCGTAACGGCTTGAATCCCTAACTATCATCAATCAACCAGCTGGTAGGAATCATCTAGTATTGGAAACTATTGCCTTCGTCATTCTACTTCGTCTTTGTCATTCCACCAAAAGAAAAAGTTAAATGTGTTTTATCTATCATCTCGTAAACGAATTTTGTATAACTCCCTCAAAGTATTATGTGTCCCCCTCCACTAGCATCAATAATGTATCTTCCCTTTATCTATGTGAACAAGCACTGTTGCATAAATGTCTCTCTCAGCTCCTTATTAATGATAATATGATAAAAAAAAATTGTCACCTCAGTCGTCGTCATGATGTAACCAGGATATAAACGTCATTATCATCTTCTGTATTATGTGTCTCCGATGTTCTCTCTGATATGTTGCTCTGATATGAACCCCAGACTACACAACAGAAGTAGGAAGAAAGAAAGACAAGAAAAGAAAAGATACGCAAGGATCCGTCCCGTAATGGATAAAGTACTTGGTAAATTCAAGTGAAAGTGACACTCTTCTGGAGGTTCAAGGTTCGATCCCCAGTGTAGACGAAACGAAAGATATAATTGTGAATTACTTAAGATTTCTACTTGGCTGACAGAACGAAAGCGTGCGACTTCCATTGATTAAATGGAGGGTTCCGTTCGAATTGCGTGCGGGTCGTATTGTATTCTGTGTCTCTCTGTAACGCTTTGTCTGTTTATCGTTCATGTATGTATAATCGTGTTTGTTGCAATTCTACGAAAATGCGTGCTGCTAAATAAATACATGCACTCTAGCTTGTTCCAGTCGTTTGATAATCCAACACAGGGACGGTTTCATAACAAAACTTTTTTTTTTTTTTTTTTATTTTGCCTACAGTGATCGTTGGACGTATCGAACAAGGGTGAAAGGTGGGGTTGGGATTAAAAAGCTAATAACGTAACGATCGTGCGTCTCTCTCTCTCTCTCTCTCTCTCTCTCTCTCTCTCTCTCTCTCTCTCTCTCTTTGTTCTCTTTGTTCGCCGAACCTCTTGCTTTTATTGACAGAGGTCAATATATGTGTCAAAGTCCGACATGGTATTTTCTTCGTTTTCTGCTAACCTGGAATGTGTGTGCATGATCTCCAAATTCCTTTATCCAACAGTCGGAGGGTACATCGGCCGAAACGTTGGGTGAATAAGGCTTAAGACAAGAACAGTAGTCTCATTAATCCAAATAATCTAAATAAAAAAGAAGCTAGTTAGAAAAAGAAAACGGGAGATTTGGAACAGGAAAATGACAAAAGATGTAACTGTGAAAAAAGAAATAACGTAAAATAAACAAAGGTGACAATAAGATGGTAGAAAAGCAAGCAGAAAAAAGAGAAAGAAAAATCATGAGAAGGATGGGAAAAATGAAAAGGAGAAGATGAGAAAAGAGGGGAATGAAAACGAAATAAAAGAATTAATAAAAAGGGAAAAGCAAGTAAAGAACGAAATTAAAAAGAAAAGAGAAACGAATGTTGAATGAAAAGGAAAAGCAAAACGAATGACAGAAAAGTGTTAAGAATTCGAAAGGACAAAAAGAAAAGTGATTAAAAAAAAGAAATCCCTCTACAATTAATGCTAAATAATTTGCAAATGAAAATTTTACATTTTTAACAAAGATTACATGAAACGAATTTAGCCGAGAAAAACGCTTAGTTAGCAAAACTGATAGCAGATTTCTTGTCTACGTTTTATGAATATTTTACAAATTTAATTTAAAAAATCAAATTTAAATTTTCTATTCTGACAAAGATTGCTTATGACGAGGTGCTTTGTGTTTTTGTTTTGTTTTGGGGGGTAATTTGCACTTCTGCATATTAGTTTATTTTTTATTTTTGGAGAGTCCGATTCGAGACAAGTGGGGAAAATCAGGAAAATTGATTTGGAAATTGAGGCAATCCTTTCTAAATAAATTATTTGTTGTTTTGTTTGCATTTTTTTTTTTTTTATTACGAAAACATTGTTCCAAAAAAAGTTTACATCAAAAAATCATTTATTTCAATAAATGTTCCGGTAATTAATGTTTTCTTGTGCTACTGCGTTATGGTATTAACATATTTGTCTTAATTTTTCCGAAGACTTCGCAAAAATTCCGTAAATTTTGTGATTGCTTTTCCAAAAATGAAAACCAAAGAAAACTAAAATGCAGAGGTGACAAGTAATTTTTTTTTTAAATAAATAAATCGCAAAGTTGCCGATTCTTCGAAAAATAGCTACCAGGAAATAAACTCGCCTGAAAATTGCTAATGACTTGAAACTTGAACCTCGTCACTCTGGTTATAAACCACACATTTTAACCCTCTAGCCCCTCAGTCGGCCTGACAATCCGTAATCAAAAAAATGTGACAATTAAGCCTGCCTATCGGCAATGGCCACAGCCAACCCTTCTGTACGTGAAAAAAGGGAAGCGAGGAAGAGGAGATGAACATGGAGGGTGGTCCGTACGTGGAGAGGAATTCCAAGTTAGCAGAAGGCTGATGCTTCAAACCATGTTCCTAAGGGAAACATTTAGGTGTGGGCAAACAATACAGAAGGGGTGGGTTAAGCTGCATAACGGGTGCAAAGCCTCCCGCTTCCATAAAAAAATAAAATAAATAATAAATATACAAAATGTAAGGCTGGGCTTTTGAGAATAAAAATGGGATAAAATGAATATAAATGCGGGAGGAGGACGCTAATCCGGGATTAATGTCGGAATGAGGAAGGAAGTGATGAAATTCGGGGAAGAAGAGGTAGGAATGAAGGGGGATTAAACTATACAGAAAAGCGGAGTTGAATGAAGCAAGGGAATTACAGAGGAGAATGAATCAATGAATGATATAATGGGATGAAATAATGAAAAAAAAAATGTTGAAAAAATTAGGAAAAAGAGAAGGAATGAAAATGGAAAAGGGAAGAAAGGATCAAATGAAGGAACGAATGGAAGGTATATATATATATATATATATATATATATATATATATATATATATATATATATATATATATATAAAGCTGAACGTATGGTTGACTATTATAGAAAACTGATCACATATAATGATAGAAGATGTATCGAAACACAGGATGGGTATGTTTGATCTGGCATAAAGATGATTCATTAAAATTGTGGGGTCTGCTTTCGCGCCTGGCCTCCATAGAATGGAAAAAGGCACAAACTTTAATGAAGAATTTTCATATCTATCTGCGTAAGTATACTTTGATAATTATGTTTCAGTTTGAAGAAATATGGTATGATAAAATTGTGTTCGTTCGCGCCTGACCTCCATATAATGGAAATATGTCACAAAGTTTAACAAAGTGTTTTAATATAGATCCACAGAATATTGTGATAAGTGTTTCAGTGTGAACAGGTATTGTATAATAAATTATGGGGTTTATCTATTTTATTTTTACTTTCATCATATTTAGCTATCTCTTTACAACCTTTCCTTTTCATAACCTATCATACTTTATAAACCAGAGTCCATTTTCTGCAGGCTGTTTTTGAACCCAGTCAACGACGGGTACTTTTGCTAGTATATATATATATATATATATATATATATATATATATATATATATATATATATATATAGTCATCCACATACAGTACTGTTTCGCTGTTTCACAGCTCATCAGTGCGGCTAGACAGGCAACTACCTCAAGCCAGGATTGAAACCCGACCGTTTATACGGCAGTCAAGGCTTCTAACCATTACGCTATTGGCGGCTGCTTGAACGAGTAGTGAGTTTAACGATGTTTTGATATCGTCCGAAATACCTCCGCTCGATTTGTTTACACAAAGAGCGTCGCTTATATGCTAATGGTAATTCGTTTTTCACTTCTCAATATGCTCAACTCAAGGTGAGGAGCACTATAGTCATCCACATACAGTACTGTTTCGTTGTTTCACAGCTCATCAGTGCGGCTAGACAGGCAACTACCTCAAGCCAGGATTGAAACCCGACCGTTTATACGGCAGTCAAGGCTTCTAACCATTACGCTATTGGCGGCTGCTTGAACGAGTAGTGAATTTAACGATGTTTTGATATCGTCCGAAATACCTCCGCTCGATTTGTTTACACAAAGAGCGTCGCTTATATATATATATATATATATATATATATATATATATATATATATATATATACACACAAATAAGTAAACAATTGATAAAATTTTAAAGTTCAATAAAATTTATTTAATCATCAAATAAGGAAAAGGCACATGTAAGCATTATATGGGTGTGTGGGTGTGTGCGTGTGTGGGGGGTGTTACTGATGGGACAATTTCAATGTTTTGCCAGATTAGATACAGTTACCGATTCCGATTCTCTATAAATCTCTTAACATTTAACTATAGCTTTGTTTTCCGATTACCGTAAAAGCACGTGTTAAATGTGAAGATATGTTCTTAACACATTCGCTGCAACTCTAACTCTATTAAATTGATTGTCATTGCCAAGTTATTTTTTCTGCGATTTCCAAAATATAAAGTCAACAAATGATGCATACGTATATAATATGGAATATTTATTAAATTTGTATTTATTTATAATATTCTCGTATTTGGCACATTGAATAAGAAGATATCTTAGTGCGCCAGATACCAACTTTCTCATAGTCGAATATTCTCGTAGTCGAGCATTCTCGTAGTTGGCCTGTAAACCATTCATTCTTTCTGATATGGTAGATTCGAACGATCTATTTTTCTGGATAATCGCACTTTTATGATAGAATTGATGCCTTATTCATCATTCAGTTTCAAACGTTTAATTGGCATCGTATGTCTAGCTTTCTTGAGCTAGTGACAGTTCCATTGTTATTTGTATTTTTTGTAGATATTTGAAAAAGAATTTGAGAAATACGTTTTCCTTTTAGATATTGTTGAAGTTCCATTGAACACATGGAATAAATAACTACAGCACAGAAGTAAAGTAGAACAGATATATTGAAAGCAAGAAAGTATATACAAATATTTACATAGGGTCTATTGGTATAGTCATGGTGAGACTTTTGTGTCTTTGGTTACATGGATTTAATGACGTAACGAGATGTTTTGAAGACACACGTAATCAGTATGTTATGAGAGTCAGAGTTTCAAGTAAACGAGTTGGAATGAAAGGACGGGACAGGAAGGCGTCAGCTGGGTGGTCGTCGACTCTCGATCTCGTTGTCTCTCTGAGTCTCTCGTTGTGTCTCCTCTCCCGTCTTAACGGTACCAACCATATTTATATAGTTGACACTCCACATATGCTAATTAGGTAGATCCTATCACAACATATATGAATATATATACATTAATCCTTCAATTCAAATTATTTATTTCATGTATAGCAAATAACACGAATACCACGAGTAAAATGTATACACGAGTACCTAGTAGAGACACGAATTTGTTTACATGTACGTTGCTAGATACCTAATTATATTCTTTCTTTGGATAAGAATGTGAAGATCGGTCGACTGTCTTCAATTGCGCTAACATCTTATCTTCCAATGAAATTCACATGCCAATAATTATTTTTTATATTTATTGCAGATATAACTGGATATATTATTGAATTTGTTAATCCCACAAGTGACAAAATTAACTCAGGAAGAAATTGAAGGTATGTTATCTGACAATGGTGATGAAGATCCAGATGATGATTTTGAATTATCTGCGAGCTCAGATGCTGACACTACAGATTCAGAAATGTCAGATGATGAAGTGGTGAATGCGACAATAACGCAAATAACGAGCAACCTAGTGAATCATGAAATCGAACACGGAAAACTCCTGAAAATCAAGAAAACCCTAAGCGTCAATGGACTACTACGACTATACGACAATTTACCAGTACACCTGGTGCAAAATGAGACTCAATTATGGTAGCATTGAAGAATTGAAGAATTTATAGATAACATATTTACTGATCAACTTTGGGGTTTATTAGTAAAAGAAACCAACAGATCTGCAGCCCAAGAATTTGAAAAAGATCCTCTTAAAAGATCTACATTGAATCAATGGAAGGATACTAATGTAAGTGTAATGAAGTGCTTCGTTGGCTTACTCTTACACATTAGGAAATATTTGTTCACATATATTGTACAAGTCTGATCTTTGATCTCCAACAATGTCAAGAAATTATTTATAGTTATTGCTTCGATTCTTACATTTTTCAAATAATGAATTGGACGATGATGATCGTCTTTACAAAATTAAACCTTTTTTAGGATTATTGTAATAATATAATAAAGCATATTTACTCTCATGAACGAAACTTATGTATAGATGATGAGTTTATGGTTCTTTGGTATGGACGCTTGTTATTCAAGCAATATATCAAAAATAAGGCTCACAAAAATGGTATAAAATTGTACGAACTTTGCGAGTCAAAAGGATTGGTTCTAAAAAATTATGGTTTCTGCAGGAAAATCAAGTGAACCAAAATCAAATCTTGGCCATGCAACTTGTCGTTCTTCGCGTAATGGACAAATTTTTGGACAAAGTATACATCATATTTACTCACAATTATTA
Organism: Euprymna scolopes; assembly: GCF_053919585.1. Classification (NCBI taxonomy): domain Eukaryota; kingdom Metazoa; phylum Mollusca; class Cephalopoda; order Sepiida; family Sepiolidae; genus Euprymna; species Euprymna scolopes. Next base: position 87,326,464 of record NC_136505.1, read on the forward strand.
CAATTCAGTGTCTTTAACTCAAGAGTTAACTCGTCGTTTTTATGTGGAACTTTGAGATTTTACAGAAAGGAGAATCCCAAAGATTTAGTGAAGAAGAAAGTTGCAAAAGGAGGGCTAAATTGGATGCAATATCAAGTTGTGGTCTGCAAATGGAAAGATAAACGAGATGTTTTGTCTATCAGTAATATGCAAAAATGGTGGATGTTGCAAACAGAAATATATTTCATATGTATTTTATTTTGAAATTTAAAGAACGCTTATATCACGAAAAAAAAAACAACAACTTTGACTTCCATATTACGCGTCAAGCGTAATCCTCCGGTATTAGAAAATATCACCACCGAAGAACAATACACGGATTCAATACTAATTGTATTCTTTCATTTACCACCATGTGATGGGAGTGGGAGAAAAAATATATAAAATTCTGATGATGGTGTGTATCGCCGAAATATTAATTGTAAACAAATAAATATTTGTTTATTTTACATAATATTGCGTTGTAATTTGGCTTATAAACGTATTTCATATCTATTTTATTTTCAAATTTAAGTCGATACAGTGAATGTATAAGTGTGGGGTGGTGGTGCGTATAAAAGTCCGTTGAGAGAAAAGCCCCGAAACGGCGCGCAATCTCTCCTAATGAATCCACAATTTCACTGGATCCGATATACGGAACAATCGACGGTAAACAGCAATTAATACACTAATTTTGACTCTCGACTGACGCATATCTAAACAAAACTCAAAATAGGTCATTGGTGCGCGTATACACTGTGTTTTACTGGCGGACAGGAGTGAAAATGCGGGACCTATTGGATTGGAAACTTGTTTTTAAGATTATGACAATAAGAAACGGGGGCTGAGAAAAAAAAATTAATAAGGAAAGAGAAAATCAAAAATGAAAATAAGAAAGGAAAAAGGAAAAGAGCGGAAATAAAGGGAGTAAGGAAATAAGTAAAGAAAAACAAGTCAAGATGAGATGATGAAGGAAGGAGGCGTGTGGGCGGAGGTTGAAGGAAAAGAACCGAAGGGGAAAAGAATGAGAAATAAAAGAAGTCCAAGATGGAAGGAAACGAAAAAGTAAGGAAATTAATAAAACTAAGACACGTAAGAAAGGAAAGAAAGAAATTGAAAAAATGAAGGGAGAAAGACAGAAAGGACAACATTTATGAAAGGATGTATAGGAGTTGGCGTAAACGTTACTCAGAATAATCTCTCTTGAATTACATACAAGTTACCTCCCCCTGAATTATGCTGACGAATGAGAAAATGCGATCTTCTGTTGATGTTGCCTCCCGTCTTTCAGAAGTACTAAGTTTATTATTTACTGTCTGAGCCGCCCCTACCGAAGAATGCCAACAGGGATGCCCTGACAATTGTTTATAGGTCAGAGTGCTCATCCTTTAGAAGCACTGGATTAACTTTCCCTCACCTTCTAACCTTGTGTCACATTTACCTGCGGTGGGGGGGAGGAAACAATAATAGGGCAACTCAAGTTTGATACTTGGCAGTCAGATTGACGTTAAACCACTCTCTTAAATGCTGTATTTATATTTCCTTCAATATATTTTATTTTACTTCATCTCGAGTTCGTGGCTTTCTTCCAGACTCTTGCTGGTTCACTAAATAAAGAAAAAGGGGGTGAAATTTATGAATGGAAAGTCAAATGGGGAGGGATGGAGCGAAGAAATAGAAAGAAAGTTCGGATGAAAATAAATGTTTTTTACATATTTTTTTCTAGAAGAGAGTGCATTCTCTGGTTAGCTAGTATAATTCAAGAGAGATATCTTGTTAATGTTTGAGTAAACGGAGAAGTTAATACGGAGAGATCGAATGAATGTGAAAAAGCAAAAGAGGAATAGAACGATTAGTGGAACTGAAGAAAGTAAATAAACTGTGAATAAATGGAAAAGAAAAACAGAAGAAATGGAAGGGAGAATTAAGAAAAAAATGGAGGACAGGATATCACCATAAAAAAGTGGGCGGTAAACAGAAAAGAGAGGAGTGGGTTAGTTCGAATGAACTGGGGTAAGGGATCTTCAAATGGGACATGTTAGGGACATCTTTGTTTTTTTAAGAAACGCAACAATGGGAAAATGCTGTAGTAATTAGTGAAAAATATAAGAAAAAAAATGAGAGAAGATCGCGTAGTGGAGAGCACACAAAGAGCGATACAAAGGGAAGAGAGGGAAAGAAAGAAAACTAACAAAGAAGAAAGAAAATTATAAAAAATATCGAGAAAGTTAAAAAAAAGAAAAAAGGCTAGCTAATAAAAATGAAAAAACAAAGGAATAGAAAAGACGAAAAAATGATAATGTGAAATAAAAGAAGGAGTGAAAGAGGAAATAATGAAAGTTGAGATAGAAGTTTAGAAAGGGAGAGACAGATGGGGAATACTGGGAAGCTGCCGGGAAAATCTATGATGAAGAATGAGAAGAAATGGAATAAAAACCTTGGAAATATTTCTACAACAATAAAAAGAGAAAGAAAAATGGTCACAGCGAAAGAGAAGTAATAGAGGGAGAGAGAGAGAGAGAGAGAGAGGGGAGAGAGAGAAGAATAAGGGAAAGTTTGAAAGAGTAGGAAAAGAAAGAAAATAAACAAGAGAGAGAGAGAGAGAGAGAGAGAGAGAAAGAAAGAGAGACCATAAATAAAAAGAATTGTGAATATGTTGTATGAGATTTACAGATTAAATTAGTTAAAAAAAAAAAACGTTCTAAAATCATGGGTATTTTATTTTCATTAGGGATAAGATCGGGTTCTTCGTGCGAAACCGCAACAGCAGATTTGACGAGTGAAGAACAGTTGCAATGAAGCCGAGAATTAACAGGCGCCGATCCATGTGCAGATATACATGAAAGTGCCGTTTTTTTTAATCTTCTTACATGCTGCCAATTGGCATGCAGGGGTCAAATAGAAGAATGCGCTTGAAGGTCGGGCATTCTAGAGAATTGCTTTGAATCTTAAAGGAACAAATCCAAATAATGTTCGGTTGATATTCGCGAAACAATTACGGTTGAGACGAGTGCATGAGTTATTAGATACGAATACTAGAAATAGAAAAATAAAGAAATAGAAAAATAAAGAAATAGAAAAATAAAGATATAGAAAAAGAAAGAAAGGAAAATAATGAGAGAAAACAATATAAAAATAAGAAAACACCATGAAAAAATGAAAGAAAGAATGAAAACACCGGAGAAAGAAAAATAAACGAGAACGAACAAAAGTATAAGTAAATACAAGTGAAACTATTTTATCATTTTTATTCAATTTTCACCCCAAACAAGGCACAGTGCCATTTTGAAGTAGGGGGCTACTATTGGGGACATAAGTTGCAGGGATATTATGAAGGGATATGAGTAGCAAGATGTCTGTTCACATTACACTTGAACTTCTGCATGTCAGTACAGTTGGGAATGCAGAATCCAGGAAAGGAGTTCCAAAGTCTAGTAGTTCTGGGGAAGAAACTATTGGAGTAGAAGGGTTTCTTATATCTAGGTATCTCTACCGTTTATGGGTGGGATTTAGCTGCATTTCGGGGTATTTACGTTGAGGGGACACAAGTGCTTGTAGTTCATCAAAGCACTCACCATTAAAATACTTGTAGAACAGGCAGAGGTATACCACGATCAGCCGGTCACTGGGGTGTGACCGACAGACGTGTTATAGTAAATGTCTTAAAGCGGTCTCATGAAGACATGAAAATGGGCCAGTCATTAGGGTCTGTGTAGTAAGAAGAAAATCATACCTGAGATGTTGGTTTTGGGTGTGGCTCCTTTCCTTTCTCAAGATGATCTCTTCACCCTGGTGGCATTCTGGTGGGAATCTTCATTTCTTTGTCCTCAGGGCCGCCTTTCGACTTAAGACATTTATGAAGGAATTCATTGCAGACACAAGAAAAACGACACGCGACACAATTGTAATATACAAAGGTATAACTAACTATTTTATTTTACATTAGAGATACAATATATATTACAAAAAAAAACAATTTACAATTAATTTTTACAATAGGCTTTTCAAAGCTAACTAACCTACCCTAACTAGTGTTGAGGGAGGGGGTGGCCCCCCTCATTTACGGAGAGACAGTCTATGCGTCCTCACATCATGGTGGTCGTGCAGGAAAGAGACAGAAAGATAGCAAGGGGATTATGGGAAGGGGTTTCTTTGTATCTCTACGCTCATGGACAATTTACCACCCGTCCATGCTGCAGAGCGTGTTAGAAACAGTGGCACAAGGAAATAGTGCCACATCCCTCCCTATGCTATCCGAAATTTATGAGCATTCATAAATTTCAGAAGTCCATAATTTTCCGTGAATGGTGCGTCAACCGGCCGTCAGCAATCAATGTCTCCATGCTCTACGTTCCATCAGGAACTCAGTGAAGCAAGTTATCTTTTCCACCAGGCTCCTGGTAGGCTGGTATACTGCTTCAAATACCAGAGAGGGTAATCATCCTCGCCCTCCATCGAGGCAATGGCATCACGATTTCAGTTACTGGATTTACACTTTGTTAAGCAACCAGTATAATATTTTTTTAACAAAGCCGGATTTTACGTGAGTTCATCACGCCGACCTATACGTAGTTGACTAAGCCGGATTCTACGTGAGTTTATCACGCCGGCCTATACGTATTTCACTAAGCCGGATTCTACGTGAGTTTATCACGCCGACCTATACGTATTTCACTAAGCCGGATTCTACGTGAGTCTATCACGCCGACCTATACGTATTTGACTAAGCCGGATTCTACGTGAGTTTATCACGCCGACCTATACGTATTTCACTAAGCCGGATTCTACGTGAGTTTATCACGCCGACCTATACGTATTTCACTAAGCCGGATTTTACGTGAGTTTATCACGCCGACCTATACGTATTTCACTAAGCCGGATTTTATGTGAGTCTATCACGCCGACCTATACGTTTTTTTAATTTAGTCTGCATAACATTATTTCCGTAACTGGATTTACGCTCCCTTCAGCAACCAGTATAATGTATTTTAACCAAGTCGGAGTTACGTGACCTCATCACGCCGACCTATATGTATTCCAAGTTATTACTTCAGTTACTGGACTTACGCTCTCTTCAGCAACCAGTATAATGTATTTTAGATAAGTCGGGGTTACGTGACCTCATCACGCCGACCTATATGGATTTTAGTAAAACCTCGGTCTTCAGAGGATCTAATCCAATTAATTCTGTTAGAGCAAGGAGTCTGCCGCCGAGCGACCAATAAAAACTATCCACCACGGAATATTTATTAATTATATAAAGAATTAATTAAGAAGGGCACTCAGCCTTCATGAGTTAGAATACTCAATTAGGGGGAAAAAAATTTCCAAAAATAAACAATTCAGAAACCTGGTATACATTAAATCAATGAAATAGGGTGTTAACAATTTTTTTTCTCCTTAAAAAGAAAACATTTTTAAAAAATCATTTCAGAGCACCTCGGTCACAATTAGAATTTGTTTACACAATGCAAACGCATTTTAGTTATTACATTCATAATTAACTTTTTCCCAAATTTCAGGGTACATTTAAAAAGTATGTGTATTTTTTCAAAACTTGATTTACAAAAAATCATTAAAATTTAATTCCAAAATTTCAAAATTATTTCAAGTATTTTGGTTCATCGTTAAAATCAATTTATGTTAGTTAACTTCTTTCCAAAGTAATTCATTTATTATTATAAAAACCAATCTTCTCAAAAGGTCATAAACTTCGAATAGACCCATTTTTCGTAATACAATTCAAAAATTATTCCAAACATTTGGTTCATTGTTAAAATTAATCTTCCGAAAAGATCATAAACAATTCATTTTGAATCAATTCACCCTTCACAATGAGATTCAGAAACCTCCCAAATTTTTCATTTCGTAATTATTATTTTTAAAATTCAGTGTACATTTACAGTTATTTAATTGATTCTTAAAAATCATTTCTTCTTATAGGTCATTATCAAGGTCATTTCGAATTCAGAAACATTTCACGTTAATTAACTTTATTTTCCAAAGTAATTATTTTATCATTTAAAAGCAATTCTTTTCTTAAACTCACTCACAAGGATTATTTCGAATTAATAAACTCCCGCCACACCTGGGATTCACATTAGTTAACGACCAGTTCTGTATAGTTAACAGCTCGAAAAAATTAAAGTTTCAATTAAAGAGAGATCTTTCTAGACTGAGGAAATCTTTTTTTTTTTCTTAATAATTAATTCAATTTTACGTATATACTCCTCAGTCAATATTTCAGGGACCCCTATCATACGGTCCAATTTCAAATAAACCTTCAATTAAAGAATTTGCTCGAATAATTCTTCCTTAAAATCATCTAGAGTTCAGGAAAATCTCTTTCGTTAGTCAAACAATATTTCCTTAGAAATTATTAAAAATTCAGAGAATATTCGAAATGTAATAGCGTAATTTTTTCTTTAAGAAAAACTATGAACATTTCAGAGAACTCTCAAAAAATGAACGTAATCATGTAACAGTTGGCTTTTCCAAACACTCGAAGACTTCAAAAAAGTACTTTAAGTGCTGTTTGAATAATCGTCTCAGTTTTTATTTTTAATAAAAAAAACAATTGAAGACATCATTTAATGTAATTTAACGAAGCATAAATAATTTTGTTCTTTAAACTTGGTAGAAAAATTTAAAAAAACTCCAAGTTAATTCGTTATTATATGCCCTCCTGCAATCAGCCATGGGGGTTTAGCTATACAATCATTAAAACGCAAGAGTAGAGAAAGAGAATGAGGGGAAAAAGAAGGGGATAGAGGCAGAGCGATGCCATTACACACCCCACCACCCTCATAACACCATTACGTAATAACAAAAAAAAAAATCTTCGACGATTTTAAAAGTCACTCTCTCGTCCTCACAGGTAAGGGAATGAGAGAGAGATAGAGAGAAGAAGAGAGAGAGAGAGGCAGGTAGCGTTGTTCTACCACCCATCCCTTAACAACCTCACAAACACCATGACGAGGTCATCTTAGCTTATCTTTCCCATGTGCGGCCATTGTTTTAAAAAATGAGTGACAGGTAGACATTAAACATTTCTACGAGTTTAAAAAAAATAAAATAGAAAAAATCTTGTTTTTATCAATTTTGTAAGGCGCTCACACAAAGAAAACTTCGTATTATGTAATCTAAATTTTTAGCGATAATATTTTTTCTTTCCCTTCTTTTCTTTTTTTAACAGACAAAAAAAATAAATAAAAAACATTATCAAATCAAAAAGTCCCCTTATGTTTCAGCGTAAATTGGTACCTAACCTGAAAAATAAACACATCAACTGTTCATGGAATAAAATGTAATGTAAAAGTTCTATTTTTTCAAATCTGAATCTAACACTTGCAAAGTCAAAAGAATTTTTTTAAAACGTCCTATATTTTTATAAACCTGAAATAAAGATCAGATAAAAAATGTTAGGTATCCTTTATTTTCTTTCCTTTTTTTTTTTTTTTTTTTTAAATTTATTTTTCGAGCTTCGTGTTTGAAGGATTTTTTTTCTTTTTTTTTTTTTTTTTTCATGTAATAACAAGATGCTTAGATATACACACATATCGATATATATCCGGAGAGAGACAGAAAGAGAGAAAGCGTGAGAGAGAAAGAGATATTGCATATTCTAGAGACACTTTTTTCTCATCTCTGTTTTTTTTTTTTTTTTTTTTTTTGTGTGGGACACATTTCTTACTTTTTTTTTTCGAAGGGTTACTTTCAATACTCTTTCTTTTTTTTTTAAATCGATCTTTTGTAAACCGTTTTTTTTTTTTGTAGGTGCAAGAAAATTTTTTGTTCAGGTTCTGAATTTTCTTTTTGAGTGCGTTTTTTTTTTTTTTTTTTTGTGCGCGTGTGTACTGGTCTGCCATTTTTTAAAAATTTTGCCAGAAATAATAGTTTTTTCCGTTTTTAAAGACCGTGGACCATTTTTTTTAATTCGATTCGTCTAGTGGTCGTTATTTTTGGTTGTGCCGTGGGTTTAAGGGTCGAAATTATTTCCATGCTGGGAAACAATATGTTCTGGTCATAGTGCATCATGTATACTGCGACACAGATGCGACGAGATCCGTCTGGTAATTAACCAGGGTCAATCCTGCGTCTTAAGGCAACCATTTATACCACGATCAGCCGGTCACTGGGGTGTGACCGACAGACGTGTTATAGTAAATGTCTTAAAGCGGTCTCATGAAGACATGAAAATGGGCCAGTCATTAGGGTCTGTGTAGTAAGAAGAAAATCATACCTGAGATGTTGGTTTTGGGTGTGGCTCCTTTCCTTTCTCAAGATGATCTCTTCACCCTGGTGGCATTCTGGTGGGAATCTTCATTTCTTTGTCCTCAGGGCCGCCTTTCGACTTAAGACATTTATGAAGGAATTCATTGCAGACACAAGAAAAACGACACGCGACACAATTGTAATATACAAAGGTATAACTAACTATTTTATTTTACATTAGAGATACAATATATATTACAAAAAAAAACAATTTACAATTAATTTTTACAATAGGCTTTTCAAAGCTAACTAACCTACCCTAACTAGTGTTGAGGGAGGGGGTGGCCCCCCTCATTTACGGAGAGACAGTCTATGCGTCCTCACATCATGGTGGTCGTGCAGGAAAGAGACAGAAAGATAGCAAGGGGATTATGGGAAGGGGTTTCTTTGTATCTCTACGCTCATGGACAATTTACCACCCGTCCATGTTGCAGAGTGTGTTAGAAACAGTGGCACAAGGAAATAGTGCCACAGAGGGATGCAGCATTTCGTCGATGGCACAGAGGCTGAAGTCTAGATGACAATTCAGGACCTATCAGGTTGGCGACTCTCTTTTGCAAGAGGAGCAAGAGACTAGTAGCAGATGCATCAGCCCAAATGTGACAACAGTACTTCATACTTCATAATGGTGGCCTTATCGAGGTACAGGATACTTCCAGGCGTAAGTAGCTTTCTAGCACGGTAGAGAGGGCCGAACTTCTTTGCAGCAGCCTTGGCAATGCTCTCAGTGTATCTGTTCTGATTCATATTCCCTGTGAACGTTAGGCCGAGGAGTTTAAAAGAAGTACTTTCAGGTAATGTGTGTTTGGCGATTGCTATTGGTGGTAGAGAAGGTTTCTTGTAATTATTGAAGGAAACAAGCTTAGTCTTGGCAACATTGAATGTGACCATCCATTTTTGTCCCCATTTCACTACAGATCGGAGGTCTTCCTCTAGTGGCCTGTTATAGAGCGTGGAGACAATTTTATCAAGGAGGTCATTTATGAATATTAGGAATAATAAAAGTCCAAGGATAGACCCCTGGGGCACTCCCGCATTTATATCATATTGTTTAGATGTACGACCGTCGAGAACAACCTGGATTCTTTTCTTGCTTAAGAAGGGTTTAATTATGTTAAGTATTCTTCCAGTGATACCCTATGATATGATTTTCAGTGGATAATTATATTTTAAAAAGAATATATATGCCGCTCCTCATTTAGGAGTACCAAATTGGTCAAAGGGAAAATTATTCTCAACTCGCATTTAGGTAAAAATGCACTTTCGCATCATTCATTTCAAAATAAGTATCGCAAAAACAAAAAGCAAATAACGTCTGCATAAAACGCGATACATTCCAGCAATCGTGCGAGAAAGCCTAATGGTAGAGGTTTACACTTCTGTCCATGGGGTCCCGATTTCGAATCTCGCTAGATTCAGCCACTCTGATGAGTCGTAGACAACGAAACACGTTCCAGTGGATAATTATATTTCAAAAAATAATATATATATATATATATATATATATATATATATATATATATATATATATATATATATATATATATATCGTCAAACCCTCTGGCCTTGATGGAGGGGGACAAAAACTTGCTGCTATGGTTTCAAATGATCAAGGGGAGATTTGATTCCAAATATTTCTTATATGTTATATCTCACTTTTAGAATTACGGTACATTATGAATATCTCTAGTATCAAATAATCCTTATACATTGTAAAATTTACTTTATGTATGAAAACCAAAGAGACGAGATATAACACAAAAGAAATATTTGGAATCAAGTCTCCCCTTGCTGTAATTTCAGATCATTTGAAATCATAGCAGCCAGTTTTTATCTCTCCTCCATCAAGGCCAGACGTTTTGGATAAATATCCGATATTTTGTAATTCATATGAAAAACTAGGAAATCAAATAACTATGATTGAAACATTTTATGGTTGTAAAAAAGTGACAAAGATAGGCTATGAATGATGGATGATCCCCTTAATGTGCGACCTTAATGGCAAATTTTACATAGCCTACTACACAATTCAGATCATTTCCAAGGAGCCTTCGTTTGTTAAATTCTGATCAACAGTCGCTGAGGTTTGGAACGTATAATATTGTCAAAAAGGTGATATATCATATATATATTGGGTTGTTTAAAAAATAATGTCGTTTTTTGACGTTCAAATTTTATATATAAAATATATATGTGTGTGTATATATATATACTTTATACAATATATATACATATAAATATATCCATGTATATATTTGTAGTCATCAACATACAGTCCTGTTTCGTTGTATCACAACTCATCAATGCCGCTAGACTAGCACCTCTCCCAAGCCGAGGATTGAACCGAGAACTATAGCGTTGACAGTCAGCAGTTCTACTAATCGACCCACGGGAGCGGCGCCGTAGATAGTCTCCGCAAATGTCCACCACTTTTACAGTGCTATAACTGCTTGGTTATAAGTGCCTATTACACAATTCAGATCATTAGCTTTCCAACGAGCCTTCGTGTGTTAAATTCTGATCAATAGTCCCTGGGATTTAGAACTTATAATATTGTAAAAAGGTGGTATATCATATATATATTGGTTTGTTGCAAAAATAATGTTTTTTGACGTTCAACTTATATATATAAATACCAAGTACCAAGTTGGTTAAAGGGAAAATTATTCCCAACTCGCATTTAGGTAAAAATGCACTTTCGTAAATAATTAAATTCATTCAAGACGTATCGCAAAAACAAACAAACACACACATATATGGATATATTTATACACGTAGCAAAAGTGAATATTGAAATGCTCATATCTTTGATTCTATGAGATGAAACTATATCAAAACTAGCAGGCTTCTTTTTGAAGATAATACTATTCTATGGTTAAAATTTTATGACAATGGGTAAAAAAAACATCCAAGATTTTCACCCCAATAAAATATGCCCAAATTTTCCTACATTTGTACATATAGTGTCCTGGTAGGCCAGCTTTAGTAGGCTACTAATGTATAACATGGAGAAGTGCGAATTGAAGAAGATGGGAGCGTTGAAAGATGAGCATTAAATGGATGTGAGAGTTGAAAGGTCAGCGTTGGTGAGGTCGGATTGGCGACGTGTTTCTTCTGAATGACTTTGGGAATGTTGGAGGCGAGAAAAAACGAAAAGATGAATGAATTGTTGAAATGTTCGCCGGGAAGAAGGAAGGGAGGTAAGTAGAAAGGGGAGAAAAAAGGAGGAAGGGAGGAATAAAAAGAAACATTTGAAAATGAAATGATTGAAACAAGAAAAAAATAACATTTAGTTTAGAAAAGAAACTAAATTATTAAACTGATTGTCTTCTGATACAAAGAAGAAAGGTTGGTGGAATGTAAATGCAAAAATATGAAAAATAATTGTGGGAAAAGGAAAGAAAGAAGTGATGATGAGAAAGTAAATTTAAAATAAAATGGAAAACTACAAAAAGAATGTAAAAGAACGAACTAACAGAAGAAGAAGAAGAAGAAGAAGAAGAAGAAGAAGAAGAAGAAGAAGAAGAAGAAGAAGAAGAAGAAGAAGAAGAAGAAGAAGAAGAAGAAGAAGAAGAAGAAGAAGAAGAAGAAGGAAGAGGAGGAGAAGAAGAAGAAGAAGAACAAGAAGAAGAACAAGAAGAAGAAGAAGAAGACGGAGGAGGAGGAGGAGGAGGAGAAGAAGACGGAGAAGAAGAAGAAGAAGAAGAAGAAGAAGAAGAAGAAGAAGAAGAAGAAGAAGAAGAAGAAGAAGAGTTTTTCAATAAATAAACTAAAATCTCAAAAAACGATTACGTTTAAGTTCTTCAAGTGGAATCGGAAAAAGAAATTTGGATTGTGCGGAAGCGGCCACTTAAGAAAAATGTCGTCGCCAACCTCCGCACTTTGATAAAGTCGAGGATTATGAGACATCTGCGGTTCTACACATTCCTAGGAGAATAATTCACGAATTCAGGTATTCATAGTAATGAAACAAACAGTAACAATACAGGAATAAGAATTTACAGTAATTCAGGGTGTGTCTCATCTGGATTCCACACACCTGGTTACTCGCAATTCGTTGTGACCGATTCGCGATTAATATATATATATTAGGCACCGCCAAAACTGGGGGGGCAGGTCAGTACTTTTTGACGGACCGTCTTTTTAAAAATCTACCAAAAATCAGGTAATTATCCGATCAATACGAAATTTTCAGCGATTATTAGGAGAAGAATGAACTTTATAACAGTGTACTTATTTTTCATAAACGATATTTATATATATATTTTTTTTTGCTTACAAAACCCCCCCTTGTTTTGAAGTGGGAACAAATATGCTTAAAATAATCATCTGAAACTGAACAAAACATATTGTGTTGTTGTAAGGGACAGAATTATAGATTAAAAAAAAAAAAAAAAAATTGTTTGCATACCTTATTTTGACGTCTGAATATCAGAACTTCGATTGTGTTTAATTATCCCGCTTTTTAGTTTTGAAGTGTGAAATTCGGTGAATATGTTAAGTAAAATAATTAATTTAAGTTAAGCAAAACAAAAAAAAAAATTTTTTTATATTTATACGAAAAAAGCCATTTTAAAATTTTTGATAAATAAATTAACAATTTTTTTTTAGCGAGCCGAATAATGCATGACCATTATTAAACAGAGCATGCTTTGAATAATCGATACAAAAAAAAACAATTCGATAAATATTGTGCCCTTTGTGTTAAAAATAGCATCATTTTTTTCGATCTCGTTTGAAAACGTTTGCCGCCTTTCGACTACGGTGGACCAAACGCGCTGAAATAATTTTTTTTTATTCTGCTTTAAATTGCCCCCTCCCCCCATTTTGGGGAGCCTGGCCCCCACACACATACACATTAAAAACCAAACTCATACAAATGGTCACCCATCTGGTACTGGCCAGCCTCAGCTTAATAATACATTGAAATTTTCGTCACTGAAAAATAAGTTTTTTTGGCCTGTTTAGTCTTCCATAGTTTTCGTCTCATCGAAAGAAAACGTAAACAGAGTCGATCTGAACTCTTCGGCGACGCGAAATATCTGGTTACATATATGAATAAGTGGAATTATTTGAAATTCAGGTACTTATATTATAATATTTTTGCATATTCTCTTAGAAAATCATCCTAAATCTTAGTTAGACAATAAATGAATAAATAAATTATTTCAAAAACCCTTTTTTTTAAATATTTAAGTACGTTTTTTGTGCAAGACAAAAAATAACAATTGTTAACTTTTTGGGAAAATTTAACATTTAAAATTGAATTAAAAATAGTAGAAAAAGTTTTACATTATTCTGTTTTCTATATGATAAAATTCAGGGTTTTATCTTTCTGGAAAAAAAAAGTTACTCAGAAATAATGGATTTTAATAAATGTAATTTAGTTTTAAAAAACAACAACAACTTGATTTTGCGGCCATTTTTGGCGGTGCCTAATATATATATATATATATATATATATATATATATATATATATATATATATATATATATATATACTAGCAAGGAACCCCAAAGTTGCCTGGGATTGAATAATGATTAACGAATGTTTCACACTCCCATATTTTGATTTTCTGTAGACTTTTTTTTTATTTTTCTGTAGACTACGATGTATTGCACTGTTGATTTTATAAAATTATTTTATACATAATGGCTTGCATTAAGGTTAAAAACGTCGGGCAACATCGGGTCTCCCTGCGAGAAGCATATATATATATATATATATATATATATATATATATATATATATATATATATATATATATATATATTCACACTGAGGAAAATCGAAGGATCGGTCGAAAATTATGTGCTTCTGAAAGAAGCATTCTTGTTTGTTTTTTTCAAAAGACTTGTTGTATTCCTACACGTCAACACACAGGAAATAAATACAGAAAAGATATAAACATTTATACATTTTTCGTATTGATTTTTTATTCATACATATTTAAATATATATATATATATATAAGAAACTCTTGGTTTGTTAGTTTTCGAAAAACTAAAAACCGCTGAACCAACCAGTTGCTTCGACATTTTGGTATAGTGTTTTCACTGTACTCATGCGTTTTTTTTTTATATCTCTTTTAAATTATAACATTATACTTAATTTTTATTTAATAAATCAGGTGGTTTTATTTGTAACGATGTAACTATTTTTTATTTGGGGAAATATCACCATCACCGTCTGCCGTCACGTGACATTACTAAAAGGAACTTTTCGTCTCACTTCATTATGTGTCTACAATATGGGTAAATTTTAAATGGGTTACCTTTAATCACTTAATGATTGAAAATGTAATCATGTGATTGAAATTTAATTTAAGTTAATCACGTGTGATCGCTTTCCTGTCAAATATTCATCGAAAATGGATATTAGCAGCAAATCAACCATTGTGGAACAGGTTTTCACTTTTCAGGAAATTAAAAGATTCAATGAGATTCCTATTTCAGACACCTAAATTATTTAGAGAGAAATGAATTTAGGAATT